>NC_057805.1:36180263-36521601 GCF_018294505.1 Triticum aestivum
CCCCCACCCTAGGGTTTCCAACCCTAGGCGCAGGGGGGAGGCCCATGGGGGGCGCCCCAGCCCACTATGGGCTGGTTCCCTTCCCACTTCAGCCCATGGGGCCCTCCGGGACAGGTGGCCCCACCCGGTGGACCCCCGGGACCCTTCCGGTGGTCCCGGTACAATACCGATAACCCCCGAAACTTTCCCGGTGGCCAAAACTGGACTTCCTATATATAATTCTTCACCTCCGGACCATTCCGGAACTCCTCGTGACGTCCGGGATCTTATCCGGGACTCCGAACAAATTTCGGGTTTCCGCATACACATATCTCTACAACCCTAGCGTCACCGAACCTTAAGTGTGTAGACCCTACGGGTTCGGGAGACATGCAGACATGACCGAGACGCCTCTCCGGTCAATAACCAACAGCGGGATCTGGATACCCATGTTGGCTCCCACATGTTCCACGATGATCGGATGAACCACGATGTCGAGGATTCAATCAATCCCGTATACAATTCCCTTTATCAAATCGTTATGTTACTTGCCCGAGATTCGATCGTCGGTATCCCAATACCTTGTTCAATCTCGTTACCGGCAAGTCTCTTTACTCGTACCGTAATGCATGATCCCGTGACTAACGCCTTAGTCACATAGAGCTCATTATGATGATGCATTACCGAGTGGGCCCAGAGATACCTCTCCGTCACACGGAGTGACAAATCCCAATCTCGATCCGTGCCAACCCAACAGACACTTTCGGAGATACCCGTAGTGCACCTTTATAGTCACCCAGTTACGTTGTGACGTTTGGCACACCCAAAGCACTCCTACGATATCCGGGAGTTGCACGATCTCATGGTCTAAGGAAAAGATACTTGACATTGGAAAAGCTCTAGCAAACGAAACTACACGATCTTTTATGCTATGCTTAGGATTGGGTCTTGTCCATCACATCATTCTCCTAATGATGTGATCCCGTTATCAATGACATCCAATGTCCATAGTCAGGAAACCATGACTATATGTTGATCAACGAGCTAGTCAACTAGAGGCTTACTAGGGACACGTTGTGGTCTATGTATTCACACATGTATTACGATTTCCGGATAATACAATTATAGCATGAACAATAGACAATTACCATGAACAAAGAAATATAATAATAACCATTTATTATTGCCTCTAGGGCATATTTCCAACAGTCTCCCACTTGCACTAGAGTCAATAATCTAGTTACATTGTGATGAATCGAACACCCATTGCGTCCTGGTGTTGATCATGTTTTGCTCTAGGGAGAGGTTTAGTCAACGGATCTGCTACATTCAGGTCCGTATGTACTTTACAAATATCTATGTCTCCATTTTGAACACTTTCACGAATGGAGTTGAAGCGACGCTTGATATGCCTGGTCTTCCTGTGAAACCTGGGCTCTTTCGCAAGAGCAATAGCTCCAGTGTTGTCACAGAAGAGAGTCATCGGGCCCGACGCATTGGGAATCACCCCTAGGTCGGTAATGAACTCCTTCATCGAGACTGCTTCCTGTGCTGCCTCCGAGGCCGCCATGTACTCCGCTTCACATGTAGATCCCGCCACGACGCTTTGCTTGCAACTGCACCAGCTTACTGCTCCTCCATTCAAAATATACACGTATCCGGTTTGTGACTTCGAGTCATCCAGATCTGTGTCGAAGCTAGCGTCGACGTAACCCTTTACGACGAGCTCTTCGTCACCTCCATAAACGAGAAACATATCCTTAGTCCTCTTCAGGTACTTCAGGATATTCTTGACCGCTGTCCAGTGTTCCATGCCGGGATTACTTTGGTACCTTCCTACCAAACTTACGGCAAGGTTTACATCAGGTCTGGTACACAGCATGGCATACATAATAGACCCTATGGCCGAGGCATAGGGGATGACACTTATCTTTTCTCTATCTTCTGCCGTGGTCGGGCATTGAGCCGTGCTCAATTGCACACCTTGCAATACAGGCAAGAACCCCTTCTTGGACTGATCCATATTGAACTTCTTCAATATCTTGTCAAGGTATGTACTCTGTGAAAGACCAATGAGGCGTCTTGATCTATCTCTATAGATCTTGATGCGTAATATATAAGCAGCTTCTCCAAGGTCCTTCATTGAAAAACACTTATTCAAATAGGCCTTTATACTTTCCAAGAATTCTATATCATTTCCCATCAATAGTATGTCATCCACATATAATATGAGAAATGCTACAGAGCTCCCACTCACTTTCTTGTAAACACAGGCTTCTCCATAAGTCTGTGTAAACCCAAATGCTTTGATCATCTCATCAAAGCAAATGTTCCAACTCCGAGATGCTTGCACCAGCCCAAAGATTGAGCGCTGGAGCTTGCATACTTTGTTAGCATTCTTAGGATCGACAAAACCTTCCGGCTGCATCATATACAACTCTTCCTTAAGGAAGCCGTTAAGGAATGCCGTTTTGACGTCCATCTGCCATATCTCATAATCATAGTATGCGGCAATTTCTAACATGATTCGGACGGACTTCAGCTTCGCTACGGGTGAGAAAGTCTCATCGTATTCAACCCCTTGAACTTGTCGATAACCCTTAGCGACAAGTCGAGCCTTATAGATGGTCACATTACCATCCGCGTCTGTCTTCTTCTTAAAGATCCATTTGTTTTCTATGGCTCGCCGATCATCGGGCAAGTCAGTCAAAGTCCATACTTCGTTTTCATACATGGATCCTATCTCGGATTTCATGGCTTCTAGCCATTTGTCAGAATCCGGGCCCGCCATCGCTTCTTCATAGTTCGAAGGTTCACCGTTGTCTAACAACATGATTTCCAGGACAGGGTTGCCGTACCACTCTGGTGCGAAACGTGTCCTTGTGGACCTACGAAGTTCAGTAGTAACTTGATCCGAAGCTTCATGATCATCATCATTAACTTCCTCCCCGGTCGGTGTAGGCACCACAGGAACATCTTCCCATGCTGCGCTACTTTCCGGTTCGGAAGGGATGACTATCACCTCATCAAATTCCACTTTCCTCCCACTCAATTCTTTCGAGAGAAACTCCTTCTCCAGAAAGGACCCGTTCTTGGCAACGAAGATCTTGCCTTCGGATCTGAGGTAGAAGGTATACCCAATAGTTTCCTTAGGGTATCCTATGAAGACGCATTTTTCCGACTTGGGTTTGAGCTTTTCAGGTTGAAGTTTCTTGACATAAGCATCGCATCCCCAAACTTTTAGAAACGACAGCTTAGGTTTCTTCCCAAACCATAATTCATACGGTGTCGTCTCAATGGATTTCGACGGAGCCCTATTTAAAGTGAATGCGGCGGTCTCTAAAGCATAGCCCCAAAATGAGAGCGTTAATCGGTAAGAGACATCATAGATCGCACCATATCCAATAGAGTGCGATTACGACGTTCGGACACATCGTTTCTCTGAGGTGTTCCAGGCGGCGTGAGTTGTGAAACTATTCCACATTTCCTTAAGTGTGTACCAAATTCGTGACTTAAATATTCTCCACCACGATCTGATCGTAAGAATTTTATTTTCCTGTCACGTTGATTCTCAACTTCACTCTGAAATTCCTTGAACTTTTCAAAGGTTTCAGACTTGTGTTTCATTAGGTAGACATACCCATATCTACTTAAGTCATCAGTGAGGGTGAGAACATAACGATATCCTCCGCGAGCCTCAACACTCATTGGACCGCACACATCGGTATGTATGATTTCCAATAAGTTGGTTGCTCGCTCCATTGTTCCGGAGAACGGAGTCTTGGTCATCTTACCCATGAGGCATGGTTCGCACGTGTCAAATGATTCGTAATCAAGAGACTCCAAAAGTCCATCTGCATGGAGCTTCTTCATGCGCTTGACACCAATGTGACCAAGGCGGCAGTGCCACAAGTATGTGGGACTATCGTTAACAACTTTACATCTTTTGGTATTCACACTATGAATATGTGTAACATCACGTTCGAGATTCATCAAAAATAAACCATTGACCAGCGGGGCATGACCATAAAACATATCTCTCAAATAAATAGAACAACCATTATTCTCGGATTTAAATGAGTAGCCATCTCGAATTAAACGAGATCCAGATACAATGTTCATGCTCAAAGCTAGCACTAAATAACAATTATTGAGGTTTAAAACTAATCCCATGGGTAGATGCAGAGGTAGCGTGCCGACGGCGATCACATCGACCTTGGAACCATTCCCGACGCGCATCGTCACCTCGTCCTTCGCCAGTCTTCGTTTATTCCGTAGTTCCTGTTTTGAGTTACAAATATGAGCAACCGCACCGGTATCAAATACCCAGGAGCTACTACGAGTACTGGTAAGGTACACATCAATTACATGTATATCACATATACCTTTGGTGTTACCGGCCTTCTTGTCTGCTAAGTATTTGGGGCAGTTCCGCTTCGAGTGACCACTTCCCTTGCAATAAAAGCACTCAGTCTCGGGCTTGGGTCCATTCCTTGGCTTCTTCCCGGCAACTCCCTTGCCGTCCTTCTTGAAGTTCTTCTTACCCTTGCCCTTCTTGAACTTGGTGGTTTTATTCACCATCAACAATTGATGTTCTTTTATGATCTCCACCTCCGCTGATTTCAGCATTGAATATATCTCAGGAATGGTCTTTTCCATCCCCTGCATATTGAAGTTCATCACAAAGCTCTTGTAGCTTGGTGGAAGCGACTGGAGGATTCTGTCAATGACCGCGTCATCCGGGAGATTAACTCCCAGCTGAGTCAAGCGGTTGTGCAACCCAGACATTCTGAGTATGTGCTCACTTACAGAACTATTTTCCTCCATTTTACAGCTGAAGAACTTGTCGGAGACTTCATATCTCTCGACCCGGGCATGAGCTTGGAAAACTAATTTCAGCTCCTCGAACATCTCATATGCTCCATGTTTCTCAAAACGCTTTTGGAGACCCGGTTCTAAGCTGTAAAGCATGCCGCACTGAACGAGGGAGTAATCATCAGCACGCTGCTGCCAAGCGTTCATAACGTCTTGGTTCTCTGGGATTGGTGCATCACCTAGCGGTGCTTCTAAGACATAATCTTTCTTGGCTACTATGAGGATGATCCTCAAGTTCCGGACCCAGTCCGTATAGTTGCTGTCATCATCTTTCAGCTTGGTTTTCTCTAGGAACGCGTTGAAATTGAGGACAACGTTGGCCGTTAGATCTACAAGACATAGTGTAAAGATTTTAGACTAAGTTCATGATAATTAAGTTCATCTAATCAAATTACACAATGAACTCCCACTCAGATAGACATCCCTCTAGTCATCTAAGTGAAACATGATCCGAGTTAACTAGGCCGTGTCCGATCATCACGTGAGACGGACTAGTCAAGATCGGTGAACATCTCCATGTTGATCGTATCTTCTATATGACTCATGCTCGACCTTTCGGTCCTCCGTGTTCCGAGGCCATGTCTGTACATGCTAGGCTCGTCAAGTCAACCTAAGTGTATTGCGTGTGTTTCGAGGCCATGTCTGTACATGCTAGGCTCGTCAACACCCGTTGTATGCGAACGTTAGAATCTATCACACCCGATCATCACGTGGTGCTTCGAAACAACGAACCTTCGCAACGGTGCACAGTTAGGGTGAACACTTTCTTAAAATTATCATAAGGGATCATCTTACTTACTACCGTCGTTCTAAGCAAATAAGATGCAAAAACATGATAAACATCACATGCAATCAAATAGTGACATGATATGGCCAATATCATCATGCTCATTTGATCTCCATCTTCGGGGCACCATGATCATCTTCGTCACCGGCATGACACCATGATCTCCATCATCATGATCTCCATCATTGTGTCTTCATGAAGTCGTCACGCCAACGATTACTTCTACTTCTATGGCTAACGCGTTTAGCAACAAAGTAAAGTAATTTACATGGCGTTATTAATGACACACAGGTCATACAAAATAATAAAGACAACTCCTATGGCTCCTGCCGGTTGTCATACTCATCGACATGCAAGTCGTGATTCCTATTACAAGAATATGATCAATCTCATACATCACATCTTCTGGCCATATCACATCACATAACACATGCTGCAAAAACAAGTTAGACGTCCTCTAATTGTTGTTGCAAGTTTTTACGTGGTTTGTAGGTTTCTAGAAAGAACGTTTCTTACCTACGTATGACCACAACGTGATTTGCCAATTTCTATTTACCCTTCATAAGGACCCTTTTCATCGAATCCGTTCCGACTAAAGTAGGAGAGACAGACACCCGCTAGCCACCTTATGCATCTAGTGCATGTCAGTCGGTGGAACCTGTCTCACGTAAGCGTACGTGTAAGGTCGGTCCGGGCCGCTTCATCCTACAATGCCGCCGAAACAAGAAACGACTAGTAGCGGCAAGAAGAATTGGCAACATCAACGCCCACAACTTCTTTGTGTTCTACTCGTGCATAGTAACTACGCATAGGCTTGGCTCATGATGCCACTGTTGGGAATCGTAGCATAATTTTAAAATTTTCCTACGCTCACCAAGATGCATCTATGGAGTATACTAGCAACGAGGGGAAAGGAGTGCATCTACATACCCTTGTAGATCGCGAGCGGAAGCGTTCCAATGAACGTGGATGACGGAGTCGTACTCGCCGTGATTCAAATCACCGATGACCGAGTGCCGAACGGACGGCACCTCCGCGTTCAACACACGTACGGTGCAGCAACGTCTCCTCCTTCTTGATCCAGCAAGGGGGAAGGAGAGGTTGATGGAGATCCAGCAGCACGACGGCGTGGTGGTGGATGTAGCGGGTTGTCGGCAGGGCTTCGCCGAGCTTCTACGAGAGAGAGAGAGGTGTAGCAGGGGAGGAGGGAGGCGCCCAAGGCTGTAATGTTGCTGCCCTCCCTCCCTCCCTTTATACAGGCCCCCTGGGAGGGGGGGCGGCGGCCAAGGGGGGTAACTTACCCCCCAAGTCAAGTGGGGCGCCCCCCCCCCACCCTAGGGTTTCCAACCCTAGGCGCAGGGGGGAGGCCCATGGGGGCGCCCCAGCCCACTATGGGCTGGTTCCCTTCCCACTTCAGCCCATGGCTCCTCCGGGACAGGTGGCCCCACCCGGTGGACCCCCGGGACCCTTCCGGTGGTCCCGGTACAATACCGATAACCCCCGAAACTTTCCCGGTGGCCGAAACTGGACTTCCTATATATAATTCTTCACCTCCGGACCATTCCGGAACTCCTCGTGACGTCCGGGATCCCATCCGGGACTCCGAACAACTTTCAGGTTTCCGCATTCACATATCTCTACAACCCTAGCGTCACCGAACCTTAAGTGTGTAGACCCTACGGGTTCGGGAGACATGCAGACATGACCGAGGCGCCTCTCCGGTCAATAATCAACAGCGGGATCTGGATACCCATGTTGGCTCCCACATGTTCCACGATGATCGGATGAACCACGATGTCGAGGATTCAATCAATCCCGTATACAATTCCCTTTATCAAATCGTTATGTTACTTGCCCGAGATTCGATCGTCGGTATCCCAATACCTTGTTCAATCTCGTTACCGGCAAGTCTCTTTACTCGTACCGTAATGCATGATCCCGTGACTAACGCCTTAGTCACATAGAGCTCATTATAATGATGCATTACCGAGTGGGCCCAGAGATACCTCTCCGTCACACGGAGTGACAAATCCCAATCTCGATCCGTGCCAACCCAACAGACACTTTCGGAGATACCCGTAGTGCACCTTTATAGTCACCCAGTTACGTTGTGACGTTTGGCACACCCAAAGCACTCCTACGATATCCGGGAGTTGCATGATCTCATGGTCTAAGGAAAAGATACTTGACATTGGAAAAGCTCTAGCAAACGAAACTACACGATCTTTTATGCTATGCTTAGGATTGGGTCTTGTCCATCACATCATTCTCCTAATGATGTGATCCCGTTATCAATGACATCCAATGTCCATAGTCAGGAAACCATGACTATCTGTTGATCAACGAGCTAGTCAACTAGAGGCTTACTAGGGACACGTTGTGGTCTATGTATTCACACATGTATTACGATTTCCGGATAATACAATTATAGCATGAACAATAGACAATTACCATGAACAAAGAAATATAATAATAACCATTTATTATTGCCTCTAGGGCATATTTCCAACACTTATTGGCTCCAATATTCCTCATACATTCCATAAAAATTGTCCATAAAGTTTCAGCTTGTTTGGAGTTGTGCAGAATAGGTACCTGACATAGCTTTTCCAGGTCCAGATTTCCAGCTGCCGGAATTCTCCCTTTTTGTGTCTACCTTGCAAATTATGAGAGAAAAGCATTAGAATTACTCCAAAAAGCATTATTATGCATAAAAACATCATAAATAACAGTAGGAAAACATGATGCAAAATGGACGTATCAGTATTCCGCATGTGCAAAACTGTCTTGCACCCGTTGTATTTGAACGTAGAGCCAATCACACCCGATCATCACGTGGTGTCTCAGCACGACGAACTGTCGCAACGGTGCATACTCAGGGAGAACACTTATACCTTGAAATTTTAGTTAAGGGATCATCTTATAATGCTACCGCCGTACTATGGAAAATAAGATGCATAAAAGATAAACATCACATGCAATCAAAATATGTGACATGATATGGCCATCATCATCTTGTGCTTTTGATCTCCATCTCCAAAGCATCGTCATGATCTCCATCGTCACTGGCTCGACACCTTGATCTCCATCGTAGCGTAGTGGTCGTCTCGCCAACTATTGCTTCTACAACTATCGCTAACGCATAGTGATAAAGTAAAGCAATTACATGGCGTTTGTATTTCATACAATAAAGAGACAACCATAAGGCACCTGCCGGTTGCCAGTAACTTTTACAAAACATGATCATCTCATACAATAACGTATATCACATCTTGTCTTGACCATATCACATCACAACATGCCCCGCAAAAACAAGTTAGACGTCCTCTACTTTGTTGTTGCAAGTTTTACGTGGCTGCTACAGGCTTCTAGCAAGAACCGTTCTTACCTGTGTATCAAAACCACAACAGTGATTTATCAAGTTTGCTGTTTTAACCTCAAGGACCGGCCGCAGTCAAATTCAATTCAACTAAAGTTGGAGAAACAGACACCCGCCAGCCACCTTTATGCAAAATTAGTTGCATGTCTGTCGGTGGAACCGGTCTCATGAACGTGGTCATGTAAGGTTGGTCCGGGCCGCTTCATCCAACAATACCACCGAATCAAAATAAGACATTGGTGGTAAGCAGTATGACGATCACTACCCACAACTCTTTGTGTTCTACCCGTGCATATCATCTACGCATAGACCTGGCTCTGATGCCACTGTTGGCAAACGTAGCATGCAATTTAAAAAAATCCTACGCTCACGCAAGATCTATCTAGGAGATGCATAGCAATGAGAAGGAGAGAGTGTGTCTACGTACCCTCGTAGACCGAAAGCGGAAGCGTTTGACAATGTGGTTGATGTAGTCGAACTTCTTCTCGTTCCGACCGATCAAGCACTGAACGTACGGCACCTCCGAGTTATGCACACGTTCAGCTCGATGATGTCCCTCGAACTCTTGATCCAGCAAAGTGTCAAGGAAGTAGATGATTTTCGTCAGCACAACGACGTGGTGACGGTGATGGTGAAGTGATCTGCGCAGGGCTTCGCCTAAGCACTACGAGAATATGACCGAGGGTCTAACCTGTTGAGGGAGGCGCCGCACACGGCTAACAGATGTTGTTGTGTGTTTGTGAGGCGCCCCCTCCCCACATATATATAGGTGGGAGGGGAGGAGAGGCAGCTAGGGGCGCCCTAGGGTTGGCCCCGCCTCCTAGGGGCCCTGCCTTGCCCTGCGCCCCCCCCCCCCTTCCATGTATGCGTGAAGGGGAAGGAAAGAGGGGGTGAGGGAAGGAAGTGGGAATCCTAATCCACACTTTCCTTGCCCTTCCCCCATTTTCTTCTCCTCCTCCTATAGCCTTATAGGGCGCACCAGCCCCTTTGTGGGCTGGTGTGTTCCTTCACAAGGCCCATATGGCCCATAGGATTGTCGGGGTACCCGAAACACCTTCCGATGACCCGATAAGTACCCGATATCCTCTGAAACACTTCCGGTGTCTGAATACCATCATCCTATATATCAATCTTTACCTCTCGACCATTTAGAGACTCCTCGTCATGTTCGTGATCTCATCCGGGACTCCGAACAACATTCGATCACCAAATCACATAACTTATATAATACTAAATCCTCATCGAACGTTAAGCGTGCGGACCCTACGGGTTCGAGAACTATTTAGACATGACCGAGACACCTCTCCGGTCAATAACCAATAGTGGAACCTGGATGCTCATATTGGCTCCTACATATTCTACGAAGATCTTTATCGGTCGAACCGTTATGACAACATACGTAATTTCCTTTGTCCATCGGTATGTTACTTGCCTGAGATTCGATCATCGGTATCCACATACCTAGTTCAATCTCGTTACCGGCAAGTCTCTTTACTCGTTCTGTAATACATCATATCATGTAAGTAACTCATTAGTTACTTTGCTTGCAAGGCTTCTTATGATGTGCATTACCGAGAGGGCCCAGGGATACCTCTCCGATACTCGGAGTGACAAATCCTACTCTCGATCTATGCCAACCCAACAAACACCTTCGGAGATACCTATAGAGCATCTTTATAATCACCCAGTTACGTTGTGACGTTTGATAGCACACAAGGTATTCCTCCGGTATCTGGGAGTTGCATAATCTCATAGTCGAAGGAATATGTATTTGACGTGAAGAAATCAATAGCAATAAAACTGAACGATCAATATGCTAAGCTAATGGATGGGTCTTGTCTATCACATCATTCTTCTAATAGTGTGATCCCGTTCATCAAATGACAACACATGTCTATGGTTAGGAATCTAGTAGAGGCTTACTAGGGACACGGTGTTTTGTCTATGTATCCACACATGTATCAAGTTTTCGGTTAATACAATTCTAGTATGAATAATAAACATTTATCATGAATAAGGAAGTACAAAATAACAACTTTATTATTGTCTCTAGGGCATATTTTCTTCAGTTTTATCCTTAGGGTTTGGCCGCCATGTTTGGTTAGGCCAACCCGGAGATCTTGTATTCGTCCCTACCAACATTGTGACGCGGTAATAAAGCTTTGTGAGATTCTAAAAAAAACATGACATGCCCAACGAATAGAAGAGAGGTTGGGCCTTTTAGTACCACCTCGCCTGTGCAAGCGCATAGGAGGGGAGCTCCGTCTATAAATTGGAGACCTCTGGTTCATTCCACCTGGAGTGGGCGTTGTTTGTACGTAAAATACAATGTCTATGTCTCCTAGATAAAATAAAATATTTAAATTCCGTCAGACCCGATGGGTGCCCGATAGGGTGATTTAGTAATAGGGAATGGGTCTGGTAGAGGTCGACCTAGGCTAACCCGGCCCTACTGCCAGGTTGAGTTGCGGTGGCCGACCTGCGCTCGGAAAACTAGGCTGGTCTTCCTTTTGGGGGCAGAGACGGACGCAGACAGGAGAGCACTGGGGTTGTGTTGGGTGTCAACACTGGGGAATAAATAGGCCTGCAGTTAATTTCCCTATCTCTTTTTAGTTTTTTACCACCACCCTAAACACGGCAATATTGATGGCGCGCGCGAACCAACTTGTGGTTGGATGGTTAGAGGGATTGTAGTATCCACAGCCCATCAGAGTTCAAGCCCTGGTGCTCGCATTTATTCCTGGATTTATTTCAGGATTTCCGACGATGCGCATTCAGTGGGAGGAGACGTTCCCGTCGACGACGACGAGGTGCCTAAGGTGACTTCGTAAATTTCAAGATGATATGCCGACTCAGTCTTTCGAAGGTGCTCATAGTGGTAGGTTGTGCGTGTATGCGTTCATAGGGAGAGTGTATGCGCGTGTATATGAGCGCTTGCGTAGGGCAGCACTGGGCTTTTATTTGCTCTGGATGGATGGATATATTTTCACCATCCAACCACGTGCTGTGTGGCGAAATGTAACAAGCACTTGCAAATAAAGGATTTAATTTTATTAGGGAGCAGTGACAATTTACGCCAAGACAAAACAGTTTAGCTACAGTACAAAGGCAAAAGACGTGCTCTGGTACTGTCAGGATCAGCTAGCATCGCCATTTTGTTTTCCAGCTAGGTTTTTTTTCCTTGCGAGGATGGATTGCATGCACGAGAAATTGATGGTACGTACTGGTAGCAACGTACAGTAGCGGCCGTGAATGAGGCTACATTTGATTGATACCGCCTACAGTGTATACATACAGTGGTAGCTAGGGCTCATTATTGACGCTCGATACAGGCTCTGATAGGTGAGTTTGCTGCCCTGCTTCGGCCACTCATCTGGCATTCAGAATTAGTAGTACGTAGGTGAGGTGTCCTGGTTCTAAAGATAGTCCTAGATAATACTGCAGGTGATACTTCAATGGTATCTATATCTATATTGTGCACATGCACCCAAATGCGTATCGTGGCCGGGATCCGGATATCATCAATCATGTTACACGAGCAACACCGTCGAGCCCAACTCTGATTAGACTTCTTCCCTTGCTTGCTGTCCAATAAGCTGTGGCTGAGCCTCCCCTTTTTGTGTTGGTTTTTTTGGGCGTGGATGGTGGATGTAGCAGCGACGGACGCCCGGGCGCCCGCTTTTTACCTACGGCTGCGTGCGGGCTCTCCTTCTTGCTTTGCTTTGGTGTTTTTTAGTACTTGGAGTAAATGGAGGCCCCAAACTTTTAGATGGAGGTTAACATTTTTCTGTTCGCCGTGAGGATAATGTCTCGACGACCTTTTTAACTGGTGTTTTTTACGGGTTACTCCACCAAAAGTTTTGGGGTCAACTCAACTACAAAGTCATTTTTTTTAAAAATGGAGGAGGACCCCGGCCTCTGCATCTGGACGATGCATACGGCCCCTTTATTACACAAGACCTTATAAAGTCATACAACAGTAAGACTAAAGCCACCGTCTAGGCAACATCTGTCGCTCCTCCTATCCAGTTAATGAAAGAATGCTGATAGTCTGGGCCTAATACCAAACAGACCTCACAGCCAAACTTAAACACCTAAGACCTGAGGTCCCAACCAGGACGCCTGCCGGGTATGGGGCACCTACCAGTCCGGCGTATTCCTCAACCAGGACGCCTGCCGGGTAAGGCCGCCGCAGCCACCTGTCACCAATCCATCTTCAGAGCTGTACTGTTGCATCTACCGTGCCAGGTCTCTCTGCCATCGACGCCACCACGACGCCAAACAGCGCCGTTCTCCTGCGCGAGTCCATCCTCGCACATCGAACGCCGAATCTACACTGTGCCACGCCATCGAGATTTGTCGCCATAAATGTGTAGGATGAAGCACCGCTCCACCAAAGAAGCCGTCCGCTGGTCCCGCGAGAACGAGTGCACCTCCAAGAATGCCGCCCCCAAGGGGGTAACGACACATGAATGCCGCCAACATCCGATCAGCTGATCTAGGGTTTCCCCCGGAGGTATTGAGTGGAGCTGGGAGCTTCACCTCGATGATGCCTTCATGAAGGAAACGATGATAAGGACATCGTCATCACCGGCTCCGACCATCGACCGAAGATCAGGTTTTCACCGGATCCGTCCCAAGTGTCCACCCGACAACCTGTGCATCATCTCGACCACCTTCAAAGCCCCAGATCTAGCCGCCTAGATCCGGCGACCAACCGCAACAGCAGTGCCATCGTAGGAGCCCTGGCGCACCGGCCACTGCCAGAGTGTGCCACCACTGGAGCCTAGGAGGAGAGCTCCCACCCCGCCTCGCCAAGCCGCGAGAGCCGCCGAGATGAATCTCGCGTGTTCGTCACCGTCTCTGATCCGAATCAATCCGTAGATCAGATCGCCGTCACAGATCCGCCTTGGACAGGAACTGCACCACGCCATGCCGCCGCGGGAAGCCCTAGCTTCACTGGCCGCCACCCTCCAGGGCCGCCGCCCCGGGATCCAGACAGAACATTGCCGCTGCCACCGGCCATGTTCCGCCGCCGCCGACCGGCCAAGCCGCCAACCACTGCGACCTCCGCCGCCATGACCATGCGAGCACAGCCAGCCGGCCGACCCACTCCGACGAAGAAGAAGGCCACCACCACCAAGCCTAGGGCCGGCGCCCCAGACATCCTCGTGTTGCAGATCAAGTCCAGGAGCAGTGCACCGCTGACGGCGATTGAGATTGGTAGCACAACGAATTAGCCCGACTAAGTCAAGGCCAGATCCGCCGTTGCTGGTGCCGTCCTCCACCGCCGCCGCCGCACCACCTCCATGTCGCCGCCGATCTGCGCCACCGCCGCTGATCTGGCCGGAAAGGAGCGCCGCCTCCCAACCAGATCGAGATCTGAAGATAAAACCGCCGCCGCCGCCACGCCACAAGGGCTTTGCCCTGACGCCCCGGGCGACGGCGGCGGAGGAGGGGAGTTGGGTGGGGCGAGGCTGTAGGAGGAGGGCGGGGGCTCCCCGGTGCGGGGCGGCGTCATAGTTTGTGGTGGGAACAACTAAGCCCTGTTGTACTTATTGTATCACGGTAGAAGAAAATGTAACTGTGAATTCAAGCCAGCAATGGACTGAGGTATGAGACGATAAAGGTAAAGAGAAGGGGCCATCGTTGGTGCATAACAGATCTTTCCTATCTACGATCTTTCTCGGTGCATAAGCGAGGCTTCGCGGACGAAGTACCACATAACCAATAAAGCTAATGGACCTTGAATAGCCTGTACGAAATAACTTGTGAAGAGGATTTACTAGAGTCTAAAAATCTTGTACGCAAGTTGGCACAGCGCTTTCAATCAATCTCGCTCATCTGGTCTGCCCGGTCAATACGTTAAAAATAGACAAAGGTGTTCGAACAAAGACGGTTATGATAACTTACAAAAGAAAAATGGGTATGGTAATGCAACAGAACGCAAAACACGGCAAAAGTAGAAGCATTCTTGGTGCTCGGTGCTCACTGGGTCAATTTCTACCTTCTTTTTTTGCAACAAGATTGGAAGCTTTGTTGTTCGTGAATAGGTTTAGGGCATCTCCAACGCCGACCGTCAACTGCTCGCAACCGCCCGGACCGCGGGGTCCGAACGTGTTGTGCCATCCAAACGGGTTTGTATCAGTCGGCGGTCGGGATGTACTTTCTCTCGCAAAGTGAAGACAAAGTGGGGGGCGGGGGAGGGGGGATTGCGAGAATCCGAATAGCAGCCACTAAGGACTCCGACAATCGAGGCCCACTAAATCCCCCCTCCCGATCCACATTCCCTTCCACTCCATCTCTTCTTCCCCTTACTTTGCATCCACATCCTCTACCTCCGCCGCCGCTGGTGTACCTCTCCGGACGCCACAGAGGCATTGCCGGAGATCCGCAACCAGCACCGACGCTCTCACTCGCCTTTACGACGGTGTTGTCCATCCTAGAGCAACTTGTATATCGGTACACTCTGCTCCCCTGTCGACGACCTTCATGGCGGACACCACGCCCGGCAGGTATTCGGTCAAATGTCATTTGGCTTTAATTTTGGATGCCATGTAGTTCTACGAAGGATGATGGGGTACCCGACTGGAGGATGAGCTCTTGTGCGAAGCGTGGTTCACCGTATCCGCATATTTCATAGGCAGGAGCAGAGGGGGGATCTTCTGGCAGCAAGTGCATGAACCGTTTCACACACGAAAGCACATTGCGCCCTATGACATGCACATCATTCAAGAATGCAATGTGAGGTCGTTATCATATCGCTGGTACACTATCCACACCAGCGTCACAAATCTTTGTCGTGTGGTTAGTCAGCTGGAGGCAATGTGGCCATTACACGCGGCAGATGAGAAGATCGTAAGTTTTTGCTTCATCTTGTTCAACTTGTTTAAATCATTCATTTACACACAATGTTGGTCTACACATTATGTAGCCCGCACGCGGTGCGGTGATGCATCACGGGACAGAGCGACAGTCATTTACATACACACACTGTTGGATGAAGCTGAAGGGGCAGTATGTGTGGGACGACATGATCCGTTGATGAAAAACTTGTTGGACATCTGGTTAATATCGTCGGATTTGAGACATTGTTGTGTTAGACTTATTTGCATGCTATGTATGGTTGGTTTGTGCTATTTTCTATCCGGAT
Organism: Triticum aestivum; assembly: GCF_018294505.1. Classification (NCBI taxonomy): domain Eukaryota; kingdom Viridiplantae; phylum Streptophyta; class Magnoliopsida; order Poales; family Poaceae; genus Triticum; species Triticum aestivum. Next base: position 36,196,437 of record NC_057805.1, read on the forward strand.
TTTGATGAATATCAACCGGTTTGCATGAATTTAGTCTGGTTAGTTCCAACTGTGATTGAAATATATGCGGGTAGCGTTAGATGGCGGACTCCGAAATCAGTGTCCGCGGACTGGTCTCCTCACCCTCTGTCCGTAGATAATGCCGTAACAAATTTGCCAGTTGGCATTGGAGATGTCCTTACAATACATAGCCAAAAGGCTTTGGAGATTGTCGGTGGCATCTTGTAACCACAGGTCACGCTCTGAGCACGAAAATTTAGCTAGAAAATCTGCAACCCTATTCTAGTTTCTATCTAATTTCCTGATGATGAGCTCCCTTACTTCCACGATCAACTTCTTCACCTCTCTACTCGCATAAAAAAAACTTCTTCACCTCTCTAACCAGATGGCCTAGTCGTGACTTGTCTTGGCTCGGGTTCTTCGGTATCTTAATCAGATTCTGAGAAGTTCAGTTTCAAGGACAGACGGCCTGTTGCGTAGGTGTTTCTACCTTGATGCAAAATAGACAAGGAAATACCCCGGGGCTAATGATAAACCGAAACGATCTCTTATGTATGCAGAATTGACTCCGTGGGTTCACCGTCACAATACGCTTCTTCCCGTGAATTTACGCTTTCAGTTATTTTTCACCTATATTATTTTCTACATCCAAGGTGGTACTATTTATGTGATTTTTCTGGTCACGAACATGCTCAACTGGCTGGGCCTCGACTTGAAGTTTTGTACGTCCTTCGGGCCGCATCCTTCCTCTAATGGGCCTGCTCCTGCCACATTGACAATAAAAATCATACGTCGTTGCACGCGTCAAAAATATATTCAAAACTTCTATGGACAGGACTCAAACCACGGTGGCAAGGAAAGCACACGCCCGCAGAAATCAACTCAGCTAACCAATGATGCTGTGCAAGTATAAATGAAGGATTCTTCTTATTGATTTAGAGCGTTTCTTTGTCCGTGGCTTCTGATTTTATTTTATTTTGAGGGGAGTCCGTGGCTTCTGATTCAAATCGATTTTAATCGTGCGTCGCCAGGATGAGCCGCTTGGGCAAGTTTCACCGATTCCCGTGACATACGTCCGGTTCCTACCTCACCTCTTTCAATAAAAAAGCGCACCGGGATTTTGCTAGGGTTCATCGAATCGGGAGCGATTGCGCGCCTGGGAGATTGGAAGGGGATTGTTGTGACAGATCAGAGACGCCAGCGTGTAGGACGGCCGGTCGTTTATGGCCGAGTCGTTGAGGAGCACCCAAGCGAAGAGGCGGCCGCATGCACGAGTTCCCGGAGCGGCGATGGCCTGGGAAGAGCTTGTGTATCCGGCGCGGCCGAAGCATGCGTGCAGCACTGCGACACACTAGCTAATACGCGATGCTCGTAACTAGCAGGGCCAAGCTGCGTGGGCTGCTCGAGTCGAGCACGTGGTTGCCAAGCCCAGGAGCAGTGCGGCGACTCCTGCGTGTAGGCGCGAAGCTCGCGGCAGAGGCCAGCAGGCGACGCATATCGGTACACCAGCGGTAGACGGCAACGCAGTGGGCGGCAGCATTAGGCTGCGAGGCCAAAACCAGCAGTGGGGCGAACCAGCATGGTGGTTTACGGAGCCAAAGCGCAGCAGCAGCCAGCACGGTCGATACGTGCATGCGGCGGCCTAGCTAGAGCGGCTGGCGCACGTGTAACCTGTTCGGAACGGCTACATGGATATGGTGCGACAAGTCACCTGACGAAGCGGGATTAGCCCGAGATGACGGAGTACGTACTGGGCCGCGTTGGATAGCAGGAAGATGAACGAAACCTCGATGTCAGCTCAATGCTCATATCCAACCTCACATCCGACCTACTCCTCCCTTCCGTTTTCCATGTACCTCACGGGGGCAGGTTGTTCAGCAGCCAAGCATATGTTGTGTTTGCGTCGGAGACGTGAATTAAGTGATTCCCGTGGCTGCCGCTGAAGCTCTGGAACGTGGACATCAGGCGCGCGGAAGGTGGCCATCGTACAGACTAGCCTGATCCTCATACAACTCTCAAATAAGCAAGACAGGTATGCCATGCTAAGCATTACATCACGTACCAGACTCAGTGTCATGCTTAATAATAGTACTTTACTAAACTCTGTTATTGTAGTTCATAAGTAGTCATGTCATTATGTTGCAGGTTTTGCTAAAGCATATTTATATTTAGATGTGCTCTAAGTATTGCACATCTAAATCATATGTCATTGATTTTACCTGAAGATTCGTGCATGTATTTTCTTTTTTACTTTTCTTTTTTTATTTGATTGAGTCGTTTTTTTAATACTATTTGATTGAGTCATTTAGATGTGCAATAACTAGGGCATCAATTATAATGTTGACACACGCACACGCACACGTCTACTAAATACCGGGTCTATACTAAAGACCTGGGTCAAAGTTGCGGAGCCTTAAGATTGACGATGTCATCTAGAGCGACTTGCTACCTACAGAGAAAAAAAAATCAATATTAACAAGACAGCGACGCGTCAAGTCTACAATTTGATCTCTGTTAAGTTAGGATACCACTGCCTTCTAACCAACTAATCACTGGTGTAATTGGTATCTTCACGATATTAATATATTCTCTTTGTCGATCTAACCACTGGTATCTTCACGTTTGAAGCACACTTGTTTATTTATGTCTCCGTTGCAACGCACGGGCACTTTTGCTAGTGTATGCAGAAAAATGATGTATGCATCTTTCGGAATCACACGTTGCGTGTGTTGCCCCCACGAATAATGGCAGACAAGTGTAAGAACAGAGTTTTTTTAGGCACAGTGTAAGAATGAACAGAGTTACCGTCATTTTACCGCGAGGCGAGGTAAACGAAAACGAAGACACACAAACAAACCACCCGAAATCCGGGCACATGACATAATCATCACATTTGACGCTAACAAAGGACACTCGAGAGAGGCGTGCTAGCGCTACATTCCAAAATACTCCAGTTGTGCAACAACATACGCCAGTTGTTCCAAGTGCACCCTACTATAAGTACAGTATATGCCCTAGCTTAAAGAAAAGCATCAAGTAGCAATCCGGAGCACGGAGGCGTCACGTGCCAGCCCCGCGACCGCCACGAGCGCCCGGGATTAATCAAACCTTGGCCTAATCTAATCTAGCCTGGCCTTGTCTCGAGCTCATTTGGGCGTGTCGGCCGGCCGGTCGTGATCTCGGTCAAAGAAGCGGTGCTTAGAAAGATTCCTCCAGCGAGCAAGAGCAAGGGGGGCTCTACCTGATTATATTTAGATCGATGATGATGTCAAAAAATAATATTTAGATCGATGAGATGGGGGACTATTTTAGGGTTAAAGACTTTAAGGTTACGCATAGCGGTGGTGTAGATCAGTCCGGCTGGCTTTTGTGTATGAGAATACAGTACGATCGGTTCCCAGTAGTATCTAGGAATCTATCTATCGTGTTTGGCACAAATCTGGGAGGACAGGTTCCATCTTGCCGTGGAGGGATCGATCGGATTGGATGCTTGGGTCGGGTGACTAGGGGGAGCAATAGCATAGGGGTGCGGCCTTCTCACGCGCGCGGAGGACCGCGGAGCGTGCAGCCGACGGAGGGCCTGCGCGAGTGTTTATGCTTGCTTGGACCCCTGCAACATCACCTTTTGTTCCCCTTTGCGTCCAGTCCAGACCCAATCTCCATTCTTTCTTCTGCCGTGGCCGGACGGACACCCAATCATCCAACCCATCTCCCAAACTTTTCCATCTCGCGGGTCCGATCGTTTTCGCCCATGAATCAACAGTAAAAACTTTGGATACTTCGACACAAGGGGAAATTCCTCGTGTTGGAGCACGCATCACGCGACTTTTCCCGAGCTTCTTCCCCTTCATTTCCCATGCACGCACACATGACGCGACTTTTCTGCCCAAGAGCAAACCAAACCGGCGACAAATTAAGCCCACACCATTTTGTAGTACCACAAGTAAAATTGTGAATCGTGCAACGTTTACGTCTCCATATCTGTAAATGAAACGATGGAAGCGAGGGTCATAATGTATAACTCATGAGTAGCATTGACGTCTAGGGTGCCGAAGAGTACGCACGGGTACAGGGAGCGGTCTCGACCTCTTGCGATTCAAGGCAACGCCTCCCACATCAAGCCGGCCGGCCTTGCACGTGGTTGGGTGACCGAGCATAAAGAAAAAGAGAAGATCATCCACAACCACTTCTCCGAGGTCATGGGGCGGGCTAGCATGAGTAACAATGATTTCAATTGGGAGGAATTGGGCATCGAGAATCACGCTTTGCAAGACCTCGACTCCGCCATCACTGAGGACGAGGTTTGGGAGGCTATTAAGGAGACGCCTAGTGATAAGGCGCCGGGCCCGGACGGATTCACGGGGATGTTCTTCAAGAAGTGTTGGGGAACCATCAAGCATTCGATCATGGAGGTCATTCAACGATTTGATTCTCTGCACACCTCCAACCTTCGGTGGCTAAATTCGGCCAACGTTGTTCTATTGCCAAAAAAAGATGGCGCGGAAGAAATCTCTGACTATAGGCCCATTAGCCTCATCCACACCATCGCTAAAATCATTGCCAAGATTCTCTCGCTCCGGCTTGCACCCCACATGGACGATCATGTCTCCAACGCCCAGAGTGCATTCATCAAAAGGAGAAGTATCCATGACAACTTCATGTATGTTCGAAATTTCGCCCGACGTCTTCACAAATGCAAAACGCCCGCGCTCCTCTTCAAGCTTGATATAAAGAAGGCGTTTGACTCGGTCAAGTGGGGATACATCCTGGAACTTCTCCAACGATTGGGCTTCCCTCCAAAATTCCGGGCTTGGATTGCTGCGTTATTATCATCTTCTTCATCTCGGATTATGTTAAATGGGTTGCCCGGTCCTCCGGTCAAGCACGGTCGTGGATTCCGGCAGGGAGACCCCTTTTCCCCCCTCCTCTTTGTTCTGGCAATTGACCCCTTGCACAAGATCCTCGACTTGGCGACGAGAAAGGGACTCCTCCACAAGATCCGTGGTCGCGGGTCCATGGTGCGTACCTCCCTGTATGCGGATGACGCAGCGGTCTTTGTGGCTCCCATCAAGCGGGACATCGACAATCTCGCCTCTATTCTGAGAGGCTTTGGGGACGTGACGGGCCTTTGCTCCAACTTCCAGAAAAGCTCGGTTGTGCCTATTCGTTGCAACCACCTCGATCTTGAGCAAATCCTTGAGAGTATGCCGGCAACACGGGCTTCTTTCCCGGTAAAATACCTTGGCTTACCACTTTCAGTTTGGCAGTTAAAGAAGGTGGATTTCCAATACCTTGAGGATAAGGCAGCCGGGAAACTGGTGACCTGGGAGGGACAAAACATCACTACCATTGGTCGTACGACACTTGTTAGGTCGGTCATCTCCTCCCAAGAGGTGTTCTCCATCACGCCCCTCGTCGTGCCTCAAGGCTCTCTTGATAGCCTAAACAAGATTGAGAGGGCTTTACTTTGGTCCGGTGCAGACAAGACAACGGGAGCCAAATGCAAGGTTAACTGGGAAGTGGTTTGTAGACCAAAACAATACGGCGGCCTTGGAGTGCTCAACACCGATAAATTTGCGCGTGCTTTGCGGCTGCGGTGGTTGTGGTTTGAATGGAACGATCCCCGCAAATTATGGGTTGGACTGCGAAACCCCTGCACCGAGGAGGACTACGAGTTTTTCTATACCTCTACTACTATCACGGTGGGAGATGGCGCCAAAACGCCTTTTTGGGACTCCCCGTGGCTTCTTGGACGCAAACCCAAGGATATTGCACCTCTCATCTTTGCGGCCTCGACAAGAAAGAACTGGAAGGTTCGTGAGGCCCTCAAGGGGAACGCTTGGATCCTCAAGATCAGCCACATCGTGGTTGTCTCCGCCGTCCACATTCAGGAATTTTTCACTCTATGGATGCTCCTAAATGATTTTCACCTGCGCGAGCAAACCGAAGATACCATCATCTGGAAGCACGCGAACGACGGGATATACACGGCGGCCACCGCGTACCAGGCTCAATTCCTAGGCTTGACTTTTTCCCCCTTGGATCGTATGGTTTGGAAGGCATGGGCACCTCCAAAGGTCAAATTTTTTGCATGGTTGGCATTGCAAGATAGGATTTGGACCGCCGATCATTTAGAAAGGCGAGGTTGGCCAAATTGTGGCCTCTGCAAGCTTTGCAATAAGGAACAAGAAACGGGTGCCCACCTTTTCTTCAAGTGTCGCTATACGATTCGGGTTTGGAAGTTTCTCATTGAGTTGCTTGGTCTCGCGCACATGGGTACGTCCGAGTGGCACATGGACGAGTCCGTCTTCGAATGGTGGGACAAAAGAACCGACAACCGTAACCCCAACCGGCAAGCTTTGGCCTCTCTCATCATGCTTGTCTCGTGGACCATTTGGAAGGAAAGAAACGCTCGGGTGTTTCGTCATAAGAGTGCGCCACCGACCATCCTACTCGCCGCCATCGTCGACGAGGCCAAGCTTTGGGTGACCGCCGGTGCAAAGAAATTAGGGTATATTTTTGTGGGCGAGTAATTGTCATGCCGTACCTGTGGGTGTGTTGTAAAACTCTAAACTCTATTCTCTCCTTATTTAATATATGAGGCAAATCTTTTTCCTCCTTTTCGAAGAAAAAAAAACCGGCCGGCCTCCTTAAAGTCGCTCTGAGCTCGTGCCATGCTCCCTTTCATGGAAAATCATAGGAGGAGGAGCAGGAGTACGTTTCACTGAAGGGATGCATGCCCATCCTGCCCATCTCCTTTTCATCCACCTTTCTCTTCTCGGTGAAGATGCTGGAAATGTGCCGGACGTACCGGCAGCGCCCACCACGTGCAACAGAGGCTGGGAGGTGGGAGCTAATGAGCTATGCGTGCAACTGCTGCACCGCAGTTCCAAAACCTGGGCATGGCTCAACTCGTTTTACGAAATTCTGCAGTAAAACCTCACATGAAACTATGGCTATCGAGTAGCCTAGATGAAAACAAGTCAGAAAATTAGTTGGCGCGCAAACATCTGCGATGCAAATCACGTAACCATTGTTGAGGAGTTCAATTTATGATTTTTATGCAAGTCACAAATAATCACATTATTTTATTAAAATAGTTTAGATTGAGTATATATATAATACCCACATGCTTTAGTTTCATTTAGTTTTTTTTTTCAGCTTACAATATTGCTTTTGCCATAATTACAACGTGAAAATGGGTTTATAGTAACTCTGTTCAGACTAGCATTTTTAGTCAAACTCCTCTTCTTTCTTCTTACTAGTGTTTGGATTAGTTCGACGGTAACATAAGTAGCTATTCCCTCGGATCCAAACTAATTAACGCAGCTTTAGTACAAATTTTGTATTAATTGTGCCCATGTTCTGTTTATTTTGAATCGGAAGGAGTACAATGCAAGCTACAAACCCTAACAATATTTTCAATGTTACTGAACGAAAAGACTTGGGCGTGGCCACAATAAACAACTAGAGATGATACCCCTTGTGTTACCATGAAAATCAGTTACAATGTATTCCAATAAGATTCAGTTATACACAACATGGCCACAATTATGAAGAATCGTTGAGTCATAAACAGTCAGAATTAATCTTTTTAGCCATGGCTTTTTATTGATGATCAACGCATCAACCACTCCCGCAACGGACCAAAAACCAACCTATCAAAAAGAGCAAAGAAAAGGCATCTACAATCTTTGTTTTGCCTCTGGTCCGCTCTAAATGGGTTGACACGGTTTGGTTACATCAAACGATGTGGTGTTGGCTAAGAGCAACTCTAGGAGAATCGATATGTTGGTTGTATCATCATAATAACTAACAATATGGTGTTTTTGGTCTAAACTGTAGGCCTAAAGAATTTGTCATCCCGCGCTCCATCAGCATAATTTTGGGAGCACTCTCTCCATATTTGACATCTTGGAGTCGTAGTTTGGCATGCGGGTAGTGGCAGTGTTATGCCCCAGGCAGCTCGGGCCGCCGAGCCTGGGGTGTGGCGGAAGAACTCTTTGTCGACTATAGCTACTTCAACTATTGTTTTGCATTGTTGCTACTGTAGCTACGAGGCCTGGTTGGGGCGCATGCTAACCCTGGCGTTGCTGTTGCACATAGATGCGGGGGCACCGACCCCTATTTTCCCCGGGCTTCCAATTTTGTGTCTGTTATATCTTTTGTACCGAAAGTCCCAACTTAAATGCATGCAGTGAATCAAACGAATTTACGGATCTCTAAGTTATCTTGCGGCCAGGCACAGCTGGCAGGTGTGTGCCCCTTGCCTACGTGCTCCTGCGAAATTCAGGACAATGGTGTGAATGAGATCGAGCGCGAGAGCTCCGCCATCGGGTGCGAAAGGCGAGTTCGCGCCTTTTTTTCGTCTTCATCAGGGTAGAAGGGGGAAGACGGAGGAGAAGAGATGTACGTCAACCTCGGTAGCGTGTGTGTGTGTGTGTTCCCGCATTTCTCTCGGTTGATCACCACTATACTCTTGTTAGAGCAACTCTAGCAGACCCCGCATCCAGCGCAAACCCGCATAATTCCGGCGATTATACGGGCTCGGCCCATTTTTCTGGCCAGACCAAAGCCCGCATCGGTGTCCGGCCCGTAAAACTTTTTGCCACAGCCCGCAAACGCAACCCTCGAGCCACTATAACTGCGGGTTTGCGGGGCAGATGCGGGTCGAAACCCTATCCTCCCGCAGCCGCGTTTCCCTCCAATTCCCCACCGCGCCGCTCGATTTCTCGCCGCCGGCGAGCCTTGAACCACCATGGCCGACTCGGGGGATGAGGCGGAGCGCCGCCGCCGTGCTAGATCTGATGTCGCGCGCAAGCGGGGGGCACGCCGGAAACATAATACATGTGTGAATACATAGACAAACAGAGTGTCACTAGTATGCCTCTACTTGACTAGCTCGTTAATCAAAGATGGTTATGTTTCCTAGCCATAGACATGAGTTGTCATTTGATTAACGAGATCACCTCATTAGGAGAATGACGTGATTGACTTGACCCATTCCGTTAGCTTAGCACTCGATCGTTTAGTATGTTGCTATTGCTTTCTTCATGACTTATACATGTTCCTATGACTATGAGATTATGCAACTCCCGTTTACCGGAGGAACACTTTGTGTGCTACCAAACGTCACAACGTAACTGGGTGATTATAAAGGTGCTCTACAGGTGTCTCCAAAGGTACTTGTTGGGTTGGCGTATTTCGAGATTAGGATTTGTCACTCCGATTGTCGGAGAGGTATCTCTGGGCCCACTCGGTAATGCACATCACTATAAGCCTTGCAAGCATTGTAACTAATGAGTTAGTTGCGGGATGATGTATTACGGAACGAGTAAAGAGACATGCCGGTAACGAGATTGAACTAGGTATCGAGATACCGACGATCGAATCTCGGGCAAGTAACATACCGATGACAAAGGAACAACGTATGTTGTTATGCGGTCTGACCGATAAAGATCTTCGTAGAATATGTGGGAACCAATATGAGCATCCAGGTTCCGCTATTGGTTATTGACCGGAGAGGTGTCTCGGTCATGTCTACATAGTTCTCAAACCCGTAGGGTCCGCACGCTTAACGTTACGATGACAGTTATATTATGAGTTTATATGTTTTGATGTACCGAAGGTTGTTCGGAGTCCCGGATGTGATCACGGACATGACGAGGAGTCTCGAAATGGTCGAGACATAAAGATTGATATATTGGAAGCCTATGTTTGGACATCGGAAGTGTTCCGGGTGAAATCGGGATTTTTTGGAGTACCGGGAGGTTACCGGAACCCCCCGGTAACTTAATGGGCCTTATTGAGCCTAGGTGGAAGAGAGGAGAGGAGGCTAGGGCAAGGCCGCGCCCCCCTTCCCCCCCAGTCCGAATAGGACAAGGAGAGGGGGGCGGCGCCCCCCTTCCTTCCTCCCCTCCACCTCCTCCACCTTCCACTCTTAGTCCACCATGGAAAGGGGGAGTCCTACTCCCGGTAGGAGTAGGACTCCTCCTGGCGCGCCTATACCTCCTAGGCCGGCGGCCTCCCCCTTGCACCTTTATATACGGGGGCAGGGGGCACCTCTAGACACACAATTGATATACGATCTTTTAGCCGTGTGCGGTGCCCCCCTCCACCACATTACACCTCGATAGTATCGTAGCGGAGCTTAGGCGAAGCCCTGCGTCGGTAGAACATCATCATCGTCACCACGCAGTTGTGCTGACGAAACTCTCCCTCAACAGTCGGCTGGATCGGAGTTCGAGGGACGTCATCGAGCTGAACGTGTGCTGAACTCGGAGGTGCCGTGCGTTCGGTACTTGATCGGTCGGATCATGAAGACGTACGACTACATCAACCGCGTTGTGTTAACGCTTCCGCTTTCGGTCTACGAGGGTACGTGGACAACACTCTCCCCTCTCGTTGCTATGCATCACCATGATCTTGCGTGTGCGTAGGAATTTTTTTGAAATTGCTACGTTCCCCAACAGTGGTATCAGAGCCTGGTTTTATGCGTTGATGCTATGCACGAGTAGAACACAAGTGAGTTGTGGGCGATATAAGTCATACTGCTTACCAGCTTGTCATACTTTGGTTCAGCGGTATTGTGAGATGAAGCGGCCCGGACCGACATTACGCGTACGCTTACGTGAGACTGGTTTCACCGTTGCGAGCACTCGTTGCTTAAAGGTGACTGGCGGGTGTCTGTCTCTCTCACTTTAGTTGAACCGAGAGTGGCTACGCCCGGTCCTTGCGAAGGTTAAAACAGCACCAACTTGACAAACTATCGTTGTGGTTTTGATGCGTAGGTAAGAACGGTTTTGGTAAGCCCGTAGCAGCCACGTAAAACTTGCAACAACAAAGTAAAGGACGTCTAACTTGTTTTTGCAGGGCATGTTGTGATGTGATATGGTCAAGACATGATGCTATATTTTATTGTATGAGATGATCATGTTTTGTAACCGAGTTATCGGCAACTGGCAGGAGCCATATGGTTGTCGCTTTATTGTATGCAATGCAATCGCCATGTAATTGTTTTACTTTATCACTAAGCGGTAGTGATAGTCGTAAAAGCAATAAGTTGGCGAGACGACAACGATACTACGATGGAGATCAAGGTGTCGCGCCGGTGACGATGGTGATCATGACGGTGCTTCGGAGATGGAGATCACAAGCACAAGATGATGATGGCCATATCATATCACTTATATTGATTGCATGTGATGTTAATCTTTTATGCATCTTATCTTGCTTTGATTGACGGTAGCATTATAAGATGATCTCTCACTAAAATTTCAAGATAAAAGTGTTCTCCCTGAGTATGCACCGTTGCGAAAGTTCTTCGTGTTGAGACACCACGTGATGATCGGGTGTGATAGGCTCTACGTTCAAATACAATGGGTGCAAAACAGTTGCACACGCGGAGTACTCAGGTTAAACTTGACGAGCCTAGCATATGCAGATATGGCCTCGGAACACGGAGACCGAAAGGTCGAGCGTGAATCATATAGTAGATATGATCAACATAGTGATGTTCACCATTGAAACTACTCCATCTCATGTGATGATCGGACATGGTTTAGTTGATTTGGATCACATAATCACTTAGATGATTAGAGAGATGTCTATCTAAGTGGGAGTTCTTAAGTAATATGATTAATTGAACTTGAATTTATCATGAACTTAGTACCTGATAGTATCTTGCTTGTCTATGTTAATTGTAGATAAATGGCCCGTGCTGTTGTTCCGTTGAATTTTAATGCGTTCCTTGAGAAAGCAAAGTTGAAAGATGATGGTAGCAATTACACGGACTGGGTCCGTAACTTGAGGATTATCCTCATTGGTGCACAGAAGAATTACGTCCTGGAAGCACCGCTAGGTGCCAGGCCTCCTGCAAGAGCAACACCAGAAGTTATGAACGTCTGGCAGAGCAAAGCTGATGACTACTCGATAGTTCAGTGTGCCATGCTTTACGGCTTAGAACCGGGTCTTCAACAACGTTTTGAACATCATGGAGCATATGAGATGTTCTAGGAGTTGAAGTTAATATTTCAAGCAAATGCCCGGATTGAGAGATATGAAGTCTCCAATAAGTTCTACAGCTGCAAGATGGAAGAGAATAGTTCTGTCAGTGAGCATATACTCAACATGTATGGGTATAATAATCACTTGATTCAACTGGGGGTTAATCTTCCGGATGATAGCATCATTGATAGAATTCTTCAATCACTGCCACCAAGCTAGAAGAGCTTCGTGATGAACTATAACATGCAAGGGATGAATAAGACAATTCCCGAGCTCTTCGCAATGCTAAAGGCAGCGGAGGTAGAAATCAAAAAGGAGCATCAAGTGTTGATGCTCAGTAAGACCACTAGTTTCAAGAAAAAGGGCAAAGGGAAGAAGAAGGGGAACTTCAAGAAGAACAGCAAGCAAGTTGTTGTTCAGGAGAAGAAACCCAAGTCTGGATCTAAGCCTGAAACTGAGTGCTTCTACTGCAAGCAGACTGGTCACTGGAAGCGGAACTGCCCCAAGTATTTGGCGGATAAGAAGGATGGCAAGGTTAACAAAGGTATATGTGATATACATGTTATTGATGTGTACCTTACCAGAGCTCGTAGTAGCACCTGGGTATTTGATACTGGTTCTGTTGCTAATATTTGCAACTCGAAATAGGGGCTACGGATTAAGCGAAGATTGGCTAAGGACGAGGTGACGATGCGCGTGGGAAATGGTTCCAAAGTCGATGTGATCGCGGTCGGCACGCTACCTCTACATCTACCTTCGGGATTAGTATTAGAACTAAATAATTGTTATTTGGTGCCAGCGTTGAGCATGAACATTATATCTGGATCTTGTTTGATGCGAGACGGTTATTCATTTAAATCAGAGAATAATGGTTGTTCTATTTATATGAGTAATATTTTTTATGGTCATGCACCCTTGAAGAGTGGTCTATTCTTAATGAATCTCGATAGTAGTGACACACATATTCATAATGTCGAAGCCAAAAGATGCAGAGTTGATAATGATAGTGCAACTTATTTGTGGCACTGTCGTTTAGGTCATATCGGTGTAAAGCACATGAAGAAACTCCATACTGATGGACTTTTGGAATCACTTGATTATGAATCACTTGGTACTTGCGAACCGTGCCTCATGGGCAAGATGACTAAAATACCATTCTCCAGAACTATGGAGAGAGCAACAGATTTATTGGAAATCATATATGCAGATGTATGTGGTCCGATGAATATTGAGGCTCGTGGCGGATATCTTTATTTTCTCACCTTCACAGATGATTTGAGCAGATATGGGTATATCTACTTAATGAAACATAAGTCTGAAACATTTGAAAAGTTCAAAGAATTTCAGAGTGAAGTTGAAAATCATCGTAACAAGAAATTAAAGTTTCTACGATCAGATTGTGGAGGAGAATATTTGAGTTACGAGTTTGGCCTACATTTGAAACAATGCGGAATAGTTTCGCAACTCACGCCACCCGGAACACCACAGCGTAATGGTGTGTCCGAACGTCGTAATCGTACTTTACTAGATATGGTGCGATCTATGATGTCTCTTACTGATTTACCGCTATCGTTTTGGGGTTATGCTTTAGAGACGGCTGCATTCACTCTAAATAGGGCACCATCAAAATCCGTTGAAACGACACCTTATGAACTATGGTTTGGCAAGAAACCAAAGTTGTCGCATCTTGAAGTTTGGGGTTGCGATGCTTATGTGAAGAAACTTCAACCTGATAAGCTCGAACCTAAATCGGAAAAATGTGTCTTCATAGAATACCCAAAGGAGACTGTTGGGTACACCTTCTATCACAGATCCGAAGGCAAGACATTCGTTGCTAAGAATGGATCCTTTCTAGAGAAGGAATTTCTCTCGAAAGAAGTGAGTGGGAGGAAAGTAGAACTTGATGAGGTAACTGTACCTGCTCCCTTATTGGAAAATAGATCATCACAGATACCAGTTTCTACGACACCTACACCAATTAGTGGGGAAGTTAATGATAATGATCAAGAAACTTCAGATCAAGTTATTACTGAACCTCGTAGGTCAACCAGATTAAGATCCGCACCAGAGTGGTATGGTAATCCTGTTCTGGAGGTTATGTTACTAGACCATGACGAACCTACGAACTATGAAGAAGCAATGCTGAGCCCAGATTCCGCAAAATGGCTTGAGGCCATGAAATCCGAGATGGGATCCATGTATGAGAACAAAGTATGGACTTTGGTTGACTTGCCCGATGGTCGGCAAGCCATTGAAAATAAATGGATCTTCAAGAAGAAGACTGACGCTGATGATAATGTTACTATCTATAAAGCTCGACTTGTTGCGAAAGGTTTTCGACAAGTTCAAGGGATTGACTACGATGAGACCTTCTCACCCGTAGCGATGCTTAAGTCTGTCCGAATCATGTTAGCAATTGCCGCATTTTATGATTATGAAATTTGGCAAATTGATGTAAAAACTGCATTTCTGAATGGATTTCTGGAAGAAGAGTTGTATATGATGCAACCGGAAGGTTTTATCGATCCAAAGGGGGCTAACAAAGTGTGCAAGCTCCAGCGATCCATTTATGGACTGGTGCAAGCCTCTCGGAGTTGGAATAAACGCTTTGATAGTGTGATCAAAGCATTTGGTTTTATACAGACTTTTGGAGAAGCCTGTATTTACAAAAAAGTGAGTGGGAGCTCAGTAGCATTTCTAATATTATATGTGGATGACATATTGCTGATTGGAAATGATATAGAATTTCTGGATAGCATAAAGGGATACTTGAATAAGAGTTTTTCAATGAAAGACCTCGGTGAAGCTGCATATATATTAGGCATTAAGATCTATAGAGATAGATCAAGACGCTTAATTGGACTTTCACAAAGCACATACCTTGACAAAGTTTTGAAGAAGTTCAAAATGGATCAAGCAAAGAAAGGGTTCTTGCCTGTACTACAAGGTGTGAGATTGAGTAAGACTCAATGCCCGACCACTGCAGAAGATAGAGAGAAGATGAAAGATGTTCCCTATGCTTCAGCCATAGGCTCTATCATGTATGCAATGTTGTGTACCAGACCTGATGTGTGCCTTGCTATAAGTTTAGCAGGGAGGTACCAAAGTAATCCAGGAGTGGATCACTGGACAGCGGTCAAGAACATCCTGAAATACCTGAAAAGGACTAAGGATATGTTTCTCGTTTATGGGGGTGACAAAGAGCTCATCGTAAATGGTTACGTTGATGCAAGCTTTGACACTGATCCGGACGATTCTAAATCGCGAACCGGATACGTATTTACATTGAACGGTGGAGCTGTCAGTTGGTGCAGTTCTAAGCAAAGTGTCGTGGCGGGATCTACGTGTGAAGCGGAGTACATAGCTGCTTCGGAAGCAGCAAATGAAGGAGTTCATATCC
This sequence comes from Triticum aestivum, assembly GCF_018294505.1. Lineage (NCBI taxonomy): Eukaryota > Viridiplantae > Streptophyta > Magnoliopsida > Poales > Poaceae > Triticum > Triticum aestivum. The sequence goes on from NC_057805.1 coordinate 36,211,843, forward strand.
GATCTAGGTGTCATAACTAGTGCATCGGGACCAATGAAAATCTTTTGTGACAATACTGGTGCAATTGCCTTAGCAAAGGAATCCAGATTTCACAAGAGAACCAAGCACATCAAAAGACGCTTCAATTCCATCCAGGATTTAGTCCAGGTGGGAGACATAGAAATTTGCAAGATACATACGGATCTGAATGTTGCAGACCCGTTGACTAAGCCTCTTCCACGAGCAAAACATGATCAGCACCAAGACTCCATGGGTGTAAAAATCATTACTGTGTAATCTAGATTATTGACTCTAGTGCAAGTGGGAGACTGAAGGAAATATGCCCTAGAGGCAATAATAAAGTATTACTTATTTCCTTATATCATGATAAATGTTTATTATTCATGCTAGAATTGTATTAACCGGAAACATAATACATGTGTGAATACATAGACAAACAGAGTGTCACTAGTATGCCTCTACTTGACTAGCTCGTTAATCAAAGATGGTTATGTTTCCTAGCCATAGACATGAGTTGTCATTTGATTAACGAGATCACTTCATTAGGAGAATGACGTGATTGACTTGACCCATTCCGTTAGCTTAGCACTCGATCGTTTAGTATGTTGCTATTGCTTTCTTCATGACTTATACATGTTCCTATATCTATGAGATTATGTAACTCCCGCTTACTGAAGGAACACTTTGTGTGCTACCAAATGTCACAACGTAACTGGGTGATTATAAAGGTGCTCTAGAGGTGTCTCCGAAGGTACTTGTTGAGTTGACGTATTTCGAGATTAGGATTTGTCACTCCGATTGTCGGAGAGGTATCTCTGCGCCCACTCGGTAATGCACATCACTATAAGCCTTGCAAGCATTGTAACTAATGAGTTAGTTGCAGGATGATGTATTATGGAATGAGTAAAGAGACTTGCCGGTAACGAGATTGAACTAGGTATTGAGATACTGGCTATCGAATCTCGGGCAAGTAACATACCGATGACAAAGGGAACAACGTATGTTGTTATGCGGTTTGACCGATAAAGATCTTCGTAGAATATGTGGAGCCAATATGAGCATCCAGGTTTCGCTCTTGTTTATTGACCGGAGACGTGTCTCGGTCATGTCTACATAGTTCTTGAACCCGTAGGGTCCGCACGCTTAACGTTACGATGACGGTTATATTATGAGTTTATGAGTTTTGATGCACCGAAGGTTGTTCGGAGTCCCGGATGTGATTACGGACATGACGAGGAGTCTCGAAATGGTCGAGACATGAAGATTGATATATTGGAGGCCTATATTTGGATATCGGAAGTGTTCCGGGTGAAATTGGGATTTTACCGGAGTACCGGGAGGTTACCGGAACCCCCTGGTAACTTAATGGGCCTTATTGGGCCTAGGTGGAAGAGAGGAGAGGAGGCTAGGGCAGGGCCGCGCCCCCCTTCCCCCCCAGTCCGAATAGGACAAGGTGAGGGGGGCGGCGCCCCCCCTTCCTTCCTCCCCTCCACCTCCTCCACCTTCCACTCCTAGTCCAACATGGAAAGGGGGGAGTCCTACTCCCGGTAGGAGTAGGACTCCTCCTGGCGCGCCTATACCTCCTAGGCCGGCGGCCTCCCCCTTGCACCTTTATATACGGGGGCAGGGGGGCACCTCTAGACACAATTGATATACGATCTTTTAGCCGTGTGCGGTGCCCCCCTCCACCATATTACACCTCGATAATATCATAGCAGAGCTTAGGCGAAGCCCTGCGTCGGTAGAACATCATCATCGTCACCACGCCGTTGTGCTGACGAAACTCTCCCTCAACACTCGGCTGGATCGGAGTTCGAGGGACGTCATCGAGCTGAACGTGTGCTGAACTCGGAGGTGCCGTGCGTTCGTTACTTGATCGGTCGGATCGTGAAGACGTACCACTACATCAACCGCGTTGTGTTAACGCTTCCGCTTTCGGTCTACGAGGGTACGTGGACAACACTCTCCCCTCTCGTTGCTATGCATCACCATGATCTTGCGTGTGCGTAGGAATTTTTTTGAAATTACTACGTTCCCCAACACAACCACGGTGCCCGGCCGCCGGCATTCAACCGGCGCGAGCTCGACGAGTTCGAGCTCGAGCGCGCCCGTCGCCGCCGCGCCTCCTCCGGCAACTGGTCCGCGGGGAGCTCATCCGGCTACGGGTCCGCGGGGTGTTCATCCGCTGGTGCATCGAGCTCGCGGCTCGTTCCGGTGAAGAGGGAGCCGGAGGAGGCCGTGCCTGATGCGCCGCCGCGCCGAGGCGTCATCGGACCCGAGGGCTACCTCCCACCGTGGCAGGAGGAGCTCCTCGAGCGCGTCGTCCTCGAGCGGTCAGCGAGGGATCAGGAGGAGATGGAAGAGCGCATCCGGCGTGAGCTCGAGTACGAGCGGCTCTTCCTCGAGACGGGCCTCATGGCATCGCAGGCGCACGCATCGAAGGAGACCGACCTGCGCGTGATGAAGGCGGAGCAGGCGAAGCTCTACATCGACCTCAACTTCGACTCCTCCGACTCCGACTGATCGCCCCCGATGGGCAGCTACCGCAGGAGCTCCGGTGAGCTCAATTTTGTTGTAGTGGTGCGGTAGCGTAGGCTCTGTCTAGCATATCTAACCTTTTATGTATGTATGTGGCGTGTATGAACTTATTATGCGAAGAAGAACCATCTATGCGGGCGAGCTCCGGCGAGCTCCTGCTTAAATTTCTCGCGCGGAACATTTTTTTTTTTAATTTAGGGGTTTGTTTGCGGTTTCTAGTCTGCCGCCGTAAAATTCGGCCTGCATAACCGCCCCTGCGACCTGCAAACACATTTTATAGGTCGGCAAAATGCGGGGTGTGCTAGAGTTGCTCTTAGGAATACTAGTCGGAATTGAAGCCGGTGGTTAGCTGGATTGGGTGCACGACGCATGCTGCCTGCAAAGCGTGTGGAAGGAAAGGTGGCAAGGGCGTTACCAAACAAAAATTGCAATCAAGGATGTCCCCGATCCGGCAGCACGCTTGTTGTTGTTGGTCCGCTAATAACTTCTGCAACGAATTGATAGACCCATCAACCGTGAGCGCCACCCAGACCCAGCTACTAACCACTAGCTTTAACGCCGATTTAGCTTTAACAACCCCCAGCGGCTACGTGCACGTCGACGTGGCCCGTCGCATGCATGCAGACTGAACAATGTTGGCATGTTCGTTCCGAACTCGGGATGTTTTTTGTGAGCCTGTGTTATTTCACCGCCTTCTCTCTTTTTTTAGGAGTCAATCACATCACATGTGGCGTGGCCGCGAGCCGGAACAAGTGTCCGACCGGCCGGGCGGGCTGGCGCGAGTGGGTGAGAGTGAGACGTGAGTACGTCAAAGCTCGACTGGATGCCTTGATGGAGGACAGGGGAGCATGCATGCGCAGGCGGAACGACCCGCCACCAAAGCGCCAGCGCGACGGACGGCTACGCCACGTACGTACGTGCCGTCCGGCGACGGTACACGTCGGTACGTGCATGCATGGATGGGTCCAATCGAGCACCAGTGGGTTGGTGGTATGGTATTACCAGACGGACGCAGCGACGAGCGGAACCTGCTCTTTGCTCTGCTCCCGGAACTGCACAGGAGGGCATGGGCGCACGGTACAAGTGAACTCTAATTTACCGCCTGGTTTTATGGTGGTCCAGGCTTGATGCATGGATGGATACATACGGGTGGCACGGATCACGAGACGGCGCCATCCTCTCTGCTTTGGCTTCTCTTCCGCCTCCCCCGCGTATGGACGCCTCTGGCCTGACCGACACCGTACGCACGTACATACGCGCGCGCGCGCGGCTCGCTGTCCTCGTAGCAGCGCGCGTCGTGGTCACTCGCCGCCGCGCACGTACGTGACCGCGACGCGTCGTGGCGCGCGCAGGAGGCGCCTCTCCGGCGCTCTGGAACGCATACGTGCGCCCGTGCCTGGCATGCACTTTTTTCTTTCTTCTTTTCTTTCCGAAAATCCTACACCTACGAAAAGCATACGTAACCTTACGAAACCTTCCAACTAAACCAAACATCACCCCCCTGATTTTCAGACGGGCGGGCCCCTGTCACCCCTAAACTCCAATACTGATGCTTCACGTTGATTATTACGTAAGGTAAGTAGCTATTTTTTCGTAAGTCTAGCATTGCTCTTTTCTTTCGGTGGCGCTGGTGGCCTACGTGCCTAGCCGACTCGAACCAAATTCTTTTGAAGTGACTCGAACCACACCTTCGTGGATTCGTCCTTGCCTATATCTATCGAGGCACTGGCTAGGTTGGTGTCCATGGTCCGTATGATGCACGAGTATCTGATGCGTGCAACCCAAAATAAATGCCCGCGTGTACGTTGAGGTCTTGTACATGCTGTCGTGTTGGTGCGCTCCTAGCTACTACTAGGAGTAAATTGCATACAAGTACCACAATTGGAGCATTGGAAACAGATTGGTACCAAGATTGGTAATTTTTACGTGTTAGTATCAACTTTGGGGCGAGGCGTTGCAAAAGAGGCTAAAACAGCTGTTTATACGTATTGACACGGAAACTGACCGGTTGGGCCCGCCTGTCGGGTGCTGACATGGCATTTTTTTGCAAAAAACTTCCTGGAATCTCCTCTCTCTCCCCCGAACGCTCTCCCCCTCCTCTGTCTCGATCTCTCACACACCCGACGCCACGTCAGCAGTTGACGCCGGCGAGCCGCGGTCGGTCCCTTCCCCGTCCGCCCTCCCCCTCCCCCTCCCCCGTCTTCCTCGTGCAGCACGGCAGCAGGACAGGACAGCATTGATGGCCGCCACGGCAGCGGCCGCCCCCCCGCCCCCTCAGCCCCTCGCCGGCCCTGGCGTGACGCCCCCCCACCTCCGCGGCGCCGCCCGCCCGAGCTCGTCCGCGGAAAGGAACGAGGAGGAGAAAGATCGCTGCTCCGGGTGGCTCCTTCCCCGGCGGGCCACGGTTCGATCCGGGCCGGTCCGCGATCGCGATTTGGCCCCGGCTGCAGGCTGCTGCTCCGGTGAGTCCCGCGCCGTTGACCCCGTGCCGCGCGCGGAAGGGCGGATCTTCGCCGGCGGCTGGTTCCCCGGGGGGTTTCTTCCGGCTCTCGATCCCTCGCCGCGGTCGCCGCCCGGGCGCGCGTCCTGCTCTCCTGCGCGGGGCCCTTCCGCCTCCACGGCCGCCAGGTGGCCGCGGCCTGCGCCGAGGCGGGGGCCGACTGCCTCGACATCTCCGGCGAGCCCGAGTTCATGGAGCGCGTCGAGGCCGACCTCCACGAGGTCGCCGCCAAGAACGGGTCGCTGATTGTCTCCGCCTGCGGGTTTGACTCCATCCCCGCGGAGCTCGGGTTCTTGTTCAACTCCAGGCAGTGGACGCCGCCCTCCGCGCCGCTCGGTCTCGTCGGCGTCAACTGCTGACGTGGCGTCGGGTGTGTGTGAGAGATCGAGACAGAGGAGGGGAAGAGCGTTCGGGGGAGAGAGAGGAGATTTCAGGGAGTTTTTTGCAAAAAAACATGCCATGTTAGCACCCGACAGGCGGGCCCAACCAGTCAGTTTCGGTGTCAATACATATAAACAGCTGTTTTAGCCTCTTTTGCAACGCCTCGCCCCAAAGTTGGTACTGACACATAAAAATTACCAATCTGCTTGCAATGCCCCAATTGTGGTACTTGTATGCAATTTACTCTACTACTAGCGAGAGCCGAGTGTGCTAGGCTGGCTTTGGGAGCTGCACTTGCACGGGCCTTCGCTGCCTACATCTACATGCATGGTTATCCCAGTGATAATGATAGGAAAAACGCCACGACAGATGTGTGTACTGGTTGTTAGAAAATGATATGTGTACCGTGGCTCTGGACCACCACACACTGCCAACTCAGTTTCCACATTTTTACCAACATGGAGCATTTGATTCCGAATTTTCGAGGTAGTTACCGCGTTTACCACGTGCTACTTAGCATGGAAAAACATCTCTCTCTCTCTCTTTTTTCTGCAACTATAGCATGGAAAAGCTTTTGACGTGCGGATAATGATCATCGTGTAAATAACATTCGATTAAAGAAAGCACTTGCTCATGTGGCCTAGACGTGGCACGAAAAAAAATATAGAAAGAAAATTTATTTCTGAGCGTGGCCAAGGTCTAGACCTAGTCAAGTACCCCCTCCGTTCCATATTACTTGTCGCTGATTTAGTATAACTTTGTACTAAATCAGCGACAAGTAATATGGAACGGAGGGAGTAGCAGTTTAGTACCACAACATGTGAGAAATGACTAAAAATAAAATTCTGTACAAAATCTCAATGTAGACATAATCACATAACCAAGTCTCGACTCGACTCGACTGAGATTTAACAACGCTGTTTATTTATAGAACGAGCCAATCTTTGCGCCTTGTCCCCTCTGGTTTTGTTCGATACTCCAAGCCATGTTCAAAGGTCAAGGATCTTTCCCTCCAAAACAGCATAATCCGGGAGTACCATAGCTTGGATGATTCTGGCCACATTTCGTTTCCACGTATGCCGAATAGGTACGCGTACACACATGACATATATAGGGATAGCTAGAGCTAGGCGGGGCGTAATGATTCCGGTACGGCACGATTGATTCGAAGCATGGTGGGTGCCTAGAAATTTATGGAATCCTATCAGCTGGCTGGGTGATGGGATGAGACGAGATGCGACGGCGACGGCGACGGACCGGCCGGGCCACCAGCTTCCTCGTGGCCGACACGATTAAAGACGCCCCTCCCTCCTCCCTCCCTGCCAGCACCAGGCTATCTCGTCGATCTTCTCGTCTCTCGCCGCTGCACCGACGCGATGTCAAGTCCCGTCTGCGCACATGTCCAGATTCTGACTGGCCGCGCGCGCGCGCCCAAAGCGACCGAGGTGATGGATCGGGAATTCAGTACTAGTATCACAAATGAATTGGTAAACCTTTTCATGCCAAATGACCCTCTTGCCCCCTGTCTTTATTACGAAGTTCGAAGTAGTATGACCATTTGTCTGCATTCGTCGGGCAACATGACAGATATATCATCCGATCGAAAAAAAAGACTCGACTGACTACAGTTTTGTAACAGTCTTTGCTTTTCTTAAAAAAAATTGTACTATGTTCATAATCAATTATGACAGCAGAGAAAAACACTGGTGGTAAAAAAAATACAAGCAGGTCCATAAACTGCCTAGCGACGAATACAAGCGCTGGAGCGAGCCAGAGTTGCGCCGCCGTCTTGGCCCGTCTATCACCGGAGCCAGGCTAACATCGCCGCCGTCACACAATCCCAATCAAAACGTTGAATCTAACAAAAATGAGAGCAGAGTCCATCCGCCGATGTGAGGCCAATGTCCTCCGCACCTCCAAGACCCAAAGGCAATTGGAGGCGAGGTGGACAGACGGCGCTACCGGATGGAGGAGGAAACCTAAGATTTCTTTTGCTTATTTCTAGTGACCTAAGATTTTCTTAGTTACCCGTTGATTGCTGCTCCCTTTGTCTCACGATATAAGAAGGTCTCTTTTTTTACGAGAGAATTTTTCAATCTATTCATAAAGCATGGTAGTACAGAGAACATAAGAGGTAACAAAAATTACAGCCAGGTCTATGGACCACCTAGCGACGACTACAAGCACTGAAGCGAGCTGAAGGCACGCCGCCGTCATCGCCCCTCTCTCAGTGGAGCCAGGCAAACCTTGTTGTGGTAGACAGTCGGGAAGTCGTCATGCTAAGGCCCCAAAGTGGACCAGCGCACTAGAGCAGCAATCATCGCCGGTGAAGAGAGTTGTAGATCGGAAAGATATAATCCTGGAACCACACGAACAAAAACTGGATCCAAATAGATCCACCGAAGACCAGCACCGAACAAATCCCACGAGATCCGACGAAGATACACCTCCACACATCCTTCGACGACGCTATTTGCATCATCGGGACGGGAATAGGACGTGTGAGACAATATTCCTACTGAGGGACATCGCCACCGCCACACAACCCGAACCAAGACTTTGAACCTAACAAAAATAAGAACGGGTTGCCTCCCGCCGGCGGTGGGCCGAGATCCTCCGTACCTCCCCTACCCGAAGGCCATTGGAGGTGGGGCGGATTGGCGGCGGCACCGGCGAGAGGAGCAAGGAGACTTTTCTTGAGGAGAGGAAAGACTACGTCCGTATATAAGAACGTCTTTCAAAGTAGCTTGAAAAATGTTCTTATATTATTGAATGGAGGGAGTGTTATTCAAGAGAGCTAAATGTTCATGTAAATTTGTTGATTAGTACAACCTCGGTCCTGGTTTACTGGTCCTCTCGTATTTTAGGTTATATTTTGACCATGATTTTAGCAAAAAATATTATCATTGGAGAATACATTTTATTTAAATAAGAATCCAACAATATAATTTTATGTGACATGCATTAACATTTTGCTAGTCAAGTATGTTGTTAAACTTTGATCTAAAATATGATGAGAACTAATAAAAACAGAGGAAGATAGTATCTTCAAGATAGCTAAACATTCAACAAACCAACAAAAGCGAAAAACAAACAATGCTGCAGTAGTAAGTCACCATCAACAAATCATGAATCAATCCTGTAGTAACTCGGCCTGCTTACCTGGATCCTAGCTAGCCACACCTAGCTGCTCCATTATTAACAAACATTGGTCTGGCCAGCCTTGCATTGGTGCAGCAGGAAGACTTGCTTGGTGCTCATGCCTGAGAAGTGGGGTAACCTCATTACCCACTCTGGACCTATACTCTGCTTGACTGGTAGAGCAAGAAGTCCCATTGGACGGTGCAAATCTTGTTCGATGCCTTCTCGCTGGCATCATTCGCTTGCGCTTGTAATTTCCCCGGCCCGGTTGGTGGCTAATGCACAGTGCAACTACAGTGTACAAGACTACAGGTGGGACTAGTGCCAAAACTTACTGGCTGAGATGTTTTTCCGAGAGTAAAAGTAAACCCAGCTCAGCTGGCACTAAGCAACGAATCCGAGATCTCTCTCTGGTAACAGGAGGCCACGTAAGCACCCACTCCGGCGCAAACCAGACAGCTCTTTCTGTTAGATACTCCTCCAAAACCAGACAGTAGTTGATAAAAGAATGTGAAACGCATATGATATGCTCCACAGCGCCACGCAACACGTAGATACAAAGACGTGTCACCGCCGACGCCGAGCCGGCCGCTCTAGCTCGTTCATGTCCCATCCCTCGCGCCCGCACATAGCACGGTCGCATCGCCACGGCGCGCGGCCGCGTGTGCGCCGCATGCAAGCATACCACCAGTACACCGACCGGTGCGTGCGTGTTAAGGTGGCCGAGTCCCGATGCGATTGGGTTTGGGCAGGAAGGAAACCGGTGGCCCGGCCGGCCCCGGTCGCTTGTCCTTTCCGTGCTCATCGTACTCGACATGGGCTGTGCGCATTAGACTAGACAAAGTGGGAGTAATTTTAGCAGTAATATCGTGTCCAACTTAGCAAATTTGCTTATGTGGCAATGAGTTAATGAGAAAAGAAGAAGTTGTAGTAACTTAGCTAGTTACTGTAACATCACATGTTCCAATGCAATATGAGTCTACAACATAATAAATGAAGCTTTACATGTTACCACACTTATGTTAGAGCAAATATAATAAGATACAGTCAGTAGATTGTAAGGAGTAAAATATTATTTCAATACTTAGTTGGAGGAGAGAAGATAGGAGAGAGAATGTAAGCGGGCTCACATGCAAGAGCCAGCTACAGCACGTGCTCCTAGGCAGTATGTGAGAGTGTAAAGTGGGCCATGTATTAATAAAGTAGCACATACTTATAGCTAACTGTTATACATGTTGGCTATAAGATTGGCTATAGATGACATGACACTTTCTTATAGCCAACAGTTGGCTATGCTATTAACCATGCTTTTACTATCCACTATGAAGATAGTAACATAGTCTAGGAATATGTGTATGTTACTAGTATATAGTATATATGTTACTCTCCATTTTGGCTAGTCTTATGGCACCGTTGGTTGGTTGGGTGTACAGGTATTCCCTTTTCGCTACGGGGGACGCCGGGGCCCCTCTCCCGTCTCAAGAAAGTTGCACCACTAGCTAGCTTACCAGCTGGAGGTCTTTGCCCGAGTAGATCGAGGTCAAAGCTACTTCCTCTGTAAACTAATATAAGAGTGTTTAGATTATTAAAATAGTGATCTAAACGCTTTTATATTAGTTTACAGAGGGAGTAGTTTTTAATAATCACCACGTAGGATCCATGTGCGACGCGTACTATGTTGCAAGTAAAAATTAAGACGCTACGCCGATTCAGGACCCGCAAGGAAGGATGGCTACTCGCTAGCTTTGAGTGTGGATGGAGGTGATGACTTTTCCGTGCCGGCGGCCCCGGCAGCGGCCGGCTTGTCTTTGGAGATGCAACTGTTCCTAGGAGGAGGACCAATCACGCCGTGATCATTCGCTCGCTTCGTCCGCCCCTACGGGTACGCGGTACGCCCCCATCCCGTCACTTGATGTGTCCTGTTCAAACGCATCGGCCAGTGAGTGGCCTTGCTTGCCGTTGATGCGACGTTCACGTCTCGACGTGGTCAAGTCTACAGGAGTAGTGGTACAAAAACAAAATAGGAATGGACGCGTCGTGTGTGCGTGCGTGCATGCATGCATGGCCAGTCTCCAGTCAATGTTCACATATGCTTGCTTTGCCCACTCCCTGAGCCCTGTGGCTACCAGAAATGAAATCCCATATACGACGCACAAGTCCTCTGGATCACGCGGAAAATCAATCAGCTCCGTTGTCATGGTAATTTGGCACATGTAGCCGTATGCGTGCGACAACCTCATGCTATGCTAGCCTATCTATACACTCCTATGAGGAGGAGGAGGAGGAGGTCCCCTGTGGAAGACCGTGCAGGCAGGCGCACCCTGTGTAGATAGGAACCTGGGTTTCCGGCCGGGACGTCGCCCCGCCGTGGCGTCCCCGGCGTAGAGCTTCTCGGGCCGGCCATGTCGTTTGGAGGGACGCTGCTACGCCAAGATGGTCGCGCTCTCCATCATTCGATGGAGCTAGCGGCCACACACGCGCGAGCGGCCCCAGGTCGATGCACATGCCCGCGCCTTTTATCGACCTCTCCCTCGCCCTCGCCGCGCGTGGGAACCCGAGTCTTCTCCTCCTCCTCCCGTCCCGGGCAGTTGGGCGTGGGCAGCGACCGTGCGCAAGTAGTAGTATGGCACTGGCTGCCGCTGCATGCGCCCTGCGAGGCCATGCATGCATTGTCGCGCTACAAAATGATGGGACGTACTGGAGCCACAGTGCACGTTCGAGTGCTACGACTCGATCGATCGGCATCCGACGTACATACGTACGCAAGTCCTGCTGAAATTTGAGATGGGCTCTAGACCCATGTAGCAATTTCTGAAAAATCTCTAAGGGCCCATGTGGGTTATATGGCAGTAGGTGTAGTGGGAAGTTTAGTCCCACCCCGGAAGTGGAAGAGGAGTTGGACCTCCTTATAAGGGTTTCTCTTCTACATGCTATTGGAGCTTGAGAAGAGAAGAGGCCCTCGCGCACTCCTCCTCCGCCGCCCGCCTCGGCGCGCCGCGCCGCGCCGGATTGAGCCGAGCTTACACCTGCGCGCTTATTTTTGCCAGTCACTAACGGAGAGTTTTCTGACAGCTGGGTCATGATCTGAGACAGCCGCCACGAACAGATCACATCTGCTCCACGCGCACGTCCACCGTCGTTCCCTTGCTGCTGCCGCCGCCGGTGACTCCATCCCGTCCGCCGCGTACACGGTCGACGGAAGAGCAGGTCTCCGAAACCACGCCCTTCTGGTTCCTGTACGGGGTGAGGGGCGAATAGGTTTTTGGGCAGCGATTACGCGACTGCTCACTTCCGATCGTCTACTTCCTCTACGTCCGCGTCGCCTTCATCATCACCATGTCCACCGACGCCGAACGTGCCGCCGCCGAGAAAGCTGAAGCTGACAAGAAGGCCGCCGAGGACGCCGCTGCTGCCACCAAAGCCGCGGCCTCTGCATGGCCTACTGGAGAGTATAACTCGTTTATCCTGCTCCTACTGTTTTCGGTTTTAGCCATGCTAGCGTTATACGTAGATCTTTCTGCAATTAGCGTAGTATGTGCTACTTTGACTAAATATCAGTATGCGATCATATGTGTCAATGCCATGCTACTAATTTACTCGTGGATTAATTTAATCGAGAAATTGCCTATTTACTCAACAAGTCCGACGCCGCCACGAGCGCACACAGTCACCAGTACGTACGTACGTACGTATTTTGCGTACTCGACCACAGTACGCGACCTGCGGTTTGCCTGAACGTGTCAAGCAGTGCATGTGGCTCACAGTCGCCAGTACTCCAACCTATGTCCGGGTGGCACAAGTAAAATGTTTCAATCTGTGCTCCCCTGTAGATCATGGATGATCCATTTTTCTAACCTGGGTGACGTGTAAGCACGAATTAGGTGCGCGCAGCAGACATTCATCCGGTGCAATCAATACCATCCAGGTGCCAAATGGCCATAAATGTGTCTGTCACGCTGTGCTGCAGCTACGTATACAGATCACATCTGCTCCACGCGCACGTCCACCGTCGTTCCCTTGCTGCTGCCGCCGCCGGTGACTCCATCCCGTCCGCCGCGTACACGGTCGACGGAAGAGCAGGTCTCCGAAACCACGCCCTTCTGGTTCCTGTACGGGGTGAGGGGCGAATAGGTTTTTGGGCAGCGATTACGCGACTGCTCACTTCCGATCGTCTACTTCCTCTACGTCCGCGTCGCCTTCATCATCACCATGTCCACCGACGCCGAACGTGCCGCCGCCGAGAAAGCTGAAGCTGACAAGAAGGCCGCCGAGGACGCCGCTGCTGCCACCAAAGCCGCGGCCTCTGCATGGCCTACTGGAGAGTATAACTCGTTTATCCTGCTCCTACTGTTTTCGGTTTTAGCCATGCTAGCGTTATACGTAGATCTTTCTGCAATTAGCGTAGTATGTGCTACTTTGACTAAATATCAGTATGCGATCATATGTGTCAATGCCATGCTACTAATTTACTCGTGGATTAATTTAATCGAGAAATTGCCTATTTACTCAACAAGTCCGACGCCGCCACGAGCGCACACAGTCACCAGTACGTACGTACGTACGTATTTTGCGTACTCGACCACAGTACGCGACCTGCGGTTTGCCTGAACGTGTCAAGCAGTGCATGTGGCTCACAGTCGCCAGTACTCCAACCTATGTCCGGGTGGCACAAGTAAAATGTTTCAATCTGTGCTCCCCTGTAGATCATGGATGATCCATTTTTCTAACCTGGGTGACGTGTAAGCACGAATTAGGTGCGCGCAGCAGACATTCATCCGGTGCAATCAATACCATCCAGGTGCCAAATGGCCATAAATGTGTCTGTCACGCTGTGCTGCAGCTACGTACGTCTAGAAAACATGCGTGTACAACTCCTGTCTGGCTATGGCTTCACCAAGGATTCGCGTCGTTGCAGTTGAAGGCCGGAGCGGCTGGGGAGGAAAACGCCAGGGGAAGATTTCCAAGACATGCGGCTGCAGGAAGTGGGTCTTGTTTTGGGACTAGGAGTATGATCCTCTCAGGCATGGCAATAGCAGAAGGGCAGTAGTGGTGGTGGTGGTGGTAGTGGAAATTGGTGATGCAAGCATTTTGAAACACGCAAAAACATACTGGTTCTGAGTGGTTCGACCAAAGCAAAAACGAGACGTTGATTAGAAGGGTTAGAGATATTACTAAGATTTTAAGTCAGCACATAGCCGAAGAAAGAACTGTTTTCTTCCATGCAACTCCACCAAAAGCGCGACAACTTGTCAAGTTGCAATGACATTGATCAAACGACCTCATTGGCCACACAGAACATCTCCACATACATATACAATATGCTGCAGATCTCGAGTACGTGCGCACACGGTTAAACTAGCAAACAAGCACTTTGATTCTTTCCCTAGTTAGTTTAGCTAGGGGGTGGCTTTGAGGGGTTCCACGCGAGACATACTTTACGGCTTACGCTAAATACCAAGTAATCTTGCTACTAACATGCTCCCCACTTGCTTAAGTTACCACCCCGTCCTCGCATGATATAAGAATGATGGCAAGCTATGGAGGATGCGTGATAAGACTTGGGGAGGAGAAGAGAACAAAAGAGAAGTCCTGCGAGTGAGATTGGGTGGAACCCGACGGATGCCGCTGCGTGCTTAATTTACTCGCTCCCAGGGCAGCAAGAAACCAACACATCGAGATGCCGACCAACACGCAACTAATCTTTGCATGGGTGAGGTTTGTTAACTGCATGCTTTGCTTCTTGGGGAAACGGAAAAAATCCCAAAGCTATCTTTTGCATCAAGGTGAAAACCTCTCTCCGCTGGCTTTCCGGATCGGAATCGTTTTCCCGACCGAGGAGGGCTCGAGGTGCACGCTGTGCCCTGCCCCGGCCTCACGTGAGCCTCAAAATGCGCAGCCAGCACCCACGTAACTTCAACGGCGGTGAACATGTCGGCTGGCTGGCTGCTGCTCTGCTCTTCTCTGCTCACACGGTAAGTCAGTAACACTTGTGCAGCGCTGCTGCGCTGGTGCATAGTAGTACTGCAGAGATATGTAGGGTAACATTTCTCTCTTCTTTTACCCTGTTTCTGGACAAACTTACTCTTTTGTAGGGTAAGTGAGGCTTGATTAGCCATGGGATGACTCCATGGGATGAAGCTTGATTTACTACTCCATGGGAGTAGCTAGTATGTGACCCCGGTAAAAACGGGCCAGCTCCACGGAAACCCTTGGTAGGAGGAGCAAGACATGATTAGGGGAGCCCCGTGGGGCAGTGTGGTTGCTCCAACTAAACACTTTTTAACCCTACTTTGGGAGGCCGTTTCTCGGTAACCGAGGGGTGATGCATGCCTACGCCGGCTCGCATGGACATGGACTTGGACATGGGATGGGAATCTTGGTTTGTTTACGCTCCACGGGGTTGCGTGCTGGCCTTCTCGGCATGGTCCCCGCGGGGTCGGGTCGGGATTTGACCGTGCCAAAGCGAAAATTGACTACACGCGCTCCATCAGTGCGTGGGTGGTCAATTATGGGGGTGTTTGGGTTCAGTGATTTTTTTGTGTTGGGACTAGAAAAAGTCTCTAGCAAACCAAATAGGGTGTGATTTTTTGCTAAAAATCCTTAAAAGCACCTCCTTGAGAGTCTTTTTCAAAAAGTCCTAGGGACTAAAAAAAGTCCTAATACTAGAGAACCAAACACCACCTATATTGTGTCCGAACGGTGCTCCCGCTGTAGCGAAAAGTTTAGTCAAATATCTCTGTGGGGCCCGGCGGCAATACTCCCTCCGTCTAGGTGAATAGGTCGTATTAGAAGATGCATCACAACCTAGGTGCAAGCAGATTGGTGAAAAAGAAGAATCTTTCTCTTTTTTAAACACAACATTTAATCACATCAGTTAAGAGGATGTCTTATTAGCTACCATGCAGGCCTATATGTTTTGGGATTATCCGATTTTCGTAAGATAACTTATTCACGGAGGGAGTAGCGTTTTCTTGCGTTCCTGTGGACAGGATAGTGCCATTTACTACCGTCCCGAATAAAGAAAGTGCGGTCGCGGTAGCATTTGCAGCTCAACTGTGGAGGTACTATTCCTGTGCTGCTCGATCTCACCAAGAAATCAATCATGTTAGTGAAAGGTGTTTGCCCTGTTTAATGTCAGGGACACTTTTATCTACAACAGTTTCACAATTTTCTGCCTTCAAATGGCTGAAAAACCTGTTACTGCCGGAAAGAAAGATTTACCGCGCGGTGGATTTCGATCCGATCGCCGTTGGAAATGAGTGCGATAGTTTGGATGCACGAGGCACTACTAATTGTGCCTTTTCACATATACAACCTGGAGGGAGCCCTAGCCTAGGATAGGATGGGATAGTATCGTCTCTTGTGATTAACCGTGGATTTGTTTAGCACGGTTACCATGGTTAGGGTTAGACCTAGAGCTGGAGGGAGACATCTTCCTAGGTACTGGCATTACGCAAAACATATCTCAATGTACCTTGGTCCTTACGCAAGCATGCGCACACATAGTTTACTCCACTAGCTTCCATGGCTCACCTTGAAAACACAATATTATAACGATTCTATACTACTTCCTCCGTAAACTAATATAAGAGCGTTTAAAATACTAAAGTTGTGATCTAAACACTCTTATATTAGTTTACAGAGGGAGTACTAACTAGGTTACTAACGGTGCCAGGTCGCTTAACCGACAAGTGTGGCATGCTCGCAATTCGACTCGTTTTGACGTGTTCTCACATCACAAGAGCGTTCTACTATTTTTTTCCCGTTTGTTCAAATAAAAGACATATGGGCTTGTTAGGCGAGGTCAAATATTTGAGACCGTACATTTTGAGGAGAGGGCCGGAGGATAACCTTCAATCCCCCCCCCCCCCCCCCCGCCGCATGAGGTTTGGGCTAGCCAATGTGCGGGGCAGGCGTCTGTGACGCCCGGATAATTAGGCTACAGTAATCCCACATTAATGATGCCACGTCACCTCGATTATCGCTGCTAATCTCGCGTTAGTTCAAAACCGGTTCGAATTCAAATTCAGAATCAAGCAAACAATAAAATATTTTCAAATATTAAAACTAAAATGTTGGCGTGTTCCAAATAATGCATAGGTAATTATTGTGGAGAAACCACAATTTTATAAAAGGTTTAAGTGCACTAAAATATTTAAAACAGCAGCAAAACATTTAACTAACTACCCTTTTTAAATTGATAAAATATTAAACTATTTTGTTTTAGTTGCGGAGCTAATTGTGGTAGTGGCATAATTATTAATGCTCTTTTAGGTACAACTTTTGTATTCTATAAAAGCTAAAATTTAATAAAATAGAAAGAAAAATTAAATAAAAAGAGAAAGACAAAACAAAATAAAAATAGAAAGAAAAGGACACCCCCTGGCCAACAGGGCCAACAGGCCTAGCTGGCCACCCACGCGGTCCAGCTGGCCCACCCTGGCTGGATAACCCCACCCGCAGCCAAACCCTAACCCCTGTCACCCCACTCCCCCCATCCCCTTCTCCTCCCCCCCCGGTCGATCTGGATCGGGATCGGCCCCGATCCCGTCAACCCCGACGCCCAGCGCTCGCCGCCGCCCGGGACCACCTCGCCGGACCTTCCCCCGCCGTCCTTTACGCCGTCATCCCCGTCTTCCTCCCGCGCCTCTCCCTCGCGGGGTCGCCCCCCGCGACCCATCGACGGATGCCATCCCGCCCTCCTCTTCGTCGCCGGCGCTCCCCATCCCCGTCGCCTGTGCCGCCTCGCCGGACCTCCCCGAGCCCGCTGCCAGTCCCCTACGACCCCGCCGTGAGCACCTCCCTCTCCTCGCACTCCCCTTCCCCCCCGTGTCGGACGTCACCGTGCACGCCGTCGCGCACCGGCGCTCGCCTGCGACCTCGACGCCCCCCCGCTACTGCTTTCTGATCCCTCCTGCCTCTGCTCCACACGCGCTCGGCGGCGCTCCCCTCCCTTCGGGCGCGTGCCCGCTCCCTGCCTTGACGCACTGGTCGCGCCCCCGGCGCGCCCCGCCCCCGTTCTCACGCATATTCCCCGGCCCCGGCCTCGCTCTGCAGCTCCTTCGTTGCCTGGCCACGCCCGGCGCCGGCTCCCCTCGTCCCTGTCCGTGGCCGCCTTGGCCGAGGCCAGCCGCCGCTCGGCTCCCTTCCGCTCCGGCCACTTCGGCCACGGCCTCGCCCAGCTCTGGCATCGCCAACCCGCCGCCCTTCGCCGTCGCCGTCGCCCGGCTCGTCGTGGCCGCGCTCTGGCGGGCCACTCGTCGGCGCCCCGATTTTGCCCGTTCGGGCGTGGCGCCCGCCAGCGCCCGCACGCTAACGGGGCTCCGCCCGCTTCCCTTTCGCCCGCTAGCCCCCCCGGTGCCTATGACCAGTGGGCCCGGCCCTAGAACGTTAAAAAAGGAATTAAAAGAATTAAAAAATAATATTAATAAAAGTTATTAAATAATTAATTAATTAGTGAATTAATTAAGTTAATTAACCATGTTTAATTAGTCTAATTAACTAGTTAGTTTAATTAAACCGTAATTAGATTAGTTAAACCCTAATTAGACTAAAAAGTCAATGACGAACGGGACCCACACGTCAGTTGACCAGTCAACTCCTCTATTGACTGCTGACATCATGCTGACGTCAGCGTACACAGTTCTGGATAATGTTGAATTAAAATAATTAATTAAATTCTAAAAATGATTAAATCTTTTAAATTTAATATAAAATAAACCGTAGCTCGGATGGAAAAACTTTGTACATGAAAGTTGCTCAGAACGACGAGACGAATCCGGATACGCAGCCCGTTCGTCCGCCACACATCCCTAGCATAGCAAACACGCAACTTTTCTCTCCGGTTCATCTGTTCAAAAACGTGAAACACCGGGGATACTTTCCCGGATGTTTCCCCCCTTCGCTGGTATCACATATCCCTGCGTTACGTCACCCCTAGCACAACATATTGCCGCGTCTCGCTTTGTGATGCTTTGATTGCTCTGTTATTTATTGTGTTTCCCCTCCGTTACTTCTTTCCGCTAGACCCCGAGACTGCCGGCGACCCCCAGTTCGACTACGGAGTTGACGACCCCTCCTTCTTGCCAGAGCAACCAGGCAAGCCCCCCCTTGATCACCAGATATCGCCTACTCTTCTCTATACTGCTTGCATTAGAAGAGTGTAGCATGTTACTGCTTTCGATTAATCCTATTCTGTTGCATAGCCTGTCATTGTTGCTACAGTTGTTACCCTTACCTGCTATCCTACTGCTTAGTATAGGATGCTAGTGTTCCATCAGTGGCCCTACACTCTTGTCCGTCTGCCATGCTATACTACTGGGCCGTGATCACTTCGGGAGGTGATCACGGGTATATACTATATACATTATATACATGACACACGTGGTGACTAAAGTCGGGTCGGCTCGTTGCGTACCCGCAAGTGATTCTGTTGAGGGGGCTGAAAGGACAGGTGGCTCCATCCCGGTAGAGGTGGGCCTGGGTTCCTGACGGCCCCCGACTGTTACTTTATGGCGGAGCGACGGGGCAGGTTGAGACCACCTAGGAGAGAGGTGGGCCTGGCCCTGGTCGGCGTTCGCGGATACTTAACACGCTTAACGAGATCTTGGTATTTGATCTGAGTCTGGCAATTTGGTCTATACGCACTAACCAACTACGCGGGAACAGTTATGGGCACTCGACGTCGTGGTATCAGCCGAAGCTCTTCTTGACGTCAGCGACGGAGCGGCGCGCGCCGGATTGGACTGGAACGCCTGCTAGGCTAGGTCTGCTTCCGGCCGCGTACGCAACGTGCAGGTGTGCAATGGGCGATGGGCCCAGACCCCTGCGCGCATAGGATTTAGACCGACGTGTTGACCTCTCTGTTGAGCCTAGGTGGGGCTGCGACGTGTTGATCTTCCGAGGCTGGGCATGACCCAGAAAAGTGTGTCCGGCCAAATGGGATCGAGCGTGTTGGGTTATGTGGTGCACCCCTGCAGGGAAGTTTATCTATTCGAATAGTTGTGTCCCTCGGTAAAAGGACGACCCGGAGTTGTACCTTGACCTTATGACAACTAGAACTGGATACTTAATAAAACACACCCTTCCAAGTGCCAGATATAACCCGGTGATCGCTCTCACACAGGGCGTCGAGGAGGGGATCGCCGGGTAGGATTATGCTATACGATGCTACTTGGTGAACTTACCATCTACTCTATTCTACATGCTGCAAGATGGAGGTGGCCTGAAGCGTAGTCTTCGACAGGATTAGCTATCCCCCTCTTATTCTGGCATTCTGCAGTTCAGTCCACCGATATGACCCTTTACACATATACCCATGCATATGTAGTGTAGCTCCTTGCTTGCGAGTACTTTGGATGAGTACTCACGGTTGCTTTTCTCCCTCTTTTTCCCTTTGTGTACCTAGTTGTCGCAACCAGATGCTGG
The DNA here is from genome assembly GCF_018294505.1 of Triticum aestivum. Taxonomy (NCBI): domain Eukaryota; kingdom Viridiplantae; phylum Streptophyta; class Magnoliopsida; order Poales; family Poaceae; genus Triticum; species Triticum aestivum. The sequence continues at coordinate 36,231,830 of NC_057805.1, forward strand.
AGTCCAGGAGCTAGAGATCCCGAGGATGATTCTACATGGAGTTCGGCTTCGAGGAGCAGTTAGGAGGTCCCAGGCAGGAGGCCTTGCCTTTCGATCGTTGCTAATTTTGTGCTAGTCTTCTTAAGGCAAACTTGTTTAACTTATGTCTGTACTCAGATATTGTTGCTTCCGCTGACTCGTCTATGATCGAGCACTTGTATTCGAGCCTCGAGGTCCTGGCTTGTATTATGATGCTTGTATGACTTATTTATGTTATAGAGTTGTGTTGTGATATCTTCCCGTGAGTCCCTGATCTTGATCGTACACATTTGCGTGCATGATTAGTGTAGGTCAAATCGGGGGCGTCACAGCGTCCAAGCTTTTTTCAGCAACATTACAAATGTTTGGATTACAGAAAATATATTTGAATTCTCAACTATTGAAAAAAAATAATGTTTGTATGTTCGAAAAAGATTCTTGAATTCATAAAATGTTTGTGATTTTAAAGGATGTCTCGAATTTGAAAAATGTTTCCAGGTTTGGAAAACATTCTTGAATTAAAAAATGGTATTGATTTTGGAAACAAACGTTGGAGTTCAAATGTTTTTCTCAAATTTTAAAAATATTCAAGAAATCCAAAATATATTCATGAATTTGAAAAATGCTTGTGAATTCAAAAAATGTTCATATTTCGTAAATAAAATTGAATTCAATTTTTTCACGAATTTCAGAAAATGTTTCTTGAATTAGAAAATATGTTTGTGAATTCAAAATATTCATATGTCTAAAAAAATGTTAACGAGTTTGAAATACGTTCATGTCAGAAAAGGTTCATGATTTCAAAAATGTTCACGGGTTTGAAATGTATTCATGAATTTAAAAAATATTCAAAATTTATATATGATGTACTACAAATAATCTTTATGAATTCAATAAATATTAGGAAATTTGAAAATATGCTCATAAATTTATAAAATGTATTATGAATTCGATAAATTCTAGCAAATTTGGAAATGTGTTTCTGAATTCAAAAAATGTTGGCGAAGTTAGAAATTGATTGTGAGTCTGAAAGACATGTTCGCATGTAGTACTGCAGGAAAGATCTACCATGCAGTGTATTTTTATCCGCTCACCGTGCAGGAGTTGAGTGCCGTAGTTTGTTGTATTCGGGACGCACTAACTGTACCTTTCCATATATACAACCTGGAGGGAGCCTTAGCTTAGGATATGATCGAATTGTATCGAGTGAATTAACCGCGGATTTATATTAGCGCGGTTACCATGGTTAGCGTTGGACCTGGAGGGAGACATCTTCCTAGGTAATGGCATTACGCAGAACATCTCTCAGTGTACCTTCGTGCTTACCCAAGCGCACACACACATTGTTTACTCTACTAGCCTCCATGTCTTACCTTGAAAATACATACAATATTTAAACAATTATAGCAAGTAAGCTACTAACGGCTCTAGGTCGCTTAACCGACAAGTGTAGCACACTCCCAAGTTGAAGTGGTTTGAAGTGTTCTCACATCGACAAGAGCTTTCTATTCAATTTAAAATAGAAGACATATGGGCTTGCATTTTTAGGGGAATATGGGCTTGTTAGGTGAGGTCAAATATTTGAGACCTGGCAGTTTTTGGGCTGATAATACTTACGGCCTTGTGGAGGTTGTTGACCCGCTCGCGGACGTGGAAGATACGGCCAGCCCATTTAAAGCTCCTCCTTAATTAGTGATTTCAGGTGCGGAGCAATTAAGAAAGGAGGGCTCCTTTCCTTCTTGAGCCTCCCCAAGGGTTGGGTGGGCTGAGAACGCGCCACTTGCGCGCTCTCGACGCTCCTTAGGGATTTTATTTATTTTATTTTTTCGCACGCGTTTTTAGCTTTTTAGATGTTTTTTTTTTCGGCTTTTCGGTTTCCACGGTCTTAAGGCCTAGTTCTTTTGCCAGAATCCGGGGATTCTCCCAGAATCCGACCCTTACCCAGCTAATTAGACTCTAACTAGATAGGATTGTAAAACAAATGGGGCTCAAAGATTCTGGGAGAAGCTGGGTAGGGGTCGGATTCTGGGAGAATCCCCAGATTCTGGCAAAAGAACTGGGCCTAAATATCTTTTGGAAGAAAGGCACGGATTTTTTTGCTTCCGCGCGAGGCATGGCCATGCCTCTCAGAAACGAAAAAATGTGTTTTCAGTTTTTTTTGTGAGAGGTACGACTTTGCTTCTGCGAGAGGTTCGGATTTGCTTTGGCGAGAGGCACTCAAAAACGAAAAAACAACATGTTTTTTTTCTTCCGCAAGAGGCATGGCCGTATCTCTCGAAAACGACTTTCAGAAATAGAAAAAAAAGTGCTCCCGGTGTTGTTTTTTCGTTCGAATTTTTTGTCCGGTTTTTTCATGAAAAAAGGTTCGTCAAAACCTATCAAGATTGGATCAAGTTTTGAAGATCTTGATGTAATGAATCCAATGGTAAAAACGGTGTGAGATTTGGACGCAGGGTTTAAGGGATAAAATATTTTGAATAAACGGATCTACGAAAAAGAGAAAACTCCCGGGCCGCGACAAGTGACACACATGCAGTGCGTCACTTGTCGTAACGTGGAGAGGTGGGACCGACCGTTGCAAAGGTGCTCCTTAATTAGTTATTTCGGCTGCCACTCGGAAAAATTAAACCCCTAAAAAAAGGCGGATCCTATTTGGCGCTTCAAGCGCTTGTTACTGTGCACTTTGTAAACGGGGGCCTGAAGCCTCCTAGCTGGGCCGGCCTGTTTATCTTTTTCTTATTGTTGGTTTTTCTTTTTTTTACTACGTAAATTTGGTGAACTTTACCTAAGTCGGTTATTTTTGACAAAAAGCGATGCACTTTTTTCAATTTTGTGAACTTTTTCTAGAATTGATGAACTTTTTAAAAATAGATGAATTTTACGGAATGCTCTGTAAAATCGATGAACTTTTTTTCAAATTGGATAAACATTTTTTGAAACCAATTATTTTTTTCAAAGTCGCTGAACTCTGCTTTTCAAATTCGATGAACTTTTTGCAAGTTCATGTACTTTTTCCCAAAATCCGTGAATGTTTTTATAATTCACGATTTTTTCTGCGAGTTTTTCGTTTTTTTTTCCTCAAACGTGAACGTTACATGGGTCAGCTCACCAAAGCCGGCGCGTGGGCGCCTGGGAGCTTCCCTGGCGCCTGAAGCACCCAGAGCTCCGAAAAAAAAAACTCGAGATCGCGCCACGCCGCGCACTAGCGGCCACTCGGTCTCCGGCTACCGGTAGTTTGCGCGCGTCCTGGTCGAGCCATCAGCCATCTTGTTGGTACGTGTGGCTCGTCCGGCCATCTCCATGGCGACGGCCGTCTCACTCTGCCTCCCTCGCGCCCTCCTCCACACCTCCGCTCCTCGTCCATCGTTCGACAGCCGCGTGTCCGTCTCAAGCGCCGGCTCCACACTCCCGGACGCGCGCCGTCTTTGTCGCCGTTCATCGGCCGTCTCTGCCGCGGCAGGGGCTTCTCCGCCTGAAGCCGGCACCGCCGCGTGGGACGCCCTCGGCGGCGTCTCCGTCTTCGCCGCTGGCACCGGCGACGCCGTGCCGCTCAGCGACCTTTGGGACCCGTCCGAGGTATCCAACTCCCGAGTTCACCCAAACGCGGCATCGTGCAGTTTTACTACATGGTGAATTGGTAGTCGATTAACTCAACTGGTGTTGTTTCTGCGTGCAGGGGGTGGTCGTGGTCGCGCTGCTGAGGCATTTCGGATGCTTCTGCTGGTGAGGAAATCGAGGCGTATCGGTGGTGCAATGCTTACCGCGTTTCTCGCTTGCTGTCCCGCTGCTAAGTTTTGCTGTCTGCCATGTCTAACAGCTGGGAGCTGGCCTCTGATCTGAAAAACTCCATGCCGAAATTCGAGTCTGCGGGCGCTAAACTGATCGCCATCGGCGTCGGGACCTCTGACAAGGCACGCATTCTCGCCGACGGGGTAAGGCTGTGCTGAGTTCGTGGTTCTTGGTTGGTGTCAGCACCGTGCAATTGTTCTGCTTCTTTTTTGAGCATGCGTGGAGCTGACTGTTCTCTGGGCTGATTGCGTTGCAGCTGCCATTTCCTGTGGATAGCTTGTACGCCGACCCCGAGCGCAAGGTGACAATTCAGTACTGTTTCAGTGATGCCGCAACAGTATCAGCATCGTTTGTGGTGTTTTTGGGTCTCAATGAATGACTGACGGCGAACTCATCTTTCCAGGCTTACGACGTCTTGGGCCTGTACCACGGATTAGGCCGGACCCTCTTCAGTCCAGCTAGTGTAAGCACATCTCCCTTCGGAATTGTGATCATGCAACTGTTCCTTCAGAGGGCACTTACACCAACGCCACTAAAATGTTTGATGATCCCTGCGCACGATGAAGGCTAAAATATACTCGAGGCTCGACTCCATCAAGGAGGCGACCAAGAACTACACGCTGAAAGGCACACCGGCAGACCTGACGGGCGTCATGCAGCAGGTTAAACTGAATTCGTCCGTCCTCTGTATCTGCATTTGTTGTCCAGAAGAAGAAGTTTGACGTCTCGTGGATTCGCTTCTCGGTAGATCGTAATTGATTGGGGGGTGTTTGCTCGTGTTGATCTCTGCAGGGTGGGATGTTTGTGTTCAAAGGAAAAGAACTGCTGTACGCGTGGAGAGATGAAGGCACCGGCGATCACGCACCCTTGGATGATGTCCTCGGCATCTGTCGCCAAGTTCCGGTTGCTTGACGTTTTATCAGGCAGATATGTATTGCACGGACCGATCTATTCGACGTCCCGGACAGACAGAAAATGGACTCACAAGTTTCGCCTGTTTGTTTGATAAGCCATTGGTGGGCAGATGTATCAAATTCTGCTCCGGATAGCATTTGCTGCTGCTCGTCAGAAATATGTTTTGTAAATGTTAAAAATATCAAATACTTTTGTAAATGTTCTCGGCATCTGTCGCCAAGTTCTGGTTACTTGACTTTTGAAGTTTCCCATGTTTGGGCAGATACCAAATTCTGCTCTGGGTAGCATTTGGTGCTGCTCATCGAAAATAAATTTGCAAAGCTTATAAATTCAAAATTGTATATATCCATGTCCAAATGTTATGCAACTTTTTTTTTCGTGTGTGTGTGTGTGTGGGGGGGGGGGGGGGGGGGGGTAAATCATTTCAACCTGTTCGAAAATAATAATAATTTAACTATGTGTTAGATGTTCTATCAATGTAAGTCGCAATGCGACTAATTTTTTGCCAAATTATTAGAGAAAAGGTAGAATTGAACCAATTATCTTGTGAATTTCTTATTAGTGGGAAATAACCATTGTAGACACTGACAAGCGAGACCTACATGTAATGTAAGTAAAAATATGGAGGCTGCCTTTTTGGCGAATTTGTGTTTGCATGTTCCCTCGGTAGCTTCCATATCCATATAAAGTGCGCTTATGACTCTGCTAGAGTTGCTACAAGAAACACAACAATGAGTGTAGTCAATGTACAATTGTCACCCGTGTGCTAATTTATGCTCTTATGGTGTCCATTTGTTATTATTTGTTTGCGAAAAGACTAAATATCATATATTATGTAGCACAGTCCCTTATAAAAGTGTTCTTACAAAAATTAAATAATACATCCAAACCCTCAAGGATGCCGAAGTCTTTTTCCTCCTGCATCCACCGGCGGCGCACAGTCAGCAAAGCTCGTTGCCAACTCTGGGCCTCCATCTCAGCGAAGCAAACTTGTTTAAACCCAGGAGCTTGTAAAATCAGTGGTCGGGAAGTCGTCGATGTAGACTAGAAGACGCTGTCAACCACGGTCTACTTGGAGGATGGGTTGTAGAACGCCCTAGTTCCCTCGAGTCGGAGTCGGAGAACCCAAGCCTCACACGCTCCTCGACAAGACATACAACCACATGGTGTGCTCCACAGGACAACGCGGCCGAGACAAACCTCCAGAAGAGAACACCAAAGGTGTCTGTTTATTTTGTGGGGGCTCTGATGGTGTCCATGACTGTTGAGGCCATTAATGATCCAACTTCAGTTTTATAGCAATCTCGTGTGAACGCCTCCCTGGTCTTATGATGGATGCACGGGTCTTGAAGCAATGTATTAGATATTCTATCATTGTAAGTCGCAATGCGACTAATTTTCCGCTCAAATTATTAGAGATAAGGTAGAATTGAATCAAATATGTTGTGAATTTTTTATTATTAGCAAAAGAGCCCGTGCGTTGCAACGGGAAAAAATACCACACCTCCCTAAACCAATAATCATGACTCCCGAATAGGTTCACGTCCTTTATTTCAACCTGGCATCCCATATGTATTGCCATTTATCCTCCTTTCCAGCATCGCTCATGATGGCCTCAGTGCGTACACGTCCACTATGTGCTTGAATTTGTTCAATCCAAAGGGCATGTCTCTCATCATAATATGAGAAATATGTTTTTTCTTGCGAGATTTGCCGATGCGTGCATGCGTGGTTATCATTGGTTTCTTTCGTGTTTAATCTGGTTTGTTGAGGTGTTCGTTTGCAATTAGGATCAGCGCCCAAACGAAGGAAAAATGGATCATGCGCTATTGATTAAGGTTGCACCCTGCATATCATTTCAAAAATGGTTAACAGGTAAAATAACACCATGTTTAGATTCTACACATTTTTCTAATCAAATTTCATATATAGCATATTAAAATTGGAGTCAATGTTTAAAATAATGGATATTTTTTAAAAGGATTTATTTTAGAAGATGGATTGTGGGTTGATTAACCAGAATATCATGGTGTTTCTCTTTAATTCCGTCACTGTGTATTGCGGGTTAATTTTTCGAAAGGTCAGGGGATATTCCATAGAAATGAAAAAAAGGCCAATCAAAAGAAAACTTGATGATTGTCCAGCTATCATCAAAAGTTTTATAATGGTGTAGTGCCATACCAGAACCATCTGTGTATGCATAGTCAGATAAGTTTTTACTTCTCCAACTTAGAAATACTCATACATACTCATACCTAAGGAAATTGTATACCAAGTAAACTTGCTACACTCAGAGTACTATGTAAATTATTGACTTTTACCAACAGGTATGCAGCAAAGAGCTCAATGCAAGAGGTCGCATGGGGCCCGATCAGGAAACATATAAACAGAAAAGGAACAATTAATGACTCAGGTATGGATCAACTGATTAGAGAAGTTGCACATGGATACTAAGTTTACCGTGGTAAACTGCCAAATACTAATTCTGTTATTTCAGGATCTCCGGCGATGTGCATTCAGTGGGAGGAGACGTTCCCGTCGACGATGAGGTGCCTACGGTGACTTCGTAAATTTCAAGATGATATGCCGCCTCAGTCTTTCAGAGGTGCTCATAGGGGTAGGGTGTGCGTGTGTACATTCATAGGGGTGAGTGTATGCGCGTGTATATGAGCGCTTGCATCTGTACTGTGTTCAAAAAAGAAAAGCATTGTATTTCTAGTTTATTTTTTCTAAAGTAACCTTTTTATTGACCGGCTACTGATCAAGTTCTAGTTGGCAGCAAGCTACCTAGTGGGCAAAATAATCTATAGTAAATAGGTATCCGTAGACATAAGAAGTTCTGGAAATAATAAATTGTATGAATAGATCAAAATACACATGTCAAACGTAGCTCTCTGCATGTTCCATGAGAGTAAGAATATTGCATTTGTTTCTTTTAGTAAATAGCAAGAAGTTCCGCCTATATGTAACCCACATCTATATCCTAGTGAAGCTGCTTCTACCTAATCACTAAAAAGAAAATACAATAAGAAAAGGAGAAGCAAAAAAAGAAAAGAAAAGAAAGATTGAACGTGGTTGCACGCGACGGCGACCTGGACCCCGTTCTCATCCTGGAGATTGCCCTACAGCTGCATGGTGTGTGCATGAAATCCTTGCGCGGTACGTGCCATGTTGTGCAACCCCTTCACGACGACAACGGCCGGGACTGGACGGTAGGTTTTCCTGGCGGTTGTCTGGGGCTCCGGGCCAGTCACCTCCATACCAAGACGGACCTCTTCTTGGCCCGTGATCTGAATCCCATTGAGAGCGAGCAATACGCGCCGGCCACCGTCCTTTAACACGGTGTTTCGCCGCCTTAGCACGCCAATCTGAGTCCGTCGAGAGCGATGACCAACACGTGCCGGCTGCCGTCGCTCAATATGGCGCTTCAGCGCCTCGGCAGGGCGGGCCCGTCCAGTTTGAGTGCCTGTCCTTGGAGAACCGCCGCCTGCGCCGGTCGTCGGCGAAGGAGGAAATTGAACTTGGGCTGGTGGGGCGCCGTAGCAATTGAAGGGATCTGCGTAGTCACGCGCCCAGGCCTCCATGTTGCTCCGGCGAAGTTGATGGTGTTTTGGCGATCTAGGTGGAACTTGCAGTCGATCGAAGGTTTCGTTTAATGGACGTGTTGTAGCGATGTCCGCTCAGCAGTCCATGGCGCTCCAGCAAAGTAGACGGACACCAGATTGGAACTCGCGGTCGATCGAGGGGTCCTTGGATGTGAGGGATGCGTCCAGCACGGGCCGAGCTGGCATGATGCGAGAGATTGGATTAAAAAAAAGAGATCAGCAAAGCGGGTCCGGACCCGGCAGCGTACCTCTTCGGTGGGCCTGAAGTAATAGGCACTTGAAGCGCGCTAACAGGCGGCCCAGTACACGACGTGGTTCCCCGAATTAGTACCACCTCGCGTATATGTTTTAAATTCAAATTGAAAGCGTAAAATCACGGGAAGAAGCGTATTGTGATGGTGAACTCACGGAGTCAATCTGTGCTTTGCAACGGGAGAAACAAATCCTTTTACACGTCCCTAGTGACCCATCTGCATTACCACTTCTTCCCTTCGCCATCATTGTTGATGGTGGTCTTGTTGTGCTAATATTCATAACGAACATAATCAATCCCAAGGTGATGAGCTTGATCATCATACTCGAGCATGTTGTTTTGAGAGCTCCTTCTCGTGCCGACTTGTAATTTTGCGGACTTGTAATGATGGTGAGTTATTTTCTCAATTACACTTGGTGCATGCACCATCACCACACCCATGCTCCCTAGCACAATGCATGTGCTTTTGCAACGGAGAAAACACCGGTTCATATACAATTGGTGTGGTCAAGGAACTGTCCCGCTACATAGTTAACATCAAATTTAGGGATAATGGGGTCTAACATTAAATGTAAGTTTATGAATAAGTTCAGGTTCAGACATTTCATGAAGCATCTGAAGAAATCTAGCAAGTGTGAATTAATTGTCTTAAAATAATTTTGTACGTGACTAAACATATGTTTACAAAATCAAAACAAATATGGAACATCGTTTGAATCAATTTTCATTCAGAGTACAAATTTTAGAATAAATATTAGGTAAATTTTTTTAACTTTATAGTTGATCTCCAGTCAGTTGCATGACACATTTTGTATATGAATATGAATAAACATGGTTATGATATCAAAACAAAATATGGAACATTGTTTGGATCAAAAGCAAAATAGCAAATCAAAAAATAGAGAATATTTTTAATTCACGTAAAATATTAGGTAAATCTTTTTAATTTTGTAGTTGATCAAGACTTCCATCTTCCTTCAGACTTCACACCACCTACCCCAAATTCATCACCTTACATCCTTCATGGATAATTTCCTTCCTTGCTCTTTTATTACGTGGCCTTGCGCCTCTTTAAATCCAAATCCATCACCTTCATGCTCATGGATTAATTTCCTTCCTTGCTCTTTTATTATGTGGCCTCGCCTCTTTAAATCTCGTTGAATTAGCAATGGCAGGGCGCCCCCCAACACTCCTCCCCATGCATTAATCCTTCCTGACTCATTTTGTGGCCTCCCTTCCTTAAATCTCGTTTAAAATGCCTTCCGTTCCTGATCACTAATTCCTTCCTGGAAGGTAATTATGTGTTCCCATATAGGGATATAACTGAGCCACGCCTCGTACTGCTCCTGAGCTAGCTTGTTACCTAGGCCACTCGCGGACATATTTAAACAGATGTGATTCAATATACGTGGGCGAGGTGGGATTATTTACTTTTTTTTCAGCTATCTCGCATATGTATAAATATATATACTTTCCCTCTGTAATCAGACACACTAGTTATTTGGCCCCGTGGCGGTTGGTCGTGTGTTCAACTCCTATACGTGCCAATTTGTTATTAATTTTTTTCTTTTTCCAGATACGTAGGTAAAATAGTACCACCTCGGATATAGAAAATAATATAGGTGAAAAAACTGAAAGCGTAAATTCACAATACGCTTCTTTCCGTGATTTTACGCTTTCAGTTTGAATTTAAAACATATTCGAGGTGGTACTAAATTTCTGTCTCGGTAATTCAATCATAGTTGTTTTCTTTATTTTGCGTTCTAAAGATTGGCCCGTCTATTATGTACACAAATACATAATTGGGCTGGGCTTTCCTTCCCTAAAAAAAAGCGCAATGTGTGGCCGCATTACACCCGGTCTCTTTCGTCTTCTTGCATCGATCTCTTTCTTCCTCGACAGCAGCTCTGCAGCAGACCTGGACTCCTTCACCTTCTTTGATCTCACCCGATCTCCTTCTTCAAGGGCACAATTCCTTCTCTTCAACGCGTACCAGATCGAGGAAAAGAAACTATTCGATTCGTTATTAGATCGAGAGGGAGAGGTCACGGGGACCAAGCACAAAGTCGTCAATGCCGTTGCTCCTCACCTCATTGATCCCCTTCGTTACGCCGCCGCTGGTCCTCATGTTGCCGCTTGATCGGCATCGAGGTTGTTGGCCAAATCGACAGGAAAATCAGATCGGGATAGAGAGGCCACGAACTCACGGGTACCAAGCATGAAGTCAGGAAAAATCAGATCAGGATCGAGAGGAAAGTGGTGAAGGGAGAAAGACTCGCAGGCATCGATGACTCCTCCACCGGAATCGCCGCCTGCTTCTCCAACGACACGCTTCATATGCGTACACGCTCATGTCATTGTCCTGCCGACGACCCCTATGCTGAAGGAGACAAGGAGAACGACTTCCAGTCGGGATCGAGACAACTCCTCCTCGAAATCAGCTGCTACTTCTCCTCTCTTCCATGGACGGGGACATGGTGCCCTGAGGCTTGGCTGGGTTCGATGGAGCAAGAAGAATTTGATGGGAGGAAATCATTGACATGCTGTAGTGGGTCTTGGAGTCGTTCGGCAAAGGAGCCAGCCTCGAGGCTATTGGACGGGAGTCGACGGGCAGGGGATGGAGCGCGTCATGGCTGTTGGGCTCTGGTGCGGGCATCACGAGCGCATCCCGAGTCCATCCATCAGTCAAGGTTTCCACCCACTAGAGTTCGAGATGCCGCTGCCAAGCCTGCCGACGAGAATATACCAGTCGCAACTTACATATTGTTACCATCGGTTGGTTATTCTTTTGCTACTTTGAGGGCCACCAGCAGCACCGGCTGCGAACTTTGCATTGCTGGTATGTGTCTGTGGGACTGTTTCGCAGATCATGTCAACCAACCTAGCAAATTGAAAAAACATGGTCTGAAGTTATTAGCGTATACTGTAATGTAGATTCTCCCAGTGAACATATCAGAATAGCAGGTTCCCAGATCTTAAATAAACTGTAGCAGTTAATTGTTGATAATGTAATATAACCTCATTTGCATCTGCCTAGCCTTTCATCGAGCAACATTTTGGTAAGCATATCTTGGGCCCAGGTAAACAAAGAAGAGTTGAGCTTTCACTATCTGGTTGGCTGAAGATATCTAGAGTTTAACCCTGCCGTGGTGTAAGGAAAGCCATGACCTCAATTCTGAACCAAAGAATCCAAGGATAAGCAGAAATATGCTATGCTTGCAACTCAGTTTGTATCTTCTCCAACGAATATTGCCCTGGTACTGACAGGTTGTTACTACATATCTTGGTGTGGATTTCACCAGCGGTTCAACTTTTCAATCCAGTATATATTCTGGTCGGTTTTTTTCCTCCTGATTAATTACCTGGCGATTAAAATTAAAAGAAAGGGACAATACTTTAAGACCTACATAAGGATTCTCAAGGTATATGTTTTACATGATCGTATCGAATCACAAGAATACTTATGCCCCTGTTGTCGTCATCGCCAAACTGGGCGCTCCACGCGCTGATGCTGCTCGCTTCGGTTATGGATTACCTGAAGCTTCTGAACAATTTTCAGTTATTTATCTCTTTTATATTTTCAATTTCAGCACTAATTCATTGCCTAAAGCTTGCAGAGTATTATCTAAGCACTTGCTATTCATTATTGACTGAAGCTTCTGAACAATTTAGTTATTTCTCTGGTAATGGAAAATTATTATATATTTTCTTGTGCTTTCTTTACTGCAGAGACCACTAAGTATTCACCCGAGCCAATATATGGTGTTACAGATGTACACAGGTTCACTGGACCCATGATAGTCACGGTTGACAGAGATCAAACCTTTTGTGGATAACTAGGGAGGAGAAAAATGTTGTACTGTAGTTTAATTGCCACAGGTTCGCACATATACAAGTTCACTTACACGTTCGATACTACTCAAATATCCTCTAGATTTCTATGCAAATTCATGAATGATTTGCTTTCATTTATTCCTGTCAGGTTGAATGCGAGGAGCTTGCTTTATTGATAATTTGATGTTTGTGTGTTTACATTGCAATGGAGGAGGCGTGTCATATAGTCAGGTATGTGTATTGAAAACTATTTTTGTAGTAGGTTTATATGGATGATTACGAGCAATGTTATACAAAATCAAATTTTCTCATGTATCATTTTGGTTGTTATGCATGTATATTGCAGAGTAAGGCAGCCCTATTTTTAACAATTCATACCCGAGAGCTGATGTGTTAGTTACTGATGTAGTATTTAAATTCTTTAAATTTAAAGGATGATATCTAGCGGAGAAAGGACAAGACCTTGCAGCTGGAGGATATTGTCAGGCCATGACCCATATACCGTGGCATTAGTTGTCGATAGTGAAGTTTGGTATGCAGCTGGAGATGACATGACTTTTTTTCTTTATTATTCTATTGAAATCGCCTAGCTGCATTTTACATGTTAACCATGTATTTTTTTCCGGCTGAATCTGTTAATCGACAAATCATCGATCAAAATTTTGTGGAAAGAAAATGTGAACCGGTATTCCATCTAGATAGGATTGTAGAATGTTGTTCAGTTGAGATTGTTGTTGTAGCAAGGCTGGTTAACCTTCATTGATTTAGTTTCAAATTCTTCAGATCATTTAAATTTGGCATATGTGGTTGATGATGGTAACTATATATAGCTGCACTGCATATACAGATGAAGATCATAATGCCAAGGTAATGTACATGTGTCATATGATGACATAGTGGGTTGGGGCAAAGAGAAGTGACAACATATAAGTATTTGTTTCTCCCGTTGCAATGCACGGGCACATTTGCTAGTTATTATTAGGGAAAGATTATTGGGAAAGAACCATTGTAGTCAATGACAAGCGGGGCTAACATGTAAGTACAAATATGGAGCCCGCCTTCTTTTGCGAATCTAATTGTTTATGGATGTGGGCAACATTCCGAATCCATTGGTGATGGCAATTTAGACTTAACAATGTTATTCCCGTGGCAAATTTGCCATGATTTATATGGGGGAAGAATTTGTTAATTTTGCTATGTCTCTAATTTTTTCATGGCGGATTTACCATGTTTAGTTTCAGGGAATAAACATGTTTTTGCAATTTTTGTCAAGTCTCAAAATTTGTCATGGCAAATCCATTTTTTTACGAATTGGAACTTAACAGTTTTGTTCTAATGGAAAATCATACTATTTTTTAACCATGGCAAAAAATGTAATATGCTGCCATGACAACTTCAAATATGCTCCAATGTCAAGTCAACTTCTGTTGCCATGTCAAATTAATTTTTGTTTTCGCTGCCATGGGAAAAAAAAAGATATCTGGCCATGAGAGCCCATAAAACTTGGGACGACAAATTCAGATGTTTTTTTGTTTAAACAAACATGGCATATATGTAGAAAAGATTTAATGGCAACATGGAAATTTTCTTGTCTTACAGCTATTTTTTATTTTTGTTTTTCTACCATGGCAATTTTTATTGGCCTTACGAAAGAGAATTCATTTAACATACCATGGTAATTTTTGTATATACTATCTATTTTCTAGACGCGGTAAATTTTTGCATTCTCATAAATTTTGTTTGCAACGCAGAATTTGCCATGTGAAAACTACAATTTTTTAATATAAACTTGCCATGTTTTCTACAGAAGAAAAACTATCTAATATTCATGATATTTTTAAAGCATTTTTGTTGTTGTTTTTGTGTTCACATACGATTTTCTTGATCCAAATATGTGGCATTTTATGCTCTATAATATGGAAAATTTGTAGCGTATAAGATGCTCGAAATATGCGTCTTTTTGATCTACATCACGGTAAAAAAAATACATTTTTTTATGCACAAGGGAGTGCTGATTGGTCCAGGTCCCAGGAGGCCTAGGAAAGGGCATGTATATTCGTAAGCGTGAGAGCTATATCTCGATTTAAGCAAGATGGAAGCTATTCTCGCCTAAAGGGAATAGCTCTCGTGGGTGAGACTGGACTGGCCCGTTTCTTCACTTTCTTGAACTTTTTTCAATGTTATTTTTATCCTTGTTTACTTTCTGATCACTTTTTCACGCTTCTTACCGGTTTCTTTGGGATTTTTGTTCGTTTTTCCTTGGTTTTCATTAGTCTTTTTTTCTTTTATTTTCTTTCTATTCTTTCTCGATTTTCTTTTTTTCTTACTTTTTATTTGTTTTCTTTTCTTTTTTCGTTTTTCTCGGTTTTCAGCACACATTCAACATTTCCTTATAGTACATCGGAAACATTTTTTGTATACATGATTATCATTTTACGAAATCTTATATTCTTTTTGCGTGTAATTTTTCCGTACACACTGTACATTTTTTATATATATCTAATACATTTTTCTTATAAAGGTTTCAAAAATTTCGAATACATGTTTAACATTTTGTGAATACATGGACAATTTTTTATACATATTTAAAATAAATAAATGCTTGATTTACTTTTTCCAAATACAAGATACATATTTTTTAGTACGAGGTAACATTTTTCGTATACGCATTTAACAATTTTTTAAAGTACAAGACTAAAAAAAATTAACACATGATCAACTTCTTTTCTATACACATTTAACATTTTTTTAAATGCTTTATCAAGATTTTTAAAATGCAAGAATAATATTTTTTGAGTAGATGGTCAACATTTTTCTTTTCACATTTAAAATTTTCAAATACTTAATTAACATTTTTCAAATACTTGCTTAATTTTTTTGCAAATGCTTGATTAACATTTTTAATTACATTATCAAATTTTGTCACACACATTGTCTATTTTTTGTATACATAGACAACACTTTTTATATCATTTTTTAGGTAGTATGTATCGTATTTTGGTTGTACTCATTTTTACGTCAAATATATATGTATTTCACAAATATAATAAAAACCATGGACCAACTTGTAATTTTTTCACGTAACTCACTTTGGAATATCTTATGTATAATATAAGAACATATTTACAATGATAAAGTAGTATATACATATTTACATGTGGGGTAACTAACCCGGGTGGTAGGATGGATATATATATATATATATATATATATATATATATATATATATATATATATATATATATATATATATATATATATATATATATATATATATACACATCCAAGCACATCCGATGGCATGCGTGTATGGGTAACCGTTCACTTCCCCACCCATCACTTCCCGAACTGCTACAGTAGATGGTAACTGTTCGAGCAGAATAGCTAACTGCACTATGTTGAGCAAGCTAACTGCCGGAGCTGCAAATACTTTTTTTCTTTCATTCATTTTTCGACTGATCAGGCTAACTGCCGGGACTGAAATAGCTAACTGCCGGGGATTGCGGACACTATTTTTTCTTTTACATTTTTTGTTGGGTCGAACTGCCGGCAGTTAGTTCGACCCAAGAAAAAATGTAAAAGAAAAAAATAGTAAGAGTGCTTCCTCCTGTTATATACATTCCATTGAGTACTAAATAAATTATTCTCCAGCTAATTCAATAGAATTTAATTAGGAGGGCAAGTAATTATGGGTGATAACTACTTAGTTTATTTTTGTACTCTTAGAGTCCTGTAGTATTTTGTAATTGGGCTGAGATTTGTTGTTTGAATCTAGATTTTTATTCTTAGAGTTTCTCCCCATGAACACCATATGTCGTCCGCCCATACTCCACACTTCGCCGGAACTCCGTCTGTCGGTTCTCCACTTGAGGTATGTATGAAGCTAACCTTGGAATTTCCGGATAGTCGTCTACACGCCCATGTTTTGTTTGCACCAGGTCAGGTCATACTCCTTTAGTATGGGTGTTTTTTACTTTTTTGCTGGGAGGCTTAGCGATGTAATATGACAATGTTCTTTCAGCACTACTACAGCATGCTCCTCCCTTTACTTACTTGTATCTGTAGGGTGCCCAGTAGTTTGTTCTACTACTGAAAGTATTTTCTTCAGTTGCGGAAATGTAAGCTTGGGTACCAATTTTACACCAAATTTGTGTCGAACTATCGATAGTGAATGTCTAAACTTGAATGCTAGACCTACTTATGGTTAATAGATCTTGTTGTTCTCGAGACTCAACTATGGATGTCGAAATGTAGATACTGGATGTCTAAACTTGAGTGCTAGACCTACTTATGGTTAATAAATCCTGTTGTTCTCAAGACATAACTATAGATGAACAATTTTGCAAACTTTGTCTGTTGGCATAGACTCAAGCAAGCACCTCTTTGAGTTGTACTTGCCAGATTTAGGAGTTAGTTAATCCTCTTTGTTCCTATTGATGCACATGAATTTGGATTTATGATTATTGGTTCATGTTTGATCTATGATATACACGTGAATAGGTCGAGAAGGTGGAGCTACAATTAAGCACCTGTTGTACTGGGTCGGTATATGACACATTATCTATTACCTGAGTCAACACACACTGCAGAGCATAGGGCTTGAACATGGGTAGCAGGCTGGGTGCACGCCCACGCATACACCTATAGCAAACTCGACGACCCATTTCTCAACTAATCATAATTTATAATGACATGACCTCTTCGAAGCATGCTATTAGCATAGTATCTTGAACGATGTTATGAAAGATAAAATCATAACTGTAAGAACTGAAGTTTGTTCAGTCCCTTTGTGCAACCAGTCATGCCATGGCTTTTCATAATTAGGTAACTAAATAGATTAATCATTAGGTAAAGATATACTGATATTTATTTGCAATGATTTCATCTTTCTTTTCACCCCCCTGTTCTTCTTGCTGGTGGTTTTGATTTTAATCAAGCAGTCCAAAAGTCTATTGGTAAACAATGTTGCCTTTGTATAGTGGGTCTAATTAACAATTTGGGCTCTAGAAAAATGATAAAAATCATCGTGTTCCAATTCAATTAGAGGCTTATCTGATACCTATCATATTCTTCGTTCGTTATTCAGCTTGTTGTTGTGTGTATGTAGCAAAATCCCAGATGCTATAGCTGAAGCAGCTTTTGTTCGATCTTGCTCCTGTCCATTTTCTTCATTTTTATTATGACAACAACATTGTAGTTTAATTATGGCTGATGTGTACGCCAGAAATAGGCGGATCCGGAAATGGTTAATTAGATCAGAATGTAAAATTTTGTCATACCGTCACTATGCTTGTGCTGAAGTTCAATACATAGGGAATCAGCTGAGCTATTATTTGTCCTTCATTAGTTTATTTTTCTTCTTTCCATTGGATGAAGTGTAGATTCTTTTCCAGGTCTTTTGATGGTCTGCTAGAGTGTGTTTTGACAATGCTTTAGGCCATGTTTGGCTGCTCAGTTTTTTAAACCACGGTTTTTAATTCTTTGACGCGTTTGCCATCATGTAATACAGTAGTTTCATAAACCGAAGTTCCAGTATCGTGGTATTTTTGGAGTATTTGAAAAAGATCTCAACATCTCTTTTTTCTAAACCAAAACTAGAAAGCTTTGGTATTAGTAACTGAAGTATTCACAGCGCAGGCATTGGAATACTGATGTATTAAATTACTATAGTTTCAAAAAAAATGTTGTATCTGTTTGGTTATGGCAAGTATCAATGTGAATTTTTTATTCTTGCAGTTGCTACACTGGTATTTTAAGTTATTTTTTTGCAGAAATAATATTCAATTTAGAGACACAGACATAGCAGAGGCGACCATGTTGTATCCAAGGTGGCATCCCCACATCATTCAAATTCCTTTTCTCTGTGATGCATAGATGAACTTAATTTGGAAGGTGTAGAGTGGTCGGCAGAGGATATTACTATTGTGGCATGGGTTCACTTCATATATACAAGTGCAGCGTTACCTTTAGAAATTCCATGGAAGTATTTGGTGGTGTTTTCTCGCTCCTGATTGTAGACAATCCTTACGAAGGATGGTGCATGGACCAGGCAGCCGTCACGTTCAACTCAACAAGATTATTTTTTGAAGTTTTAATCATTGCCTTGCGCAGGTGCGGTTCAATGATAACTCGTTTAAGGATTGACCACGTTTGAATGCACATTCTCCCGTTGCAACGCACGGACCCTTTTGTTAGTTACCCTCACATATGTCCCCCTCCTATATTTTGGTCACGCTCCGCCACTGCACATGCGGATGTGCTTGGATGTATATAAAGTACCTGCTCCAGTTCAATAGGTTTTACCGAGAGTAGCCCTTGGTAAAGGTATGTCCAGCAGTCTTTTTTCCTCGTTTTTGGTTTTATTCCTGCAGCAAAACATACACAAACAACAGTATACAGTGCATCCCACATCGAACATCTCACATATAAGTAGCATTGCACATAAAAAGCAATATTTCTCAATCACATCCTACATACAAGCAATAGTGCATAAATGGTCTAATAGTGTTGTTCATACACTCGACTACCACAAGTTCACAAGTCTCGAGCACACAAGATGCAATAGTTCTCAAGCACACACATGGAAGGACTAGGAGTGGGAACATGAACATGAAGTTCACACGGTTTTGGTGCTCGGAGTGGGAACATGAACACCAGAAGGACTAGGAGGCGGACAAGGAGGAGCCATCATTACGTTTGCTTCCCCAACTACATCAACATCAGAAGGAGTAGGAGGTAGACGAGGTGGAACCGTCGGAACATTGTTGGACCCTTGTGATGGATTGAGCTGTAAGAATTTTGAGACAATAAGATGAATGCATATGGCAATGTCGAAAATGGTCACTCGGCAAAGTTCGAATGGAACTCACAATGTTCCACTCTTGCGTCGCTGGCATGTCTTGCTTGCCCTGTATAGAATAAAGATTGGCCACCATATGTTGTAAAGACTTCACTAGATCATTTTGTGCCTTCAGTTGAGCCCGGTTTTCATCTCGTTCCTTCTCGGTATCATTCAGCCGGGTCTACAATATGGCAATGTAAATGTCATCAGTGTTGAAATGCAAACATGCAGGACCATTAAGGATCAATGAAGAAGCACTAACCTGAATTTCCTTAATAATGGTCACGGTATGTGGTACGTGACGCTCTATGGTAGGAGCAGAGCTACTACTCATAGCATGGAGCGTGGTGACTCTCGGAAGGGAGGAGGTTATGACGGAATCGAGGTGAATTGCCATCCGGCCATTCAGTCTACCGCCTGCCGCGGCATGGCCACAATAGGGTCAAACGGCGCCGTAAGAGGATCAACATCTTCCCCGTACTTCTCATTTAACTTTTTGGTGTAGTTCTTCCCATCTGACTTGGCTTTAGAGCTGATCCAGTCCCTCTTCGGGCGAAGATCCGTGCACCCGGCGTATAGGAAAATTCCAGTAGTGTGAGATGTATTTTGATAGTGGGAGCACGGGAGCACCTAAACACCTTGGAGCACCTGATATCTCTTGATTATGCATTTTACAATATTATAACAGTGTATGCCATTTTGTTAAAGCTGTGAATGATTTTTGTTTAGATGGTGCTGATTGGCTCAATTGTTGCGTTGTGCAGTACTTAATTTTTTCAGAGGAAAAAGGAACCTCCCTCCGTGCAACTGTATGTCCTTTTTTGGGTACATCTTTGGGTATCTTGAGTTGAACTAAAATTTCTTGTAACTTAGCTAACACTCATGGCTTCACAGTTATCCGCGCCGGGCTCCAGGTTCCTGGTCCTGGGAGCGCTGCTCCAGAACATCACGCATGTCCATCATGCTGAAGCAGGTCAGCGGTTGCATGAAAATTGTCATCGGCCCGCCAGCATACTTGGCAATCTCGTTTTACTCATATAGTCAATGGGAAATGCCATGATGGAATGACAAAGTTATTTGTTACAGAATTTAATTATATGAGCTCGAACTTGCTATTTTTTAAATAATACATTTTTTAATAAATTTGAGAAATAATACACCATTTTTATTTTCTTTAAAATTAATACACTGTCGGCCACGTGGAAGCCGACTGGCTGCAGTCGGCCGTGGCTAAGCCGACAGGCCTCAGTCGGCCACTGCAAGGCCGACAAGTGGCCACTCGGCCACGTGGAAGCCGACGATAGGCCATGCCGCGTCACCCCTTATCCACTCGCCCTGGTGGGCGTCCGGTCGGCCGGGCCCAGGCCGATAGGGCCAGTCAGCTTTGGCCAGGCCGAAAGGAGGCGGCTAAGCCACCAGCCGCATGCGCCCCCCTTCTTCCTCCTACATTCTTCTTCTATTCTTCTGTTCTTCTCTCCCTACCCGAAAAAACTCTAATTTTTACACGAATGTTAGCCGATTTCTTGCCCATTTTCCACCGTAGTTGCATTGTAGAGGGTTGGGGGAGGCAAGGGAGACCTCGATCTCGTGATGGGATAGCTTGGTGGTGGTGGTGAGCATTTGGTAGAGGTGGTGGAGGTGGAGGTGGTGATGGAGTTGGAGGTGGTGGTGGTGGTGGAGGTGGTGGATGCTCCGGTGATTGAAGGCCACCGTTCGTCGTTGCTTCGCACGCTTCAAGGGTAAAATTCAACTGACATTTTCTCTTTCATAGTTGTTCCGTAAGTATTCCGTAATATGTTTAGATGTGAAATATTACGGTGTGCAATTATTCAGTGGGTTCCGTAATATTCCGTAATATATTTAGATGTCTGATATTTAGGTTTGTGAATATTTTTAGTTGGTCCGGTAATTTTTCGTAATATATTTAGATGTCAAATATTTAGGTGTGTGCATATTTTTAGTTGGTCCGGTAATATTCCGCAATATATTTAGATGTCAGATATTTAGGTCTGTTAATATTTTTACTTGATCCAATAATATTTCGTAATATATTTAGATGTCCAATATTTAGGTCTTTGAATAATTTTAGTTGGTCCGGTAATATTCCGTAATATATTCAGATGTCAAATATTTAGGTGTGTGAATATTTTTAGTTTGTCATGCTGCACGCCCCGCGCGTCTGGTTGCGGCCACAGATATCTCTACACGCCTCGCCATTGACGCATCTTTGCTCACGTGCTTAGTGGACCGATGGAGGCCCGAGACCCACATGTTTCACTTCCGTTGAGGAGAGATGGCAACTATTCTGGAGGACGTGTCACTTTTGTTGGGACTACCCTTGGCGGGTCATGCCATAGGACCGTTGGAGGCACCGGCTGCTTGGGAGCAGGAAATTGCACAACGTTTCCGAGATGTTTACCCTGATGCTCCGGCCTTAGTCTCGGAGCCTTACGGACCTAAGTTTGACTGGTTGCTTCATTTCTAGGTTAGTTCACCAGCCTCATATTTTTATTTGTCATGCATCTGGTTCTACATATACCTTCTCTATTTACTAACTGTCTCTATTTACTTACTGACTACAGATCTAGAAGTTCCCGGGGTATCCACAAGTCCCCTTGACTGCGACACAGATCACTCGGAGCCTGGAGGCATACCTACTGTGGCTTCTTGATAACCCACAAGTATAGGGGATCGCAACAGTTTTCGAGGGTAGAGTATTCAACCCTAATTTATTGATTCGACACATGAGCCAAAGAATATTTGTGAGTATTAGCAGTTGAGTTGTCAATTCAACCACACCTGGAAACTTAATATCTGCATCAGAGTGATCAGTGGCACGGTAATATGATGGTCTGATAGCAGTAGCAAACAATAGCATCAGTAGTAACAATGACAACAGTGATTTTGTAGTAGTTGTAACGGCAGCAACAGTAGTAACTTAGCAGAGATCAATATAGGAAAAACTCGTAGGCATTGGATCGGTGACATATGGTGGATGACATTTATCATGTAACAGTTATAACCTAGGGCGACACAAAACTAGCTCCAGTTCATCGATGTAATGTAGGCATGTATTCCGTATATAGTCATACATGCTTGCGATAAGAACTTGCATGACATCTTTTGTCCTACCCTCCCGTGGCAGCGGGTCCATACGAAAACTAAGGGATATTAAGGCCTCCTTTTAATAGAGAACCGGAACAAAGCATTAACACATAGTGAATACATGAACTCCTCAAACTACGGTAATCACCGGAAAGAATCCCGATTATTGTCACTTTGGGGTATGCGGATCATAACACGTAATAGGTGACTATAACTTGCAAGATCGCATCAAGAACATAGATATAATCATGAAAACATAAACGGTTCAAATCTGAAATCATGGCACTCGGGCCCTAGTGACAAGCATTAAGCATAGCAAAGTCATAGCAACACCAATCTCAGAACATAGTGGATACTAGGGATCAAACCCTAACAAAACTAACTTGATTACGTGATAGATATCATCCAACCCATCACCGTCCAGCAAGCCTACGAAGGAATTTACTCACGCCCGGTGGTGAGCATCATGAGATTGGCGATGAAGGAGGGTTGATGATGACGACGGCTACGAATCCCCCTCTCCGGAGCCCCGAACGGACTCTAGATCAGGCCTCCCAATGAAGAACAGGAGGTGGCGGCGGCTCTGTCTCGTGAAACGTGATGAAACTTTCTCTCTTATTTTTTTCTCCGGAAATAGGAATTTATAGTCCAGGAATTAGGGTCGGCGGAGCCACGAGGGCCCCACAAGCCACCTCTCCGGTGGTTCTTCGCTCCAGTATTTTTATATATTATATAAAAATTCTCCCGAAAGTTTCGTCCAATTCTGAGAATTTTTATTTCTGCACAAAAACAACATCATCGCAATTCTGCTGAAAACAGCGTCAGTCCAGGCTAGTTCCATTCAAATCATGCAAATTAGGGGCCAAAACAATGGCAAAAGTGTTTGGAAAAGTAGATACGTTGGAGTATCACTTCTCGGGAAGGTGATGTTCACAGAGAATGGAGGGAAAGGGTTGGCGGGAAAGAATGACGACAAAGGGTTGGCGGGAAGGATAATGCCGGAACATATGGAGGGAAAGGTTGCGGGAAATTGCGGCTAACTAGGGAGAGGGTGGCGGGATAAAATTACGGTCGAAAATATGGTTCCATGCAGCCGTCGGTTGAAAATTTTGGTCTCATGCAGCTGTCGAGTTTGCCTAAGCAGATTTGAACTAATCGGTTTCGGCGAAGCTGATTACTACTAATTGGTTTCGGCTAAACCGATTAGTACTAACCAGCTTCAGCTGACTGATGCTAATGCCGCTGGTCGACCGGCCTATCGGCTTAGGCTAGGTCGACTGGGTCCTAATTAGCCTAGGCGTGGCCGACTGGATCGAATGGGCTTAGCGACGCTTGATGCTGTATTGTTTTTCATAAATTTTCAAAATGTCGTATTATTCCTCAGAAATGAATTATTTATTGCTCTCTAAATTGTTTGTATCTGCCCAAATTCCCTGCACATAGGATTTTCTGTTATACTCCCTCCGTTCGGAATTAGATGACTTGGAGAGAGAGCTAAGCTAGTACAAATTTGTATACAAATGAAGTCAAGTAATTCCAAACGGAGGGAGTAATAAACTGATAATGGCACACCTAAAGTCCATTCTTCTGGGTAGAAAGGACCTTAATTCACAGTTTAAAGGAAAGCATGGCACCAAGAATTCAAACCTAGCATTTGAAATCACCAAAAGAACTATTTTATTTTAGCATTTGTTTCCCTCTGAGTTGCTTAAGCTGTTACTTACCTTTGTGCAAGATACCTATTTCATCTTCAGACAGTGCAGTGCATGTGGCATAGTGATAAATTGGACTTAACGGTGCCTAAAAAAAATATGGTCCATCATTTCAAAACAAAATGCCAGAGCACATGGTAGAACCAGACTGACCAAGATATATATTTGTTTAAGGTAAAATGAAGCCTAGACTTATGTCCCTATCATAAATGTAATTATGTATAAATAAGTGTCACCCAGACCCAGTTGAAGCAACAATCAATAGTAAATTTAGCCCCATATTCCATAATTGCATGGTAAAATGGATAGGCAGAACAAAAATTAGAAACACCGTAAATAGCTACGGAGGTAATTTGGTGTAAATATGTAAATAAGCAACCAAGCACCATAGAGAATTTGCAAAAATTGAAGCACGATGCCAAAAGGAGCAATTCTTGAGGAACATTCTTAGATAGTAAGCGATGGATAAAACTTTCCCATCAATATTCAGCCATACATTTAGACAAACTCCTGCAATGTAAACTGAATCCTGGAAACAGCATTTCTATTTAACTAACAATAGTCTTCTGCAAGAGAAATGATAGTGCTAAATAACTTGGGCACTTAATAGTCACTGAAGCCAAGCAAGTAGGATCCTTCCCAAATCCCAGACCAGAGAAAACACATTACCAACAGTCTAAGGCAGTACGTTATAGATGCTTAAACAGAAAACTAATGGGCAGCACATTTGTCTTCGCGGCATTTTGAGACATCAAAAGGATCCTCAATAGAAAAATCAAATCCTCTTAGGTAGCACCACGCTGTACCTTCTTGCTCAAATGGACTCTTGAAGACCATCATCTTGCAGCATCCATTAGCCCATTTTGCAGAAGCCATGAAGATCCTCAGCTTGGCACCCAAATTATCTGACGGCAAATGCCCATGGGTCATCACAATCACCATCTCCTCCAGAACTTGCGCATGCTCGGCAATGTACTTGAGGAAGACAAGCTCGCTTTTCCTCCCCCGGAACTCACGAAGAACCAACTTCTTGATGTGCCTCTGGATGCATTCAATAGGACCAGCATCCTTCCAGAACTTGAGGTTGATGGCTTTGCTTGTGCCACCAGTTTTAGGTCCCCAGAACTTGAAGTCATCATTCTCGGACTGCAAATTAATAAATCAAATAGAGGACATAGATGGCACGTCATGAGTAGCAGTCTCATTTGGTGCAGGCAGACACAAACATGAGTAGTCACTCAGGTCAAATTATACCTGGACATAGAGCGTCTCGATGTTAGGAAAGCATCTGAGGAAACTAGGCAGCATCCTGGCTTCAAAGTGGGTTCCAAGTTTCACTTGAACTCCCAGCATCTGAACGCTTGGGACAGTGGTGTTTGGACTTGCCTTGGTGTTAACCTGCAAATTAATTATGATGCATTTTGGGGTAATACTGCTATATATACTACAAATTAAAGGATGGAACTTAGAAATTACTATTAAAACATGGTGATTCGGAATGAAAGAAGATTCATAGTTATTAAGAAATTAAAGCACGGACCATGATGGCTGTGTTGCCAATCTCAAGTTGGTGCATTCCAGGCACCAAGAATCCCAGGAAGCGCAGCTTGGGTGCATGGCCGATCTTGACTTTGGAGGACATGTTGGTGAGATCACGGTCGCCCCAACCCCAAGCTTCCCACAGAAAGAGCCTCTCCAGGCGTGTAGCGCGCACCACATTGATTTCTGGCACGATAGCCATGCACACCTGAACGCTTCGTAGACTGCGGCTGTGGATGCGGAGGCACACTGGCCACCGGCCTCTGGCGATCATGAGCTTCTCCAGGACGGGGCATCTGTCCAGCACGAAGGCGAGGTCCTCGTCCTTGATGACGAGGTTGCAGAGGCCAAGCTCCCGGAGGTAGGGGAGCGCAGCAGTAGGCGGGAGGTCGGATGTGCTTGTGTCCGGGAAGCACCAGGTGCCGATGTAGAGCTTGGTGAGGGCGGTGCACTTGAAGAGCTCGGCGGGTATGGGCAGCTCGTCGTCGAACTTGGATGCGAGGTTCACAAAGACGAGTTCTTTGACGCCCTTGGCGGCGAGGAGTTTGAGCCAGAGCTCCAACTTGTCCGGGTGATACAACATGTTGTTGCCGGCGAGGTAGACGAAGGCGAAGGGGCCCGGGTGCACGGCGAGGACGTGGGACACGTTGTCTGCGAGGGTGCCCATGGCGTCCAGGATGCGAAACAGGCCGGCGTACCAGGACTCGAGGCCCATCTCGCGGAACTGGGTGGACCCGCGGCCGCGCCCCACGACGCTGCGGTAGGAGAGGAGGTGCGCGTCGACGAGGACGAGCGGCACCGAGTGCCAGACGCGGCGCCAGCGCTTGGCCAGCGCGGTGGTGCGCGCGGCGTCCTTGGCGGGGAGGCGGGAGACGATGTTGCGGAGGATCCCGACGGGGAGGCGGCTGATGCGGTCGACGCCGTCCCACGCGGCCGCGGCGGCGGCGCTGGCGAGGGGCGCGGCCGTGGAGACGGTCGGCCTGGGGATGGCCTTGAAGACGTCCACCGTCAGCATTCGCATGTTCTCGTCCATCTTCTTGAACTCGGGGCCAGAGAAAATCATCCCGGCTACGTCCTCCATGGTGAGGCCAAAGGACGGACGCCGGAGGCGGAGGCGGAATTGAGGGCGCGGCGGTGGAGCTGGTGGGAATGGGGAAAGTGGAGTGGAGGCGAGGCGGCTGCTTTGGTCTTTGTGAATGATTGAGCTAGGGTTTTGGTTCCTTCCTTGTCGGCTGGCTTGTGTAGCTGGGCCAAATGTCCCAAGCTGTATTGTTGTTCCAGGGCCCATCACACGCTCCTACTTGGTGCATTTAATTTGAAATTGAAGGCAAGCTCAATGCCTCTTTAGTTTGTCAAATGAGGGAAGCACGTACTCCATCTGTTACCGAGTTTAATGAAAATGAAGCTGTGGGTTCGAGATCATTTTTTTTATATCATGGATGTTTTAGCTTAAACCTGAGATTGGGACTTTCCAATACTTTTATCATGGATGCAAATGACATGCACATGTAGATGATGTTTCTCGAAACATTTTGATATCTTATTTGTATTTTTCTGAGTTAGTATGAATTTTTATGAAATTTTCAAAGTGATAATCAAACGGTCAAAGGGCAAAAGCATAAGATGAGCAAAGCAGTTTGGGCATGAACGCGTGTTTTTGGAAATTAGGGGTAAACCAGTCGAGTGTGACCAAACTAGGGGCATAAAACCAGTAAAATCTTTATCGGGATTGTTGGCCGCTTGGGATGAATATTAATAAAAGACTAAAGAAAGAGTTGGAAATTTTACGTGCTGTTCCTGGGAGAGTTGCCCCCTCGGCAAGAGAAATTAAAATCAAAGATGAGCTGCTGGAGCTATACAAGCGTGAGGAGCTCATGTGGAAGCAGAGAGCTCGGTAGAATGGCTGCGGGCTGGTGACAAAAATACTCGTTATTTCCAGATGAGGGCCAACATGCGAAGAGTTAAGAATAAAATTAAAGTGTTACTTGGGGCAGATGGTACTGCTGAAATTTGAGATGGGCTCTAGGCCCATATAGCAATTTCTGAAAATTCTCTAAAGGCCCATGTGAGTTATATGGCATTAGGTGTAGTGGGAAGTTTAGTCCCACCCCGAAAGTGGAAGAGGAGTTGGACCTCCTTATAAGGGTTTCTCTTCTACTCCCTCCGTTCCAAAATACTTGACTTTCATTTGTCCAAAAAGGATGTACCTATATACTAAAACATGTCGGCCCTCGCGCACTCATCCGCCGCCCGCCGTGCCGTGCCGCGGGTTACGGGATTGAGCCGAGCCGAGCTCACACATACGCGCTTATTTTTGCCAGTCACTAACGGAGAGTTCTCTAACAGCTGGGCCACGATCTGAGACGTCGGATCGTGGGCTGTCACGGACTCGGACGTGGGTCAAGCCACGCGGCTGCGTCTATATAAGTGTGCGGTGTCTCCTAACCCTAGCCGCCACGAACAGATCACATCTGCTCCACGCGCACGCCCACCGTCGTTCCCTGCTGCTGCTGCCGCCGGTGACTCCACCCCGTCCACCGCGTACACGGTCGACGGGAGAGCAGGTCTCCGAAACCACTCCCTTCTGGTTCCTGTACGGGGTGAGGGGCGAATAGGTTTTTGGGCAGCGATTACGCGACTGCTCGCTTCCGATCGTCTACTTCCTCTACGTCCGCGCCGCCTTCATCATCACCATGTCCACCGACGCCGAACGTGCCGCCGCCGAGAAAGCTAAAGCCGACAAGAAGGCCGCCGAGGACGCCGCTGCTGCCACCAACGATGCGGCCTCTGCATGGCCTTCTGGAGGGTATAACTCGTTTATCCCGCTCCTACTGTTTTCTGTTTTAGCCATGCTAACATTATACGTAGATCTTTCTGCAATTAGCGTAGTATGTGCTTGCTTGACTGAATATCAGTATGCGTTTATTTGTGTCAATGCCATGCTAGTGATTTACTCGTGGATTAATTTAGTCGAGAAATTGCCTATTTACTCAACAATCCAAAAACCTATTATGTGTAGGAATTTTTCGGCAAGTGGCTTTGCCGCTGCACTGAAACCGGATAAGTTTACCGGTACGTATTTTAAGCGTTGGCAGACTAAGACCACTTTATGGCTCACAGCTATGAACGTGTTCTGGGTCACCGGTGTCTCCACGGGAACGATTGCTCCTGAACAGGAGAAGGCATTCAAGGAGGCCACCGTTGTGTTCCTCAGAGCAGTTCTTAGCATGATCGGAGATAAACTGGTCGACGCATATTTACATGTGCATGTCGCCAAGGACTTGTGGGAGGCGCTCGAATCTAAGTTCGGGGCCGCCGATGCTGGGAGCGAGATGTATATTATAGAGCAGTTCCATGATTACAAGATGGTTGAAAACCGTCCTGTATTGGAGCAGGCTCATGAGATAATATGCATTGTTAAGGAGCTTGAGCTTCTTAAGTGCGAGTTACCGGGCAAGTTTGTCGCGGGCTGCATAATCGCTAAGCTCCCTAATTCCTGGAGGAACTTTGCCACCACTCTGAAACATCAGAGGCGTGAATTCTCTGTGAAGGATGTCATTGGCCATCTGAGTGTTGAGCAGAATTCGAGGGCAAAAGACTCGCATGGAAAAGGGGCCGAAGGGACTTCTATTGCCAACATGGTGAACCAGAAGAACTTCAACCCCCACAAGCCCAAGGGAAAGAACGGTGTCCAACACAATACCGACTTTAAGAAGAAGGGTAAGAAGACCTTCAAGAAGAACAAGAAGGATGAGGGCTGCTTTACTTGTGGTTCGGTTGAACATTGGGCCAACAAGTGCCCAAACAAGTACAAGAAGCTAGGACAGGACTCCAAGTCTGTCAACATGATTGTGGGCAACAATGAGAATGGTGCATCTGGGTACGGTAATCTGTTTACTGTTTTTTCAGTGTTTCAGCCCAATGATTGGTGGGTGGACACAGGTGCAGGTGTTCATGTGTGTGCTGACATTTCATTGTTCACTTCTTACCAGGTCACAGGACACGGGTCCGTATTGATGGGGAATGGCGCGAGTGCTTCTGTTCATGGTGTTGGCACGGTCAATCTGAAGTTTACTTTGGAAAGAATCGTGCAGCTGAAGAACGTGTAGCATGTCCCCGCCATCAAGAAGAACCTCGTTAGTGGCTCCCTTCTATGTAGAGAAGGGTTTAAGTTGGTTTTTGAGTCTAATAAATTAGTTGTTACGAAATATGGACTCTTTGTTGGAAAAGGTTATGAGAGCGGAGGGATGTTCCGCCTTTCCCTCGCAGATTTTTGTATAAAAAAGTCGTGAACCATATTCATTTGAATGTTAATGAATCTGAAGTTTGGCACTCACGTCTTTGTCACATCAGTTTCAGTGTTATGACGCGGCTAGCCAAGTTGGATTTAATCCCGAGTCCTTATTCCACCTATAGTGATATATCCATGGCTGCCGCTGCGTCCTTTTCAATACGGAATATACATCCAAGCACATCCGATGGCATGCGTGTATGGGTAACCGTTCACTTCCCCACCCATCACTTCCCGAACTGCTACAGTAGACGGTAACTGTTCGAGCAGAATAGCTAACTGCACTATGTTGAGCAAGCTAACTGCCGGAGCTGCAAATACTTTTTTTCTTTCATTCATTTTTCGACTAATCAGGCTAACTGCCGGGACTGAAATAGCTAACTGCCGGGGATTGCAGACACTATTTTTTTTCTTTTACATTTTTTCTTGGGTCGAACTGCCGGCATGTCGCAGATCCGTTGACTAAACCTCTTCCACGAGCGAAACATGATCAACACCAGAACTCTATGGGTGTACGATTCATCACAATGTAACTAGATTATTGACTCTAGTGCAAGTGGGAGACTGTTGGAAATATGCCCTAGAGGCAATAATAAAATGGTTATTATTATATTTCCTTGTTCATGATAATTGTCTATTGTTCATGCTTTAATTGTGTTATCCGGAAATCGTAATACATGTGTGAATACATAGACCATAACATGTCCCTAGTGAGCCTCTAGTTGACTAGCTCGTTGATCAATAGATGGTTACGGTTTCCTGACCATGGACATTGGATGTCATTGATAACGGGATCACATCATTAGGAGAATGATGTGATGTACAAGACCCAATCCTAAGCATAGCACTAGATCATGTAGTTCGTTTGCTAAAGCTTTTCTAATGTCAAGTATCATTTCCTTAGACCATGAGATTGTGCAACTCCCGGATACCGTAGGAATGCTTTGGGTGTACCAAACGTCACAACGTAACTGGGTGGCTATAAAGGTGCACTACAGGTATCTCCGAAAGTGTCTGTTGGGTTGGCTCGGATCGAGACTGGGATTTGTCACTCCGTATGACGGAGAGGTATCTCTGGGCCCACTCAGTATTGCATCATCATAATGAGCTCAATGTGACTAAGTAGTTAGTCACGGGATCATGCATTACGGAACGAGTAAAGTGACTTGCCGGTAACGAGATTGAACGAGGTATTGGGATACCGACGATCGAATCTCGGGCAAGTAAAGTACCGATTGACAAAGGGAATTGTATACGGGATTGCTTGAATCCTCGACATCGTGGTTCATCCGATGAGATCATCGTGGAACATGTGGGAGCCAACATAGGTATCCAGATCCCGCTGCTGGTTATTGGCTAGAGAGGTGTCTCGGTCATGTCTGCATGATTCCCGAACCCGTAGGGTCTACACACTTAAGGTTCGATGACGCTAGGGTTATAAGGAAGGTTTGTATGTGATTACTGAATGTTGTTCGGAGTCTCGGATGAGATCCCGGACGTCACGAGGAGTTCCGGAATGGTCCGGAGGTAAAGATTTATATATGGGAAGTCACCATACGGTCACCGGAAATATTCAGGGGTATACCGGTATTGTACCGGGACCACCGGAGGGGTTCCGGGGGTCCACCGGGAGGGTCCACCTGCCCCGGAGGGCCTTATGGGCTGTAGGTGGAAGGGAACCAGCCCTTAGTGGGCTGGGCGCCAACCCCCCTAGGGCCCATGCGCCTAGGGTTTGGGGGGAACCCTAAAGGGGGGGCGCCCCCCTTGCTTGGGGGGCAAGCTCCCTCCCCTCTTGGCCGCCGCCCCCCTCTAGATCTCATCTAGAGGGGCCGGCCCCCTTCCCCCTTCTCCCTATAAATAGAGGGGTGAGGGGAGGGCTGCAGCACCACATCCAAGGCGCAGCCCCTCCCCTCCCCAACACCTCTCCTCCTCCGCGTGTGCTTGGCGAAGCCCTGCCGAAGAACTGTCACTCCACCACCACCACGCCGTCGTGCTGCTGTTGGAGCCTTCTTCCTCAACCTCTCCCTCCTCCTTGCTGGATCAAGGCGTGGGAGACGTCACCGCTCCGTACGTGTGTTGAACGCGGAGGTGCCGTCCGTTCGGCGCTTGGATCATCGGTGATTTGGATCACGACGAGTACGACTCCTTCAACCCCGTTCTCTTGAACGCTTCCGCTCGCGATCTACAAGGGTATGTAGTTGCACTCCTCCCCTCTCGTTGCTAGTAAACTCCATAGATTAATCTTGGTGATGCGTAGAAAATTTTAATTTCTGCTACGATCCCCAACACCCAATACAATGGTAAATTGTATAGGTGCACACATTTAGGGGGAGCCCGTCTATATTTTGTAGTTCTAAGTTTCTTTACTTTCATGATATATCCTTGTGCAAATCCCTGGTTGTCATCAATCCACCAAAAAGGGGGAGATTGTTAAGGCATATCTCTCTAGATGTAGTTTTGGTGATTGATGACAACATGTTTACGTACTAATCGTGTGCTTTGAGCATTTCAGAGATTCATCATTTGGCACGAGACGATTTCTTTCCCCTCGGAGTGTCATTCAAGACGGTGTAGCTCTTTCGCTTCTTTTGGTGGATTAGTTTCGTAGGAGTCACCGTACTATCAAGAGGGGGTCCGCTTTGGTAAGGCTAGGGTGGAATCAACACGTACACATCCTCTTTACACCCTCTGAGCCTTTTCGCTTCATTGGAGTTTTCTGTCCTCTCTCCTTGGGCTGAGTCTGGTCCCAGCGGTAATACCGCGGTACCCAGCGGTAGTACCGCTTAGGGGTCACAAGTGGCAGTACCGCTCCGCAGCGGTAGTACCGTTGGTGGGTCCTCAGCAGTAGTACCGCTACGGTACCAGGCCCCTACCGCGTCGACTCGAGGGGTCTTTTTTCGTGTCGGATTGTGCGGTACTTCACAGCGGCAGTAGAGCGGTAGTACCGCCCTACCACCGCGGCAGTACCACCCATGTCCATATCTCCCTTGCCCTCCAATCTCCATGGCAGTACCGCCGTGGGAGCGGTAGTACCGCTGCCTTATGCGGTAGTACCGCCCTCTGCAGGGCTGTTGTGGGGGGTAACGGTTGGATTGTTCCCCCCACTATATAAAGAGGTCTTCTTCCCCATAGTTGACCTACCTCTTCCCCAAAAGCTCGTTGTTGCTCCAAGCTCCATTTTCGCCCGATCTCTCTCCCTAGCCAATCAAACTTGTTGATTTGCTCGGGATTGGTTGAGAAGGCCCCGATCTACACTTCCACCAAGAGAAATTTGATTCCCCCCACTTATCCCTAGCGGATCTTGTTACTCTTGGGTGTTTGAGCACCCTAGAGGGTTGAGGTCACCGCGGAGCCATAGTCCATTGTGGTGAAGCTTTGTGGTGTCGTTGGGAGCCTCCAATTAAGTTGTGGAGATTGCCCCAACCTTGTTTGTAAAGGTCCGGTCGCCGCCTTCAAGGGCACCAATAGTGGAATCACGGCATCTCGCATTGTGTGAGGGCGTGAGGAGAATACGGTGGCCCTAGTGGCTTCTTGGGGAGCATTGTGCCTCCACACCGCTCCAACGGAGACGTACTTCCCTTCAAAAGGAAGGAACTTCGGTAACACATCCTCGTATTCACCGGCTCCACTCTTGGTCATCTCGTCCCTTTACTTTCGCAAGCTTACTTGTGTTATATCTCTTGCTTGCTTGCGTGCTTGTTGTCATTGCATCATATAGGTTGCTCACTTAGTTGCATATCTAGACAACCTACTTTGATGCAAAGTTTAATTTGGTAAAGAAAAGCTAAAAATTGTTAGTTGCCTATTCACCCCCCCTCTAGTCAACTATATCGATCCTTTCACCGGCCTCCTCCTCCCTCCATCCTTTATATACGTGGCCAGGGGGCACCCCATAGACACGCAAGTTGATCATTGATCTCTTAGCCGTGTGCGGTGCCCCCCTCCACTATAATCCACCTCGGTCATATCGTTGCAGTGCTTAGGCGAAGCCCTGCGCCGGTAGCTTCATCATCACCGTTATCACGCCACCGTGCTGACGAAGCTATCCCTCGACACTCTGCTGGATCGTGAGTTCGTGGGACGTCACCGAGCTGAACGTGTGCAGATCGCGGGGGTGCCGTACTTTCGGTGCTAGGATCAGTCGATCGTGAAGACGTACGACTACATCAACTGCGTTGTCATAACGCTTCCGCTTACGGTCTACGAGGGTACGTGGACAACACTCTCCCGCTCGTTGCTATGCATCACATAGATCTTGCGTGATCGTAGGATTTTTTTGAAATTACTGCATTCCCCAACAGTAACATATGTAGTAACATAGATGTCACATAAGCAAAAATGGCGAGGTGGCAAGTAGTTAATGAGGAGAGAGGCAAATAGTAACATAATATGTTACCATCACATAGCCCTTTCGAATGCAAAATGAGTCTACAAAGTAATAAATGAACACATCTATGTTACCACACATATGACACCACTAACTATGAGGCTGGTCATAGTGGGAGTAACATAGATAGTAACATAGATGCCACATAAGCAAAAATAATAATGTGGCAAGTAGTTAATGAGGAGAGAGGCAAATAGAGTAACATAATATGTTACCATCACATAGCGCTTCCCAATGCATAATGAGTCTACGAAGTAATAAATGAAGGTAGTAAAATATGCATGTTACTAGTCTACTCCCTCCGTCCGGGTTTATTAGGCCTAAAGACAACTTCTCTTAGACCAAGACACATAGTAATTTGCTCACATTAATTCTTTCTTTCCATTCCCAACGCACTCTCTAATATGCATGCAGCCAATGAAAAAGCACGCATGAAGTGTATTAATTTTCCAGCCATGGCACCAACAACAATGGATTTTAATGCAACCAATGAAATGGTTGCATGCATGCACCTTTCCAAAGTGGGGCCTTATAAAAAGGACATGCTTGTGATGCAGCATTCCTCTAATTGTGCAGCCACAGTATTGACTATCACTTTATGGTACATATGGGACGCTCGCAATGATGCTCGAAATGGAATTGCTGCTCCTCATCCTCAATGTATTGCTATGAAGATTAAAGCATATGTGAATCTCATTTTCTTGCATTTATTCAAACCAGCACCTGAGTCTAGTCATGAAGCAAGGGCTAAACTCTTGCTCAAATGTTTCCGCTGCCTCTAGGTACTGTTTTACTTAAGTCGGACACTGTTGTTTTCTCTGATTAGGGCAAGTCTAGAGCCGTGGTGGCTCTTGATCATGCTGGGCGCTATGTCATTGCATGTTGTGAGTCCTTCCAAGGGTAGCTTCTTCCTGAACTGGCTGACGCGAAGGCGCTTCGCCGGGCGGTCTTCCTGGCTCGGGAGGAGAACTTCCACAAGGTCATCTTTGCCTCCGATTGTCTGTCGCTGATCCAACGCCTCCACTCTTCTTCTTGCGATAGATCTTCGGTCAGATCGGTGGTGGCCGACATCGAATTTGCATCCAACGTTTTCTCTTCAGTGCTTTTTATGTCTGTGCATCGGCACGGTAATGCTGTGGCTCATTGTTTGGCCAGGGCTTCTGTGAATTTTAGTAATCTTTGTGTTTCTTGTTTTGCTTCGGAGTGTATCCAGGAGACTCTATGTAACTTCTGGTTTGATTAATAATATGCCGATGTTCCAAAAAGCCGTATGAAATCTAACAGAATTCATAGGCCCGATTTGTAAGTAAGAGCATCTCCAACCACACTTGCCTAATGTGACCCCTATATGTGCTCGGACTTATGCGATGGATAGTAGCCGACGAGCCACCATTTTTCCGCCTGGGCAACCACACCCTTCATCTTCAAAACGTCAATTCCATGCAAGTAGATCATTCAACCATAGAAATAGCGCACAACAATGAACACAAACACACAATAATTCAACAATAAATAATTCAGATGAAAGAAATAGTTGAAACATAAGTATTATTCAGAGTGATGGTTTCCGAGTGTGGATCCACATATGCACCACAAGAAGTACTTGTGTGTGCATAGTCAGAAGTTGTCAATGCATATGTAGTGCATAGTCGAACATCTTTTAATGGTTCCAATTTGGATCCACATATGTTCCACAAAATTATTTAGTAATTGAGCGTGCTCCTGATGATTTCGGAGTTGTTGATGAATCTCTGGAAAGTTGACAACATGCTCTGGAACTTATTCCGGGAGGCGTACATTCACTCCAGGCATTTCAAAATCGTGTGTACGAGCAACCCCATCACACTCATCCTTCACAATCATGTTCTCGAAGATTACACGACATGTCATCACTGCCACAGTGTCTGTGGATCCCACATATTTGTAGCTCCATGAATAATTATCCATCGAGATTGGAGCAATCCAAATGCCATCTCCACGTGCTTTCTAACAACTTCTTGCATTTGAGAAAAGAGACATCCTTTATTACCTTATAGTAGGGGACAATCAACGGCGGAGCTATGTTGAAGTCTAAGGGGCCATGGCCCCCAGCCCAGATGGAAATTATTTTTTACTCCCTCTGTAAACTAATATAAAAGTGTTTAGATAACTAAAGTAGTGATCTAAATGCTCTTATATTAGTTTACGGAAGGAGTACTAGATAGTACTAATGGCGCATCATGTCTCCATATGCACGCACAAGCCCAGCTTACCATCATCACACACGTACACTAGGCTCGACCGCTTCTCCTCTGTTCCCCAATCAGGCACCACGCTCGCGCACGTCTGCTCGCCTCCATCGACGAACCAGGCAACCAGCTGCCCTGCCGCCGCACTCCCAAACTCCCTCGACGCCAACTAGAAGCTCTTCCTGATCTGCGTGGGCGCCGGCGAACATCCTAGCGTGTACGTGCGCCTATATGCGCGTAGAATCCATTGGGTAGGTAGCTTTTAGCCCGCTGCATACAAGTGCTCCAACGACCGATGTATATACTCCACGAGCAAGTTTGTTTAAATCATGCGCTACTCATGTATTCCCTCCGTCCTAAAAATAAGTGATTCAATTTTATACTAACTTTAATACAAAGTTAGTGCAAAATCGAATTACTTATTTTGGGACAGAGGGAGTAATTTGCAGCCACCGATCCAATAAAAACGTGCAAGATTGTCAGAAGAACGTAACATGTGCACTGTCTCTGTAAAGAAACTAACTACCAAACCTGAAGCGCCTAATAATCAGGAGCACTTCGTTGAAAGGACAATAGATAGAGGGTCGGAGGCCGCAATTACATTTTATCAACTTCAAGAAAAAGGGTTTCCCACCGCTTTGTATTACAAAGCAACCACCGATACATCCAACGATAGGTGTTGGAGCCGCAGCACAAACAAGCCCAAAGAAAAACAGAGAAAAAAAAGAGAAACTAATGCCAACAACGGCAGATCAACGAAACGAAGACGACCGGCGACCGCTGCACCCTCCAAAGTAGGGGTGGGCATAAAAACCGACGAACCGAAGCCGATACTGAAAAAACGAATTTGTGTTTTTTCTTGCTGCTACAGTAAATTTCGGTTTTCATCATTGTTAACCGAATTAAATTCGGCAGCTTTGGTTTAATACCGATTCACCGAAGCAGAACCGAAGTAATCAATAGAAAGATTAGCCTCTCGGTGCCCACGTAGCTTTTTTATCGTAAACCGGGTGTTATGGGAAACTTATATGATCCGCTGCCGCCGCGCGAAGTTTCCGTCGGCTGCCGCCGCGCGCTGCTTCATACTCGCCGCCGCCGCGAGTTCCTCAGCCGCCGGCGCGTGACGTTCTCCTCCGCGCTGCCGCTGTGATGTCGTCCTCCGCCATGTCCGTCACCCAAACTACGGGTGCACTCGTCTCGTCCCCCGTCGCCATGATCCCCGCCGCGATCGCCGTCCCGACGATCTCCGTCCGCCTCGGCCGCCACAACTTCATGCTATGGGGGGGCATCACCAGCACCGTTCTCGCCGGGGCCAACCTCCATGGACACCTCGATGGCACCTCGGCGGCACTGGACCGTACACTTGCGGTCGGCACCGGCGACGCCGCCACCACCGTCACCAACCCGGAGTACCACCAATGGTGGGTTCAAGATCAGCGGGTCAAGGGGCTTCTTCTCACCTCCATGGATGAGGACATTGCATGCCAACTCATTGGCTGCGAGTTGGCGCATGCGGTGTGGACCGCCGTCGCCGCCATGTTCGGCGCTCAGAGCCGCGCCAATGTTCGCCATATCCGCCGCCAACTTCAGTCGCTACAGAAGGACGAGTTGTCTGCGGCGGAATACATGCACAAGATGAAGTCACTGGCCGACATTATGGCCGCCGCCAATTCTTGCTACCTCTTGAGCACTGCGTTGGTTTTCCCTTGAAGAGTAAAGGGTGATGCAGCAAAGTAGCGTAAGTATTTCCCTCAGTTTTGAGAACCAAGGTATCGATCCAGTAGGAGGCTCCACAGAAGTCCCTCATACCTACACAAACAAACAAGAACCTCGCAACCAAGGCGATAAAGGGGTTGTCAATCCCTTCACGATAACTTGCGAAAGTGAGATCTGATAGAGATAATAAGATAAGATAAATATTTTTGGTATTTTTATGATATAGATTGGAAAGTAAAGATGCAAATAAAAATAGATGGGAAACTTATATTATAAAGGATAGACCCGGGGGCCATAGGTTTCACTAGTGGCTTCTCTCAAGATAGCATAAGTATTACAGTGGGTGAACGAATTACTGTCGAGCAATTGATAGAAAAGTGCATAGTTATGAGAATATCTAGGCATGATCATGTATATAGGCATCGCGTCCGTGACAAGTAGACCGACTCCTGCCTGCATCTACTACTATTACTCCACACATCGACCGACTCCTGCCTGCATCTAGAGTATTAAGTTCATGAAGAACAGAGTAACACATTAAGAAAGATGACATGATGTAGAGGGATAAACTCAAGCGATAT
This sequence comes from Triticum aestivum, assembly GCF_018294505.1. Classification (NCBI taxonomy): domain Eukaryota; kingdom Viridiplantae; phylum Streptophyta; class Magnoliopsida; order Poales; family Poaceae; genus Triticum; species Triticum aestivum. The sequence goes on from NC_057805.1 coordinate 36,270,644, forward strand.
GATATAAACCCCATCTTTTTATCCTCGATGGCAACAATACAATACGTGCCTTGCTGCCCCTGCTGTCACTGGGAAAGGACACCGCAAGATTGAACCCAAAGCTAAGCACTTCTCCCATTGCAAGAAATATCAATCTAGTAGGCCAAACCAAACTGATAATTCAAAGAGACTTGCAAAGATAACCAATCATACATAAAAGAATTCAGAGGAGATTCAAATATTTCTCATAGATAAACTTGATTATAAACCCACAATTCATCGGATCTCGACAAACACACCGCAAAAAGAGTTACATCGAATAGATCTCCAAGAAGATCGAGGAGAACTTTGTATTGAGAATCAAAGAGAGAGAAGAAGTCATCTAGCTAATAACTATGGACCCGAAGGTCTGTGGTAAACTACTCACAACTCATCGGAGAGGCCTTGGAGATGATGTAGAGGCCCTCCGTGGTCGATCCCCCCTCCGGCGGAGCGCCGGCGAAGGCTCCAAGATGGGATCTCGCAGATACAGAAGGTTGCGGCGGCGGAAATAGTTTTTCATGGTGCTCCTGGATGTTTTTAGGGTGCGTGGATATATATAGGCGAAGGAGGTAGGTCAGGGGAGCCACGAGGGGCCCACGAGGGTGGGGGCGCGCCCACACCCCTAGGGTGCGCCCTCCTGCCTCGTGGTCGCCTCGGCTGCTTCTTGACGTCCACTCCAAGTCTCCTGGATTGCATTTGTTCCAAAAAGATCGCTCCCGAAGGTTTCATTCCGTTTGGACTCCGTTTGGACTCCGTTTGCTATTCCTTTTCTTCGAAACACTGAAATAGGCAAAAAAACAGCAATTCGGGCTGGGCCTCCGGCTAGTAGGTTAGTCCCAAAAAATGATATAAAAGTGTAAAGTAAAGCCCATAAACATCCAAAACGGGTAATATAATAGCATGGAACAATCAAAAATTATAGATACGTTGGAGACGTATCAAGCATCCCCAAGCTTAATTCCTGCTCGTCCTCGAGTAGGTAAATGATAAAAACAGAATTTTTGATGTGGAATGCTACCTAGCATATTTCTCAATGTAGTTTTCTTTATTGTGGCATGAATGTTCAGATCCAAATGATTCAAGATAAAAGTTCATATTGACATAAGAGTAATAATACTTAAAGCATACTAAGAAAGTAATCATGTCTTCTCAAAGTAACATGGCCAAAGAAAGCTATCCCTACAAAATCATATAGTCTGGCTAGGCTCTATCTTCATCACACAAAATATTTAAATCATGCACAACCCCGGTTTTAGCCAAGCAATTGTTTCATACTTTAGTATTTTCAAACTTTTTCAATCTTCACGCAATACATGAGCGTGAGCCATGGACATAGCACTATATGTGGAATTGGATGGTGGTTGTGGAGAAGACAAAAAAGGAGAAGATAGTCTCACATCAACTAGGCGTATCAACGGGCTATGGAGATGCCCATTAATAAATATCAATGTGAGTGGGTAGGGATTGCCATGCAACGGATGCACCTAGAGCTATAAATATATGAAAGCTCAACAAAAGAAACTAAGTGGGTGTGCATCCAACTTGCTTGCTCACGAAGACCTAGGGCATTTTGAGGAAGCCCATCATTGGAATATACAAGCCAAGTTCTATAATGAAAAATTCCCACTAGTATATGAAGGTGACAACATAGGAGACTCTCTATCATGAAGATCATGGTGCTACTTTGAAGCACAAGTGTGGAAAAAGGATAGTAACATTGTCCCTTCTCTCATTTTCTCTCATTTTTTTGGTGGGCTTCTTTGGCCTCTTTTTTTATTAGGCTTCTTTGGCCTCTTTTTTTTGTAAAGTCCGAAGTCTCATCCCGACTTGTGGGGGAATCATGGCCTTCACCATCCTTTCCTCACTTGGGACAATGCTCTAATAATGAAGATCATCACACTTTTATTGATTTACAACTCAAGAATTACAACTCAATACTTAGAACAAAATATGACTCTACGTGCATGCCTCCGGCAGTGTACCGGGATATGCAATGAATCAAGAGTGACATGTATGAAAGAATTATCAAGGTGGCTTTGCCACAAATACGATGCCAACTACATGATCATGCAAAAGCAATATGACAATGATGGAGCGTGTCATAATAAACGGAACGGTGGAAAGTTGCATGGCAATATATCTCGGAATTGCTATGGAAATGCCATAATAGGTAGGTATGGTGGCTGTTTTGAGGAAGGTATATGGTGGGTGTATAGTACTGGCGAAAGTTGCGCGGCACAAGAGAGGCTAGTAATGGTGGAAGGATGAGAGTGCGTATAATCCATGGACTCAACATTAGTCATGAAGAACTCATATACTTATTGAAAAAATCTACAAGTAATCAAAACAAAGTACTACACGCATTCTCCTAGGGGAAGGGTTGGTAGGAGTTAACCATCGCGTGATCCCGGCCTCCACACATAAGGAAGACAATCAATAAATAAATCATGCTCCAACTTCATCACATAACGGTTCACCATACGTGCATGCTACGGGAATCACAAACTTTAACACAAGTATTCATCAAATTCACAATTACCCAACTAGCATGACTCTAATATTACCACCTTTATATCTCAAAATAATTGTCAAGCATCAAATTGATCATAGCATCCAATTCACTTTCTATGATAGTTTTTATTATACCCAACTTGGATGCTTATCATTCTAGGACCAATTTTATAACCATAGCAAATACCATGCTGTTCTAAAAGACTCTCAAAATAATATAAGTGAAGCATGAGAGATCAACAATTTCTACAAAATCAAGCTACCGCCGTGCTCTAAAAAGTATAAGTGAAGCACTACAGCAAAACTATCTAGCTCAAAAGATATAAGTGAAGCACATAGAGTATTCTAATAAATTCCAATTAATGTGGGGTCTCTCCCAAAAGGTGTGTCCAGCAAGGATGATTTTGTTAAACTAAAAAGCAAAGACTCATATCATACAAGACGCTCCAAGCAAAACACATATCATGTGGTGAATAAAAATATAGCTCCAAGTAAAGTTACCGATAGACGAAGACGAAAGAGGGGATGCCTTCCGGGGCATCCCCAAGCTTAGGCTTTTGGTTGTCCTTGGATTATCTTGGGGTGCCATGGGCATCCCCAAGCTTATTCTCTTGCCACTCCTTATTCCATAGTCCATCAAATCTTTACGCAAAACTTGAAAACTTCACAACACAAAACTCAACAGGAAATCTCATGAGCTCCGTTAGTGCAAGAAAGAAAAACCACCACATAAGGTACTGTAATGAACTCATTATTTATTTATATTGGTGTTGAACCTACTATATTACAACTTCTCTATGGTTCATACCCCCCGATACTAGCCATAGATACATCAAAATAAGCAAACAACACACGAAAAACAGAATCTGTCAAAAACAGAACAGTCTGTAGAAATCTGTAACTTTCGAATAATTATGGAACTCAAAAAATCCTACCAAAATAGGAAGTCCTGGGAAATTTGTCTATTGATCTACTGCAAAAAGAATCAACTAAAAATCACGTTTCTATGAGTTATTAAAATTATTCTCGTGCGTGAAAAAATTTCTGTTTTTCAGCAGAATCAAATTAACTATCACCGTAGGTTATCCTATAGGTTCTACTTGGCACAAACACTAATTAAAATATAAAACCACATCTAAAAAGAAGCTAGATGAATTATTTATTACTAAACAGAAGCAAAAATCAAGAAACAAAAATAAAATTAGGCTGCCTCCCAACAAGCGTTATCGTTTAACGCCCCTAGCTAGGCATAAAAGCGAGAATAGATCTAAGTATTGCCATCTTTGGCATTCAACTCATAAGTGGCTCGCATAATAGATTCATAAGGTAATTTGATTTTCTTTCTAGGAAAGTGTTCTATGCCTTTCCTTAATGGAAATTGGAATCTAATATTTCCTTCTTTCATATCAATAATTGCACCCATCGTTCTAAGGAAAGGTCTACCAAGAATAATAGGACATGAAAGATTGCAATCTATATCAAGAACGATAAAATCTACGGGCACATAATTACTATTTGCAACAATAAGAACATCATTAATCCTTCCCATAGGTTTCTTAATAGTGGAATCCACAAGGTGCAAGTTTAGAGAGCAATCATCAAAATCACGGAAACCTAGCACATCACATAAAGTTTTTGGAATTGTGGAAACACTAGCACCCAAATCACACAAAGCATAGCATTCATGATCTTTAATTTTAATTTTAATAGTAGGTTCCCACTCATCATAAAGTTTTCTAGGGATAGAAACTTCCAATTCAAGTTTTTCCTCATAAGATTGCATCAAGGCATCAACGATATGTTTGGTAAAAGCTTTATTTTGACTATAAGCATGAGGAGAATTCAACACGGATTGAAACAAGGGAATACAATCTATTAAAGAACAATTATCATAATTAAACTCCTTGAAATCCAAAATAGTGGGTTCATTACTATGTAAAGTTTTGACCTCTCCAATCCCACTTTTACCAAATTTAGCATCAAGATCTAAAAACTCCGAATCATTGGGACGCCTTTTAACTAAAGTTGACTCATCTCCAGTCCCATCATTATCAAGATTCATATTGCAAAATAAAGATTTAATAGGGGACACATCAATAACTTTTAGATCTTCATCATCATTTTCATGGAACCTAGAAGAACACGCTTTTATAAAGCAATCTTTCTTAACACGCATCCTAGCGGTTCTTTCTTTGCACTCATCAATGGAAATTCTCATGGCTTTGAGAGACTCATTGGTGTCATGCTTAGGTGGGATAGATCTAAGTTTCAAAGAATCAACATCAAGAGAAATTCTATCCACGTTCCTAGCCAATTCATCAACTTTAAGCAATTTTTCTTCAAGCAAAGCATTGAAATTCTTTTGAGAGATCATAAATTCTTTAACACTATTCTCAAAATCAGAGGGCATCTTATTAAAATTTCCATAAGAGTTGTTGTAGGAATTACCATAATTATTAGAGGAATTACTAGGAAACGGCCTAGGATTAAAGTTTCCTCTATAAGCATTGTTACCAAAATTATTCCTACCAACAAAATTCACATCCATAGATTCATTATTATTCTCAATCAAAGTAGAAAAAGGCATATCATTAGGATCAATAGGAGCACTCTTCAATTTCATAAGTTCATCCATCTTTCCACTCAAAACATTAATTTCTTCTATCGCATGAACTTTTTTACTAGTAGATCTTTCGGTGTGCCATTGAGAATAATTAACCATAATATTATCTAGGAGTTTAGTAGCTTCTCCTAAAGTGATTTCCATAAAAGTGACTCCTGCGGCCGAATCTAAAAGATTTCTAGAAGCAAAATTCAATCCGGTATAAAAAATTTGTATGATCATCCATAAATTCAAACCATGTGTAGGGCAATTGCGAATCATTAATTTCATTCTTTCCCAAGATTGGGCAACATGCTCATGATCAAGTTGTTTAAAATTCATAATATCGTTTCTAAGAGAGATGATCTTAGCGGGAGGAAAATACTTAGAGATAAAAGCATCTTTGCACTTATTCCATGAATCAATACTATTTTTAGGCAAAGACGAAAATCAAGTTTTAGCATGGTCTCTAAGTGAAAACGGAAATAACTTCAATTTAACAATATCATTATCCATGTCTTTTTTCTTTTGCATATCACACAAATCAACAAAGTTGTTTAGATGAGTAGCGGCATCTTCACTAGGAAGGCCAGAGAATTGATCTTTCATAACAAGATTCAACAAAGCAGCATTGATTTCACAAGATTCAGCATCATTAAGAGGAGCAATCGGAGTGCTAAGGAAATCATTATTATTGGTATTGGAAAAGTCACACAATTTAGTATTATCTTGAGCCATCGTGACAAGCAATCCAACACACAAGCACACAAGAGGCAAGCGAAAAAGAGAGGCGAACGGAAAAGAGAGGGCGAATAAAACGGCAAGGGTGAAGTGGGGGAGAGGAAAACGAGAGGCAAATGGCAAATAATGTAATGTGAGGGAGATGAGTTTGTGATGGGTACTTGGTATGTCTTGACTTGAGTGAAGACCTCCCCGGCAACGGCGCTAGAAATCCTTCTTGCTACCTCTTGAGCACTGCGTTGGTTTTCCCTTGAAGAGGAAAGGGTGATGCAGCAAAGTAGCGTAAGTATTTCCCTCAGTTTTTGAGAACCAAGGTATCAATCCAGTAGGAGGCTCCACAGAAGTCCCTCGTACCTACACAAACAAACAAGAACCTTGCAACCAACGCGATAAAGGGGTTGTCAATCCCTTCACGGTAACTTGCGAAAGTGAGATAAGATAGAGATAATAAGATAAGATAAATATTTTCGGTATTTTTATAATATAGATTGGAAGGTAAAGATGCAAATAAAAATAGATGGGAAACTTATATGATAAAGGATAGATCCGGGGGCCATAGGTTTCACTACCTTGGGCACACAGTCATGGGACATATTATTTGTCTATGTATTCACACATGTATCAAGGTTTTTGATCAATACAATTCTAGCATGAATAATAAACTTTTATCATGAATAAGGAAATATAAAATAACAACTTTATTATTGCCTCTAGGGCATATTTCCTTCAGAGTGGGCCATGGAGTCGGCCAAGAGGAAGGGCCGGAGGCACGCGACGGACACAAGGGATGAAGCAGCGGCCGTCGCCGCCTCACCACCGCTACACAACAGGAGGAAACCAACGCCCGAGTCGTGGCGACAACGAGGGAGGCCCTTATCTACCTAGGGTCAAACCCTGGCCAGCAGGGGCTCGTCAGCGTTGCCTTGGCCGCGGCCAGCACGGGCTCATCCACATTTCGTCGGATGGTGCTGTCAGAGTCTTCGCGTGCGTCTGCCACACACCCGATTCCCAGCTTCCACGTCTATCCACAAACCTCCCAGCTCTCCGGGGAATGCTCGCCGGAGGTAAGCGTGGTGGCGTCTTCCACGCCCGCGCCAGTGTCCATCGACCTCAACGCCGCACCGGTGGCCGGTGCATCATCATCCGGAGGGGCGAGGAAACGCCTGCCAGAGATGCCAGCCGACGTGCTCCTCGGCGCCCGCAACCTGTTCGACAGAATACCGGCGGCTGGCGACGAGGAAACGACCAACCGTTTCATCATGGAGAACATCATCTTCGAAGGTGGTGCCGCGGCCGCTGGCTCCGCTGGCGGTGCTGCCAGAGTCGCCTTCATTTCCATTCCCTATGCTTGCATGTCCATTTGCATATCCATTTGCCCATATGCTTGCATGCTATTCATTTGTAGGCATTTCAAGCTTTGGAGGCATTCAAGGTCCAACGTGACGGCAAATCCTTCAACCTCTCCCATTGTTGGATGGTCATCAACGGGGAGGAGAAGTTCAAGGCGCAATATCCCACCCTCATGGCTTGTGAGGGGAAGAAATCCGTGGAGGAGGCTGGGGAGGGCAAAAAGCCACAGCCGCGGGAGAAGACCAACTCCAAGAAGGAGGACAAGCGGGATGCGGCGTCGATCGCCTTGCATGCAACCGTGGAGGGCATGATGAGCAAAAAGGACTCAAGGGAGGAGAAGTGCCGGCAAGACACGGAAGAGAAAATGAACGCCTTCACGGAGATCCAAAGGAGGAGGCTTGAGATGGAGGCGGAGAAGCAAGTCGGGATGCTTGAGATGGAGGCGGAGAAGCAAGCCAAGATGCTGGAGATCGAGACCGCCAATGCCAAGACTAAGGCGAAAGAAGTGGTGCTCGCTAGCATCATGATGGGGTGGAGATCATGAAGGTGGGCCTCAACACCGTGTCATCAAGGAAGAGGCCATGGTTCGAGAAGATGCAGGCCGACATGCACAAGTTCGATAACGAGTGATATATGGCGGCGAGCGCCATCCCTTTTTTTATGACGGCAATTGTGCTAGCATGGCCATGGCCGAGATGGTGTGGTCAAACTCCCACCCCTTTTTGTGTGCTGGCATGTGTGCCCACCGCTGGCAAGTGCGCCAGCATGAACTGTATGATGGTTTTTTTAGGCTGGCATTGTATGTCGACCGCTGGCATGGAGACGGCATGGCCGCTAGCATGTTCTCTGGCCGCGGGCCTTTTCAAATTTGTGCGCAGACATGAAATGGGTCGCGGGCGTTGGGCGCACAGCCGACTCAAAAGAAAAATAGGGCGGACGCCAAGCGGGCGGCCGGCCCAAACGGATGAAAAGCGGACAAAATCGCCGTCCGTTTGGGTCAGCACGTTGGAGTTGCTCTTACGTAACAATAAAACAGGGCAAGTTATGATTGGAGATTGGGAGAGGAGGGTCCCACCCCCATTAAAATCAAGGGGGAGAGAGGGATAGATTAGGAAGTTTACGTAACATTACATAGTTAGTTACGTAGGTGTAGGGTCTGTTTCGATTGTGGCCAAAGTGCACCTTACCAAAATTTTGGTCATGACCCAAAGATTGGTCTTTGTTTGGATGGTTGCCAATTTTTTGGCATGCCAATGAACTCTAGCCAACTCTAGTTCATTTTTCTAGCCAATGTTGGCCAAATCATGGGCAACCAAAATCTGAAGCAAAATTTTGACTAGCCAATGCTTTGGTGGGGCAACCTTTGGCACAAACCAAACACACCCGTACTATTATTGCTCACCAAAGCACCCAGACGATATGAAGATTTCCATCGCTCTCCTCCTGGCCCTGGCACCCATGGCCGATGCCGCCACGTTTGATGTGACAAACAAGGCGTCGAGCACGGCCGGCGACCAGCGATTCGACAAGGAGTACAGCCCCACCTACGTCATGCAGGTCATGTCCGACGCGTCCTCCTTCACCTAGGGCATCTTCAACCAGCCGTACCCCTCCGACCGCAGGCACGCCGAGGTCAACACCGTCACCCTCGCCGTCCGTGACACAGACGACATCGCCTCCACCAGCGGTAGCACGGTCGAGCTCAACGTCCACTTCGTCGGTGGCATTACCGGTGACGACCTCATGGACCAGGTGACCGGGGTTTTGTACCATGAGGTGGCGCATGTGTGGCAGTGGGGGCTGTAGGACTACAACATGCATTCGAGGGTCTTCGAGGGCATCGCGGACTATGTGCGGCTCAAGGCCGGGAACGTGCCAGGGCACTGGGTGAACGAGGGCGGCGGCGACCGGTGGGATCAAGGGTATGATGTGACAGCCAGGTTCTTCGATTCCGTGGTCGTGCCCGCACCGGCAGAGTTCTTGCCGTCGCATGCTCACCGGCAGTTGAGCGCCCGCGTCAGCCATGCCCTTGCTCGTAGCTCGAAGCTGCGAGGGACAACCGAGCACCCGCGCCAGCCGTGTCCTTGCTCGCGGCTCGAAGCTTTGAGGGATAGCCGACCATGGCCAATCGCGGACGGAACCGCTGGCCTCACGGGCGATGGTGGCGAAGGAGCTCGCGAGGGGTGGCGGCTTGCGGCGGGGGCGTCAGCTGGGGACGGCGATGGCCCTATGACCGTGGCGGGAGCTGAAACTTCCCTCTCACCAACCATTTTTCATTTTGCAGGCCCGTGTAAAAATGGGCTCCAATCCTGGTTATTTATTGGATGAGGCACAGATTATACAAGATCTCGCAATTTTTTTTACAAGATGGCTTATTTCACGGGATCTGTTCGGAGCAGAAAAAATGCACTTATCCGCTAAATCGACGGTTATTATTCTGGATGGTCACTTTTACGGGATCTGCTAGAGATGCTCTCAGATCCCATATAACTCCGGTGAACTGTGTTTTCCCGGACGTTATACAGGACGTCCCAAAAAATGGCCCGCGCAGATCCTGCAAATGAGGCCCGGCCTGTAAATTTTTTACGGGCGGCCCGTAAACCGACCGGCTTTCTGGTATATATGCCGGCGCGGGGTGATTTTAGGGTTCCTATCCTGTATTCCACGCAACCATCTTCGCCGCAAAATCCACCCCTCCGGCGAGAAATCTCCTCCACTCCGGCAGCAATTTATGGCACCTTAGGCCATTGAATCTTGGCGGGGATGGCGTCCGTGGGTGCAAGGCGTGGCGACGGCGGGTTTGGGTGCGGCGGGGTTTCGACGGGTGACGGAGTCATGGACTAAGGGGTCCTCGGGCGTCCGGCCTGTTAGCCATGGGCCGTACTGTTGGGCTGTGAAGATATGAAGACCGAAGACTCTACCCGTGTCCGGATGGGACTCTCCTTGGCGTGGAAGGCAAGCTTGGCGGCCGAATATGAAGATTCCCTTTTCTGTAACTGACTTTGTGTAACCCTAGATCCCCCCGGTGTCTATATAAACCGGAGGGCTAGGTCCGTAGAGGATAATCATAATCATAGTCATATAGGCTAGACTTCTAGGGTTTTAGCCATTACGATCTCGTGGCAGATCAACTCTTGTAACACTCATATTCATCAAGATCAATCAAGCAGGAAGTAGGGTATTACCTCCATAGAGAGGGCCCGAACCTGGGTAAACATTGTGTCCCCTGTCTCCTGTTACCATCAACCTTAAACGCACAGTTCGGGACCCCCTACCCGAGATCCGCCGGTTTTGACACCGACATTGGTGCTTTCATTGAGAGTTCCACTGTGCCTTCCTTAAAGGGTTCGATGGCTCCTTCAATCATCGACAACAATGCTGTCCAAGGAGAAGTATTCCTCCCCGGATAGATCTTCGTGTTCGGCGGCTTCGCACTGCGGGCCAACTCGCTTGGTCATCTGGAGCAGATCGATAGCTACGCCCCTGGCCGTCAGATCAGATTCGGGAGCTTAAACTACGTCGCGGATATCCGTGGAGACTCGATCTTCGACGGATTCGAGACCACGGCAGCCGCTCCCTGTCACCACGATGAACATGACTTAAATCTGTCGTCGGACCATACCCAGGAGATAGCACATGTAGCTGCTCTGGCCTTAGATCCGGAGCAGATCGCGCCATCCGAAGACGGGAAGCTCAACCCCGCCACGGAGGCCGCAGTCCAAGTGACGTCAGAACCGCACACAGACCCAGCCTTGAGTGGAATCTGTGTCACCAGAGCCTTGGACTCGTGTCCGGCTACTAGTTCCAAACCATGTGTGTCCACGTGCGTCGAGCTCGATCAGTCATCGATCGTCGAATTCAGCTCCACGGACATCTTCCGGCACTCGCCTTTAGGCGACGTGCTAAACTCATTAAAAAATCTATCCTTAGCGGGGGACTCACAGCCGAATTACGTCCGGTTCGAACTGGAGGCTGATGACAGGGAATTTCGCTTCCCACCCGCCGCCCACTTCATAGCCACTGTCGAAGACTTAACCGACATGCTTGACTATGGCTCCGAGGACATCGACGGTAAGGACGACGATGCCGAGGAGGAGCAGGGCCAAAACCCGCCGTTTACCGGACGCTGGACGACCACTTCTTCGTATGACGTATACATGGTGGATACACCTAAAGAAACTAACGACGATGACAAAGAAGATCCAGTCGAGGATAAACCTCCTAAGACACAGCCCAGACAGCGGCGTCAGCGGCGCCGCTCTAAGTCATGTCGTGCAAAATATAGCAATACCAGCACCGGGGAAAACAATACTCCGGACGATGCCGAAGATAATGAAGACCCCGTTGAGATAACTTCTGAACAGGAGGAACGGGAAAACAGGCAAGTTAGCCCTGATGAACAGGCCATAAACGATGACTCGGAGGACAGTGATTATCTTCCACTCTCCGAGGATGAGGTGAGCCTTGGCAACGAGGATTTTATCGTGCCTGAGGAACCTCTCGAGCAAGAGCGCTTTAAGCGCCAGCTAATAGCCACTGCAAGGAGCCTGAAAAAGAAGCAGCAGCAGCTTCAAGCTGATCAAGACCTACTCAACGATAGATGGACCGAGGTCCTGGTTGCCGAGGAATACGGCCTCAATCGCCCAACCAAAAGTTACCCGAAGCGCAAATTGCTACCTCAGTTCGATGATGAGGCGCCGGAGCCCATACCATCATCACACAATCCAGCTAACTGACCACCACGCGGTCGGGACAAAGCGGCAACTCCAGCCGAACACCAGCCCGCCCCACCTCACCATAAAGGCAGAGATAAAACAGCTCGGGGTTATACATATGACCTTCAGCAGGACCTGGACAGTAGAGCAGTACATACCAGATCGATCTACGGATCACGAGGACGTGCCCCGACACGCGGCGACGACTATCTAATCGGCCGCAACAAGCCTAGTCACGCCCGGGCCGAAAACCGCAGACGGACTCCATCGGAGCTACTTCGCAATGTGGCCCAATATAGAGGCGCCGCACATCCTCTTTGCTTCACGGACGAAGTAATGGAGCACGAATTCCCAGACGGGTTTAAACCCATGAATATCGAATCATATAACGGAACAACTGATCCCGCGGTATGGATCGAGGATTTCCTTCTCCATATCCATATGGCCCGCAGAGATGACCTTCATGCCATCAAATACCTGCCACTAAAACTCAAAGGGCCACCTCGGTACTGGTTAAACAGTCTGCCGGAAAACTCTATTGGCAACTGGGAGGACTTGGAAGACGCCTTCCACGACAACTTCCAAAGTACATATGTCCGGCCACCAGATGTTGATGACTTAAGTCACATCGTCCAATAGCTCGGAGTGTCAGCCAGGAAGCTCTGGACTAGGTTCTTAGTTAAAAAGAACCAAATCGTCGACTGTCCGGACGCGGAAGCCCTAGCGGCCTTCAAACACAGCGTCCAGGACGAGTGGCTCGCCCGCCACCTTGGTTAAGAAAAACCAAAATCCATGTCAGCCCTTACCGCTCTGATGACCCGATTTTGCGCTGGAGAAGACAGCTGGCTCGTTCGTAGAAGCAACAACGCCAGCGACCCGGGCACTTCCGAAGTACGAGACGACAACGGTAAGCCACGACGCAGTAAACACAAACATCACAACGATAATGAAAGAACGCACGACACAACGGTCAACGCCAGATTCAGCGGCCCCAAATCAAGTCAACGGAAAAAGCCATTCAAGGCAAACACAGACGGACCATCCAATTTAGACAAGATATTGGATCGGCCCTGCCAGATTCATGGCAACCCCGATAAGCCACCTACTCACACCAACAGAAGCTGTTGGGTCTTCAAACAGGCCGGCAAGCTTAATGCCAAACACAATGGGAAGAGGCCGCCCGACGATAGCGACGATGAAGAGACTCACCAACCAAACACCGGGGGTCAGAAGCAGTTTCCCCCCGAGGTAAAAACAGTGAACATGGTATACGTGACACACACCTCTACAGGGGAGCATAAGAAGCGCTCCATCCGGATAGAGGATCACACCACGGCTACTTCAGCCGAAGAACAAAGCGGTCTTATTTAGACGCATACCTTGTCGGCCATTAAGCCGCCGGTCTCCATTCAACAGGACCGACCAATTTCGGAGCGGGATTAGCAGTTCGGCTTCCGCCGTCCGCCTCATATACCTGCGAAATCTGTACCGCGCATACATAACTATGCACTTCAAATACCCTGGGCATCGGCGGAAGCGCAGTACGGACGGGCCTACAAGTACTCCCATAAACTCTTTCCTTTTCTTTTCTAACTACTCTTTCTTTTTTCATTATGGGTCACCACAGGTGGCTCACAAGGCTGGTCATCTCACGGACTCTATCGGAGTTCGGCTTCATACATTCACCCAAAGGCCACTCCTGTTAAGGAACCCCTTCACCAAGGAACAGCGACGCAGACGTGCTACAGGAGGTCCAAAACAACTTTTTGTAGACCACACTCTCTATTTTTGAGCCTGTAAAGTGCCTTTTTCCTCAGCCGTCGACCCCTAGCATGTCAAATAGCCGGGGTTGTGGCGTTATTATCTGTAAAATGACGATGTGCATATCATTCAGGTTCCAGTAAACATAATCCGTACTCAGTATTCACTTTTTTCTAAAGAACTGAAGTTTGCTCCTTTGGCTGTCTCACACGTGCACCCAGACGTAACTTGCCAGGGGCTCGGTACAGGAACAAAATGAGTTGCCAACAAGTCCGAACAGCTTTATAGCATACTTCGGCGTCGTGAGTTTGGCCTTATATGCATCAGCTCCGAATCATGTCTTGGGTCAATAGTTGGGTTGCCCGGCTCCTGTGCTTACTACCTTACGTTCCGCTCTATCGGCTAGGGTAGTAAAGGGAGAACTACTGCGATTGTGTTTCCGGTTCATCTGGTCAAACACCTCAGTAGCGAAAGCCGAAAACTGACTGTCATGATGTAGCGAGAGCTGGTCAACCACTCGATGACTTATCAGAATCTTTCGCGATTCCCTCCCTATTACACGAAGGACCTTTCTTCAGGTCATACATGTAACACACCATATTGGGATAACCGCGTACATACCAGGGTCTATATCGTAGACCCACAATAAAACTCCTATGGCTAAGTGAAAGTGTTAACGCCCTATAGTCCGATTGCCTAGTTTGCCGCATTGACACCTCCTTCATGGACCAAGACGTTGGGTTAAGAGTGATCAAATGCTTTTTCGAACACCCCCGTATTTTCTACGAGGGGGCTGAAGCCGACGACTGGAAAACTTTTAGATTATAAAAAAACGGCCGCACATGAGGAACCAATGAAAAATAGCTTTATTATATCATAATATTGTCTTTTACAATTTCAATACATTTCACTCAAATATTATGTCTTTCGAGCACTAACCCTCTATCAAGCGGGCACCCTCTAAGACATCCTCGAAATAATGCTCTGGTGTGTGGTGGTCCTTGCCCTTGGGTGGACTCTTCACTGCAACGTCGGTGGCCTTCATCTTCGCCCAGTATGTCTTGACGCGGGCAAAGGCCATCCGTGCACCTTCAATGCACGTTGACCGCTTAACAGCATCGATACGCGGCACCGCATCAACAAGTCGCTGCACCAAACCGAAATAACTATCCGGAATTGGCTCGGTCGGCCATAGCCGGAGCATGACGTCCTTCATGGCAGAGCCGGATATCCTGTGGAGCTCGGCCCACTGGGCCATCTGTTCGTTCAACAACAGCGGACGCTTCGGCATGCTAAACTGCGACCAGAACAGCTTTTCCGTTGCGCGTCCTTCTTGCGCTTGGAAAAACTGCGTCGCATCGGAGACACTCTTCGACAAGTCCAGTAATGCATCTGGAGAACTCCACACTTGGTTAAGCGGGGCATAATTCGGATCACCAAACTTAGTTTGTAACAAAAAGGGCTTACTAGCCGCGACCTCCCCAGCTTGCCGGACCTCCTCCCGGGCCGCTCTAGACTCGGACCGCGCTTCCTTCGCCTCTCGTAAGGCCTTGTCAAGATCAGCTGTTCTGGCTTTATTATCCTTCTCAAGGAATTCGCAGCGGCTAACGGCACCCTTTAGCTCAAGCGCCATCATGGATATTTTCTGCTCGTATTGGCGCCGAGTAGCCTATTCGGCCTTTAACTCGGCAGATGCCTTTTCGGTAGCCGCATTACTAATCCGGGCCCGCTCCTTGGCCCGGGCTAGCTCAGCCCGAAGGATCTCAACTGCGGCGGCACCATCTGCAGTCATGCATATCTTAGTATACAGTTCTTAGCATCATGCTTATATTATAAGCACGTGCATATAAGGACTGCCGCAAAAAAACATACCTTGCGCCTCGTCAAGCCGCCTGTTGATAAGCGTGATGTCATCATCCGCCTCATCAATCCTCCGCTGCAGATCAGCAACCTCTGTACTTCGGGCACTAGCCAGGGAGGTAACAACATGTGTTCGAATTAATTAGATTATTTCCTGAGCATATCTTTTTGATCCTCTGCTCGCCTCCCTTGGGAAGACAATCAGAGTCTCAGGGGCTACTATCTATACACAGGTGCATTTTGTGAATAAAACACAATCGAAAATACAACAGTACAAACCTTGAAGCCCCTTAGCAGGCTTGTGAAGGCTTCATTCAATCCGCTTCTCGCGGACAGAACCTTTTCAACCACCTTACCCATCAAGGTACGCTGTTCCTCTGAGACGAACGTCTGTCGCAGCATGTTCGTCAATATATCCGGTACTTCTGGATCTCCGGGAGCTGCTGTAGGAGTAAGGCCTCCCTTCGAAGGCATCCGTTTATTCACCCCTAGAGTCGTCTCCGGCTGTAAGCCGGACAGTCCGGGGCCTTTATTGTTGGCTCCCGGACCCTAGGCTACCGAAGTATCACCTTCGGGTAGTGTCTTCATCATCCCTCGCACCACTTGTTGATCAGGAGAGACCCTCCGGGATGATACCTTGAAGTCGTCCGCCCTATTGGGCGAGGAGGCCGGCGGAGGCGTCTCGCTTTCCATCATCTCCG
Organism: Triticum aestivum; assembly: GCF_018294505.1. Lineage (NCBI taxonomy): Eukaryota > Viridiplantae > Streptophyta > Magnoliopsida > Poales > Poaceae > Triticum > Triticum aestivum. Next base: position 36,286,906 of record NC_057805.1, read on the forward strand.
GGAGAAGATCCCCCGAGGAAGAGGAGTGTTGAGGAAGACTGTGTGCCGAGCTACAAAAACATATATTCTAGATGTTACCTTGGTAATAGGAAAGGAACGGGATATGTTTGAAACACCCTTGTTCACTTACGATTTGGCTAAAGGCTTGTCCTCACTGTGGGACTGTGCGACGGCGTCATCCTCCAGGCCCGAGCCGCCTGACAGGGGCATCTTGCCTCGCTTGGGAACCTCTTCCTCCCAACCTTCAGAGGCGGCCCTTTTCTTACCATGGGGAGAAGGGATGTTGGCTTCTCCTTCACTTTTGTCTTCGGGCGACGGGCTTTTGATCTCCCCGGACACAATATCTGATATACCTTCGGGATGGAGGCCACCTTTTGTCCTCCCGCTCTCCACCTTGTCCTCCTTCACAAGCATATGGTACGATGCCGGGGCCAACATCCTTGTTAGTACGGGATCCACTGAGTCTTCGGGGAGAGGGGACGAACACCTAATTCGCTCTGCTTTCTTTATCCAGCCCTGGAAGAAGATAGTTTGCTCAGTATCATATTACGGCATACATAGCTAAAATTGTGCAGGAATCGAGCGCTTACCAAGGTGTCCGGATGGTTGCAGTCAAGGCCGATGTCTTCGGTGGTGTCCGGCCACTGCTTTCGTTTTCCGAAAAACAACTTCCACATTCCTTTGTGCGTAGTGAAGAAGTGTTGGAGGGTTCGTGGTCCTTCCGGATTAAACTCCCACATACGGAGAGGCTGACGCTGGCACGGCAGGGCCCGAACATTACTTGAATCACGTTGATAAGATCGATACCCTTCTCAAGGAGGCTCCAGATGCGGCTCTGTAAAGTCTGCACTTCGTCAATTGATCCCCAGTCCAGCCCCTTATTAATCCATGATGCAAGCTGTATCGGAGGGCCAGATCGGAATGCAGGTATAGCTGCCCACTTGGTACCGCGGGGTTCAGTAACGTAAAACCACTCCCGCTGCCGTAGGTCGGGAGTTTCGGTGAAGGAACCTTTTAGCCAGAGAGCATTGGTAAGCTTGCTCACTGAAGCACTGCCGCACTCCGCTTGTTCCCCGTCGACTACCTTCGGTTTCACATTAAAGGTCTTGAGCCATAAGTCGAAGTGTGGGGGAATATGGAGAAAGGCCTCGCACGTGATAATGAACGCCGAGATGTGAAGGAAAGAATCTGGGGCTAGATCGTGAAAATCTAGTCCGTAATAGAACATGAGCCCCCGGACGAAGGGATGAAGTGCGAATCCTAATCCTCGGAGGAAGTGGGAGATGAATACGACCCTCTCGCCGGATCTGGGAGTAGGAATAACCTGTCCTCAAGCAGGAAGCCTGTGGGGGATCTCCGCGGTCAGGTATCTGGCCGCACGGAGCTTCGCAATATCCTCCTCCGTAACAGAGGAAGCCACCCATCGGCCCCGTGGGCTGGGTCCGGACATGATTGGGAAGCTTGAAACAATGAAGTCGAACTTTGGGTGCTGGAACTCGAAGTTGGAAGGGCTGAGGAAAGGGTCGGTGTAAAAAGAGACGACCCTTGGCTCCTTTATAAAGGCAGCGGATATCGAACGCCTCCTTCTAAAGCCCAGAAATCTGCCTATTCCTAAGAAATCATCCCAATGGAATGGTTGGGTTACCCATGCTCGTATTGATGAGAATCCCGCAATAAGGGGACATGATCTCTGCTTTGACAAGATGTGCCAGTAAAAACCACGCCTCGAAACGTGGAACGGCAGGACAAGAAACGGTTCGAAATAATGACCGGGCAAACGTGATGTCACATTACAAAAAGTTGCCAGCGGATTGGATTCGTGGAACATTATACTCTCTACGGTTATGTGAGGTGCTTGTGTTACAGATCCGGATACATTCTTTGCGTCCAAAGACTATTTTGGAGAAGGGAACCCGCCTTGCAATGCCGAAGACAATCTGCGCGCCGGACACCTTATCATTGAAGCCTGGTTCAGGGGCTACTGAGGGAGTCATGGACTAAGGGGTCCTCGGGCGTCCGTCCTGTTAGCCATGGGCCGGACTGTTGGGCTGTGAAGATACGAAGACCGAAGACTCTACCCGTGTCCGGATGGGACTCTCCTTGGCGTGGAAGGCAAGCTTGGCGGCCGAATATGAAGATTCCCTTTTCTGTAACCGACTTTGTGTGACCCTAGATCCCCCCGGTGTCTATATAAACCTGACGGCTAGGTCCGTAGAGGATAATCATAATCATAGTCATACGGGCTAGACTTCTAGGGTTTTAGCCATTACGATCTCGTGGTAGATCAACTTGTAACACTCATATTCATCAAGATCAATCAAGCAGGAAGTAGGGTATTACCTCCATGGAGAGGTCCCGAACCTGGGTAAACATTATGTCCCCTGTCTCCTGTTACCATCAACCTTAGACGCACAGTTCGGGACCCCCTACCCGAGATCCGCCGGTTTTGACACCGACAACGGGCGCAGGGAGTTCGCCGGCCGCAAGCGTCGCAACGACGACGAGGCCGACAGCTCCTCCCTCCGCCCTCCTGTGTCGGACAGGCAAAGGGAGGCGACGCGCACCCACGACACGAAGTCCCGCAGCACCGGCTTGCGGGCGTGCGCGACTTTCCGGTGCCTCGGGAGGCTCTTCGACCCATCCCTCCAGCGGCTCCGGGCGGCCGAGACCGCGTGGTGGCAGGCGAGGAAGGCCGCCGCCTACGGAGATGCAGCTGTGGCGGCTCCTGCCGGAGCTCCGGGAGGAGTACCAACTCCAAATTGAGTTGAATTACGGTGATGTATGCAGAATCTGTTCTATCTCCACGTCTGTCGTCCCGTAAATTTTGTTTATGGGAGCCCGTAAACGAATTTTGCGGGTCGGTCAGTTGCGGGATCTGCTAGAGATGCTCAAAGACTCGTTAGCAAACCTGATATTTCATATGTACATGTTCCAGATCAGGTAAAAGGTCCCACTCAAGTTTTTTTTGAACAGTACAGATTCAAGCGCTCATATAAACGCGCATACACTCATCATTATCAACGCATACAAGCACATCCTACCCCTATGAGCACATCCGAGAGACTGAGCCGATATATCATCTTGAGATTTTATGAAGTCACCGTAGACGTCTCATAACCGATTGAAACGTCTCCTCCCACTGAACGCGCATCACCGGAAATTCTGAAATAAACCGAGGATAATTACGAGCACTAGGATTTGAACTCTGGTAGGCTGGGGATACCACTGTTCTACTAACCATCCAACCACAAGTTCGTTCAGTGTCCCACTCCCACGTTGTGATGAAGTGCTCAATACACAATTTCGTTGCAACCGGTTGTAACGCATGGTCTCTTGGCTAGTCTCTCCCTAATAATAAAATGGCTACTGCTTCTGGTCGTCCGTCATTAAAATTGCCCCCGAAGTTACAAAATATTACCCACCATGCCACCTATAAGTTAAGAAAACGATTCATTTTTCAAAAACATGCGAGGTTCGGTTCTTATAGACTAATACACTTACATGAAGTGAGCACAAAAGCAGTGCAGTGGCTCAGGCACTTGTCTTCCACACGGGAGAGCGGGGTTTGATCTCTAGTACTCCCCCCTTTTTCTCCCCTTTTCTCTTCAGGCCTCATACTCCCCGCATGGTAATGGGCCGGCCCATAGCCTGCTCGTGACGCCCGTGTTTTTTATTTTATTTTTTCATTTTTCCTTTATCATTTCCGTTTTTGTTTTCTTCTTTTAAATTAATTCGGAATTTCCAAAAAATATATTCAAAAATTTAAAAAATTGCGAGTTTTGAATTTTTTTATCAACAGATCATAAAATGTTCATGATTTGTAAAAACTGTTGGATTATTATAAAGAAATTACATTATTACAAAAAAATCGTGAAATAAACAATGACTGTGAAATAAAAAATGTTCATGATTTTTAAAAAATGATCGTGTATTCAAAACATATTCGCTAATGTGAGAAAAATGTCAATGAAAATTTTGAAAATATTCACAAAAAATTGTGAGTTTTGAAAATTTTATCGAGATATCATAAAATGAGCATGATTTCAAAAAAATCTTCGCATATTATAAATAAGTATATGATTTCAAAAAAAATCTCATGAAATAAAAAATGTACATTATTTTTAAAAAATGATCGTGTATTCAAAAGATATCGGTAATTTGAAAAAAATGACCATGAAATTTGTGAAAATATTCGCAAAAATTAAAACAGATCCGTAATAACGAACAAAATAAACCAGAGAGAGAGAGTATCGGTGATTACAGGAGCATAGGAATCAGAGGATAGGATAGGCACGTGTGTGGTGGAAAGAAATCAAAGATTTTTAGTGTAAAATATAATTGCTTTCCTATTGCAGCACGACGTTGGAGCATGGCAGGAGCGGCGCGACACGGTGCGATGCTGGAGACGGGCTCGGGATGGGGAGAGAGATGAGAGAGATACATATTTTTGTGACAACTAGCTGTTCATGCAGCTCCGATGTAGAGCCAAAAGTAGAACGATAGATGGAGAAGAGACAACATGCTTTTTCATGTGGGACAACTCAGAGTTGAACTTACACATGAACGGAGGGTTAGGGGTGAGAGGTAAATGAATTATTTGTACATATATGCCGTATGAGCTATATCTCTTTTCCTGTGGCAACGCACGGGGAGTGGTCTCGTCAACCATCAACACTTAATGTTTTTCTTGATTTCTACCTTCGTCGATTTCAGCATCACGAAGAGCTCGGGAATTACTTTCGTCATCCCTTGCATACTATAGTTCATCACGAAGTTCTACTAACTTGGTGATGGTGACTAGAGAATTCTGTCAATCACTATTTTATCTGGAAGATTAACTCCCACTTGATTCAAGCGATTGTAGTACCCAGACAATCTGAGCACATGCTCACTGCTTGAGCTATTCTCCTCCATCTTTTAGCTATAGAACTTGTTGGAGACTTCATATCTCTCAACTTGGGTATTTGCTTGAAATATTAACTTCAACTCCTGGAACATCTCATATGGTCCATGACGTTCAAAACGTCTTTGAATTCCCGATTCTAAGGCGTTAAGCATGGTGCACTAAACTATCAAGTAGTCATCATATTGAGCTAGCCAAACGTTCATAACGTCTGCATCTGCTCCTGCAATAGGTCTGTCACCTAGCGGTGCATAAAGGACATAATTCTTCTGTGCAGCAATGAGGATAATCCTCAGATCACGGATCCAATCTGCATCTTTGCTACTAACATCTTTCAACATAATTTTTTTCTAGGAACACATCAAAAATAAACACAGGGAAGCAACAACGCGAGCTATTGATCTACAACATAATTTGCAAAATACTATCAGGACTAAGTTCATGATAAATTTAAGTTTAATTAATCATATTACTTAAGAACTCCCACTTAGATAGACATCCCTCTAATCCTCTAAGTGATCACGTGATCCATATCAACTAAACTATGTCCGATCATCACGTGAGATGGAGTAGTTTCAACGGTGAACATCACTATGTTGATCATATCTACTATATGATTCACGCTCGACCTTTCGGTCTCCGTGTTCCGAGGCCATATCTGCATATGCTAGGCTCGTCAAGTTTAACCTGAGTATTCCGCGTGTGCAACTGTTTTGCACCCGTTGTATTTGAACGTAGAGCCTATCACACCTGATCATCACGTGGTGTCTCAGCACAAAGAACTTTCGCAACGGTGCATACTAAGGGAGAACACTTTTATCTTGAAATTTTAGTGAGAGATCATCTTATAATGCTACCGTCAATCAAAGCAAGATAAGATGCATAAAAGATAAACATCACATGCAATCAATATAAGTGATATGATATGGCCATCATCATCTTGTGCTTGTAATCTCCATCTCCAAAGCACCGTCATGATCACCATCGTCACCGGCGTGACACCTTGATCTCCATCGTAGCATCGTTGTTGTCTCGCCAACTATTGCTTTTACGACTATCGCTACCGCTTAGTGATAAAGTAAAACAATTACATGGCGATTGCATTGCATACAATAAAGCGACAACCATATGGCTCCTGCCAGTTGCCGATAACTCGGTTACAAAACATGATCATCTCATACAATAAAATATAGCATCACGTCTTGACCATATCACATCACAACATGCCCTGCAAAAACAAGTTAGACGTCCTCTACTTTGTTGTTGCAAGTTTTACGTGGCTGCTACGGGCTTAGCAAGAACCGTTCTTACCTGCAACTAGCAATGCTATAAGAAGGGCTGAGCAAAAGCGGTAACTTAGCCAAACAGCGGTTTGCTAGGAAAGGATGGTTAGAGGCTGACATGGCAATATGGGAGGCATGATATAGCAAGTGGTAGGTAGCGCAGCATGGCAATAGAACGAACAACTAGCAAAGCAAAGATAGAAGTGATTTCGAGGGGTGGTCATCTTGCCTGCAAGGTTCTCAGAGTTGTCGAAAGCTTGATCCTCGTAAGCGTACTCAACAGGTTCCTCGTTCACGGACTCGTCTCCCGGCTCTACCCAAGACAAGAACACAAGCAACGGAACCACAATCAATCACGAGAAATGCACAAGCAACATGATGCAAAACATGTATGATATGCGATGCATATGCGTGCTCCGGAAGGAAAAATGATGAACAAGGCAGTAACTTGGCAAACCAAGCATGCCACCGGAAAGATGAGATGATTTCGGTCGAAATAGATATAAAGATCACCGGAAACGGATGCACGGTTTGCAAATGGCAAGCAAAACAAGAATGACACGAATCTGCGATTAACAGCAAGATAGCACTTAAAATGCAACAACTAGCAATGCTACAGCACTCCAACATAGCAACAAATCATATGGAAGTAATCTACAGGAGATGCTTGATAAACGATGAACACTGAGCTACGGCTAGTTCACAACATAACAAGCTCAAACAAACATGGCAAAAGTGCAAAAGATAACAGGTTCACAGACTTGGTGAAATTACTGGACATGGCTGAAAGAGCATCAGGTAGCAATGTTCAGAGCACGAAATCAACATGCTACAGGAACTTAACATAGCAAAACAAGGCATAGCAGTAGTTTACTAAATGGATATGAAAAAAGTCCCTTACTGACCATAAGCCAAAAATTACCAGAAGATATGATGGCAAGCATGTAAACATAGCAAGTTTCGTTACCAGGTTCAGACTTGGCAGAAAACAGAGCATGGCAGAAGCAATAATATGAGGGCATCTTGGTGAGCTTGAAGCACTCACCACAAGGCAATGCATGACAAAACAAGCATATCTACAGTAAGATGGCAAGTTTATGAAGCTATCCATGGCAAGAACAAAAGCATAGCATGTATGGATCAACTAAAATAAGCTTGGCAAAATTGCATACATGTTAAGAATCTGCCAGAAATATATTATAGCAAAAGTAGAGCAAGCTTGAGTCATGCTATGGCACTCCATAATTGCAAACAAGGGCAGGAATGGATCAATTACAACAATATCTACAAAACATCCTTACTGAACATCTCCAAAATATGCATGGATCTCTCTGTAGCATCAAGTTTACATGGCAACAAAATAACAGCAGTCAAAGACACAGAATTCACTAAGTCCCTGAAATCAGAAACATTACGGGGCCTAGTTTGCATGTTTGTGCTAGTCACCACAGAGATCACAAAAATACATGGCATACACCCTTGGAATGATAACATGGCATACAACAAAACACATGTAGAGCTCATGCCCATAAGATGCACAGATTAAATGATACAAAAATAACAAATCTCCAAGTTCTGCTAAGAACCAGCAGATAACAGCAACTAACACTCTTGCACCAGAGATTTGGGCATCAAGATGGCCTCTAATGAACATGGTGCAATTGAACAAAATGAAGAGCATCACGAGACGAACAATTCGATATATTACACGCGCGAAACGGAGCTACATATAGAGAGTTATGCCAAGATGAACAGGTGCACATGCTGTGAAATCTTAAAGACTTGGAGGTTCGTCGGGGCAGCGGCTCGGCTCGCCGGAGAAGGAGGGAGGGGCGGCCGGCGTGGGCTCGGGGCCGCCGGGGAAGGAGGCCGGCTGGAGGAGGTCGACGGGGAGGCGCGGCAGGCTCCGGCGGCGCCGTGGAGGAGTGGCCGGCGCGCGAGCTCGCCGGAGCTCGGGCGCGGCGGCGTGCCGCGGCGACGGCGACGGCCGGCGAGGTGACGGCGCGGTGGACGGCGGGGCAGGCGCGGAGGGAGGCGCGGGGCGCTCGGGCCCGGGAGGGCCTCCCGCGGGCTCGGGCGGGCCGGCGGCGACGGCGAAGTGGGCGCGGCGGCGGCGAATCCGGAGGCGACACGTGGCGGCGGCGGTGAAAACGGACACGTCCGTCGGTGGAAGAAATGTCCGGCGGTGCCGGAGGGCGAGGTTAGGGTTGTGTTTAGGATATAAACCTTATAGTCACCCGCCTGGTAGGGCCGGGTTACTCATAAGGGTCATCACCTGAAGCCCGGCGCCAAGCTTGAAGACGATGGGCCAAAGATGGGCTTAAGACCCGGAGATGGCTTAAGGCCCGTAGTTACAACCGTCATTCTGGTAACTTGTAGTGTAAGGCAAGAATAGTTGAGAGTCTGAGCCGGACACTCTTATGAGCCGGCCGGGACTCTCAGAGCTGCTGGGCGTCAACCTCTCTATATAAAGGGACGACCCGGCAGCGGTTTAGGGGCAAGAAAGATCTCTTCGAGAGCCAGGCATAGCAGTTAAGCTCCCTGGTCATCGAAACCCTAATCAAGACCACCTCAACTGGACGTAGGCTTTCACCTTCACCGTAAGGGGCTGAACCAGTATAAACCCTCGTGTTCCTTGTCCCGTTTAACCCCTTCAAGCTTCCTAGCGGCGATGGCTCCACGACTAAGTCCTAGCTTGAGGACATCTGCCGTGACAATTCCACGACAGTTGGCGCCCACCGTGGGGCCAGCGCATGGTGGATTTGAGTTCTTGAAGGGCAGCTTCGAAGGGCTCAAGGGATACGCTGTGGGCCGGATGACCAAGAGTCGTCGCAGCAAGCTCTACATCGACGATGCAAACTGGGGCCCCGACGCTGGCTCAATTGAGTACGGATACCGGGTCCCCTTCGGAGGAATTCAGGTTTTCATTGGCAAGATTGGTGAGCCAGGCCCTGAGCCGGATCTCTGCGCCGATCTCATCGAGACGGCTCAGCGCGCACGACCCGCCCGGGCCCTACCTGCCTTGAAGCATGCTTTTGTGGGATGTATCCATGGAGGGCTCTCTGATGGATCTGGATCTGGTGATGAGACGGCCGCCGGCTCTGACGGCGAGTCGTCCACAGATGAGTCAAACTCGTTGTATCAACTTCAAGATGGCAGGCTCATGGGTTGTTCCGATGGTGACTGTATTCCGGACCCGTTTGAGCCGCCGAGCCGGGTTGGAATCTTCATGGCCGGTGCGCAGCCTGTTCAGAACCCTGCTGCTGGGGCGGGAAACCCGGTGCCCTCGCCGGCTCAGGTGCTGATGGATCTCACGGACAAGATGACGGCCCTGTTGACCGCCGCGGTTGACCCGGCAGATCAAGCTCAGCATGACGCGGAGGTGGCGCAGTTAAAGTTAGATCTAGTGAAAGCCAGGGAGGATCTGGCAGCGGAGGGGATCAGGATGGCTGCGGAGAGGGCGGCTCTCGACGCCCAAACTCAGTTGATTCAGGCGCAGTCCTTCCGGCTCACGATGGATCAGAACGCGTCCAATGAGGTCATGAGAAGGAGGCATCAAAAGGCCCAATCTCGACTCCCTCCGGTCTACGATCCTCGAAACCTCTTCAACACGCCAGGTGCAGGGTCTAGTAACCCGCCAGGGATCATAGTGCCCGGGTCTGGGACCCCTGTTCAACCACAAGTGATGGGGCCTCCCCGGGTGAACCCTGCCCCGCCTCAGTATGTGCCAATACCACCGGGTCATTATGCTAACCCGCTAGAGAACATGGTCGCCACAGCAGCACGGCTGGCGGCCCTCCCAATTGACGGCGACTCTCCAACGGCTATTGAAACCCGCCGGGTCAGGGAACTCCTTCAGACAGCGCTGGCGCAGCAAGAGGCGTACTCTTACAGCCGGGACAGGATCCACTCGACCCCTCGTCTAGGCCGGAGCCCGAGTTATAGCAGACACATGGTCTCAGCGACCGGCTCAAGTAATGTCCGACGCCATGACCCGCCCCCTGGCCATGGCCCGGCTCATAACGGAGCCTTTCACGCAGCAGACCAAGACAGAGCGCGGCAAGAGGCGGAGCAGGTGCCTCAGTTGACGGCTTACCAGACTCCCCCGGCTTATCCGACGACTTCCGTCGACGTAGGTATCCCTACGAGGACTGGAGGTGTCCCTTGTTTAGTGCCAGCTCTCCGCAATGAACGTCTACCCAAGGACTTCAAAGGCCCTAGGAAGGTGCCTAATTACACGGCTGACTTACAACCCGGAGCCTGGATCGAAAGTTACGAGATGGCCATGGAACTGCTGGAGGTCAGTGAAGCGGCGATGGCCAAGTACTTCAACATGATGCTAGATGGGACTGCCCGCACTTGGTTGAAAGGGCTACCGCCGAATTCCATCGGATCTTGGGCTGAGCTGAAGGCCCGGTTCATACAAAACTTCAAAGACACCTGTAGGCAGTCTATGTCAATAGTGGATTTGACTAACTGTAAACAACAGGAGAGTGAGTCTACGACACATTGGGTTCGCCGGGTCAAAGAGATCATACATTCATCGGATAAGATGGATGCCGGCTCTGCAGTCTTAATGTTGGAGCAAAATTGTCGTTTTCTGCCCCTGAAGATGAAACTCGGGCGGCTTAAGCGCGACTGCAATGATATGGGTACGCTGATGGCGGCTCTCGTCAAGTACACCGATTCTGATAGTACCGAGGACCCCGCTTCAGATGATGAAAGGCCAGGGAAGGGAAAGAAGAACGGCAATGGGAAGGGTCCTCAGCATAACCCGGGGAACCAAGGAGGTGGCAAGCGTAAGGCCGACGGCAGCCTAGAGTTCGTGGCCAACGCCAGCTCACAGGGTAATAGCCAGAGACGCAAGGGGAGGCCCCCTCCCCGAGCCGGCGGGTCAGGCCCGACGCTGGAGCAGCTGTTGAATGAGCCCTGTCCAAGGCATGGCTCTAGAGAGAAGCCAGCTACTCATCTATGGAAGGATATTGCAATCGTGAAGGCTTTTAAGAATTCCAACGCCTTTAACGGCAACAATGGCCCGGGCGGTGGCTCAGGCGCCGGCGGCTTTCATGGCCCGGGCGGCGGCTCAAATTCTAATCCTCAGAACGGTCTAGGGGGCTTTAATCAGCAGTCTGGCCAGGGTCATCAACAGCAGCAGGGGGTTATCAGACCAATCCAAAGCAGCTTAGCGGTGGACAGTATCATGTATTTACCACCAGTCTGTGTAAGCGAGATCGGAAGCTTCATAAGAGGGCTGTGAATGCTGTTGAGCCGGCGGTTCCACGTTTCCGGCCTCCCCAGCGTAGTCTAGCAGCACCACTCGACGCGGCTCCCTCCTAGCTTTCGAACGCAAGTCATGGCACGCGAAATGGTGAACCGTATGCGATTTCCGACCTCGTCGGCATTCGGCCGCCGCGCACGAGCTCGCTGGAGCCACTCCGGCAGCTCCGCTGAGCTGGCGCCGTGTGCCCCCCCGGGCCACCACCTAGGTCGCTGACCCGTGGGCCCCAGGGGCCCGGCCGGCCTGTTGACCGGTCAGCTCCGCTGACTGGACCAGCCCAGCTGCTGACAAATGGGCCCCACCACCACTAATTAGCTAAAGGATTTTATAATAAATTAATTAGCTTAATTAGACACTGACAGGTGGGCCCAGTAGTTTTACTAACTAAATTTAGATTAGTTTGAACTCTGTTTAACCCACTGTCTATGACAGGTGGGTCCCCCATGTCAGTTTTGATCAGTCAACCGGACTGTTGACTGCTGACGTCACACATACGTCATGCTGACATCATATTCCTTTTCTATTAACTTAAGTAATTCCAGAAAATTGTTTAATCTTTGAAAATTCATAGAAAATAAACCGTAACTCTGATGACAATGTTTTCTATATGAAAGTTGCTCAGAAAAATCCAACGAATCCGAATGCGCGGTCCGTTCATCTGTCACATGCCCCTAGCATGCCGAACATGGAACTTTCCCCTCTCTTTCATCTGTCCGGAAAATGCCTAACACTAGGAAAACCCCTCCGGATGTTTTCCCTCTCCGTATTCAACGTGTAGTACCGCGTTAGTTCATCTCTAGCACCGCATTTTTCCGTGTTATGCTTAGTGATGCATCTGTTTGCTCTATATTTACTGTTTCTTCCACCTCTTCTCTCTGGTAGACCCCGAGACCGATGCCGCCCCTGTGATCGACTACGTCGATGACGACCCCTCCTTGCCAGAGCAACCAGGCAAGCCCCCCCTTTGATCATCCCGATATCGCCCATTCCATTCTCTCATGCTTGCATTAGATTTTGCTATTGTTATTGTTTGCTCATATTCTGATGCATAGCCTGCTTTTGTAACCTACTTATTGTTACCTACCTGCTTATCCTAAACTGCTTAGTATAGGTTGGTTAGTGATCCATCAGTGACCCCCACCTTGTCCTTGTTGCCCCTGCTTCATCATCGAAGACCCGATCAACGGGATCGAAGACCAGGCCCCGGCACCGCACATCACTTTCCCCTTAGTTGCTCGACACTACTGGGTTACTATCGAGTGCCGAGGGTGAGACCTCTACAGCACTTCTGATGTTAACCCTGTAGTGTAGCTATTCGGTCATGGTCATCGAGGGTGATTTCGCCTTAACCACTTCCGATACGACTTTGTCGTGCAACCCCTCAAGTGTGAACCTCGGGGTGGTTCCTCTTACGTTCACCTTGATGATTACATCGAGTGGAATTCACCGGGGGTGATTCCTCGGCTTTTCCCCTTGATGTTTGGACACACAGATACTTGGACTTTACCACTGTTACTTGGAAAGGCGGGTCGACCCTAAGGGGTACCCGCGAGTGATGTGGAGACGGGTTGACCTGGAGGGTGCCCGCGAGATAATTACGAGGCGTGGCCGGGCATTCCTAGCCCTTGCCGCAAGTCCTCGAGACGGAGCAATGGGGTGACATCTTTCGTGAGTCTCTGCTTGTTACCGCGTGCTCCTAATCCACTATGATTTGGATATTTGATCCGAGGGGCCTCTGGCCTGATAGCACTAACCATCACGTGGGCATTGTATGGGCGTTCTGCGTCGTATGCATCAGCCGAAGCTTAATAGACGTCAGCGACTGAGCGGCGCGCGCCGGGTTGGACTGGTAAGCTCTTGCCTTTTTTAGGGAGGTAGCTAGGTCTGCTCACCGGCCGCCCACGCAACATGCAGGAGTTCCCGGGGCGATGGCCCATGACCCCAGGGGGCATAGGTTTAGTCCGGCATGCTGACCTCTCTATTAAGCCTAGGTCGGGTTGCGGCGTATTGTTTGGCCGAGGCCGGGCATGACCCAGGAAAGTGTGTCCGGCCGGAGTTAATCGAGCGTGGTGGGTAAGTTGGTGCACCCCTGCAGGGAAGAAAACATCTATCGATAGCCTGTCCTACAATAATGGACACTTGGAGTTGTATCCCGATCGATACAACTAGAACTGGATATTTGAGATGAGACATGGATATGAGAAATGGATAGTATGGCTCTGGGATTGCTTTCTCGCAGGGAGTCGAGAAAGGATCTCTGGCCGAGGTTGATAACACTACTACTACTTTGCTTTATGCTACTCTACTCCCTCCTGTTGCTGCAAGATGGTGGTTTCCAGAAGATGCTAGTCTTCGATAGGACTAGGCCTTCTCTCTATTCTGGCATTTCTGCAGCCCAGTCCACATATACAACCTTCCTTTGATAATGTTGCATATGTAGTGTAGATCCTTGCTTGCGAGTACTTTGGATGAGTACTCACGGTTGCTTTGCTCCCCATTTGCCCCCTTTCTTCTTCTTTCCTGTTGATGCAACCAGATGTCGGGGCCCAGGAGCCAGATGCCACCGCCGATGCCTACTACTACGTGAAGACCGCCGACGACCAGGAGTAGATAGGAGGCTCGCAGGCAGGAGGCCTTGCCTTTTCAATCGATGTTGCTTTTGTGCTAGCCTTCTTAAGGCAAACTTGTCTAACTTATGTCTGTCCTCAGATATTGTTGCTTCCGCTGACTCTTGTGTTTTCGAGCTTATGTATTCGAGCCCTCGAGGCCCCTGGCTTGTAATATAAAGCTTGTTTTATTTTAATTTGTGTCTAGAGTTGTGTTGTGATATCTTCCCGTGAGTCCTTGATCTTGATCGTACACATTTGCGTGTATGATTAGTGTACGATTGAATCGAGGGCGTCACAAGTTGGTATCAGAGCCGACTGCCTGTAGGTAGCCCCCTTTCCAACTCCTTGGCCGAAGTTGAGTCTAGTCTGAAAAACTTTTACTAACATTGGTTGTGTGTCTTACGGGCCCACGTCGCCATTGGGTGGTATTAGGATCTTTTACTCCTCGTCTATACTCTGGGACTCTAATCTCTCTTCCATTCGGGTTAAACGAATTTACTAACTCTAACATTAGGATCCCGTGACCACATTCACCCCAAAGTTGGATAAGCCATAGATATTCCTTAGAATAGTATTCTGAATGGTACACACACTGTCGTGTTGACTACGAAGTGGTATCCATCGTACCTCTTTCATTATGCATGTTTCATCATGAATGATCCTTGTCTTTGCAAATGCTCAATGCTGAACTGCCCCCTTGTTACATGTTTGCAGGATGGTTAGACCCGCTGGTCGTGGCCGTGGTGCCAACGATCCACCACCGCCCGAATTCTTTGCTGGGATGATGCAACAGTTTGAGTTGAATCGTCAATTCATGGAAGGAATGATGGCTCAGTTTCCTCGCCCCAACATGAATCAACAACCAACCCCGGTAACTCTCCAGGACTTCATGCGCCTCAACCCAACTATCTACTGTAGCTCAACTCAACCCCTTGATGCTGATGACTGGCTCCGCGACATCACGTATGAAATGGAGTCTGCTAGTGTGGCCTTTGCTAGCTATGTCACCTTTGCATCATTCTTTCTGAAGGGTCCCGCTGCTCAATGGTGGGACACCCACAGGCGTACCCTACCTGCTGGAACGGTCATCACTTGGCCAGATTTCCAAGCTGCCTTTCGTGCCCGCTTCATTCCTCAGGGAATCATGGACAGGAAGAAGCGAGATTTCCGCAACCTCACCCAAGGCAACAAGTCTGTAGATGCTTATCAGCGGGAATTCTTGGACTTGTCTCGTTATGCTGAAGAAGACATTGCAACTGATGCTTGTAAGCAAGAGAAGTTCCGTGACGAACTTCACCCTGATATCAAGCTAGCGCTCCTGGTGCATGACTTTGCTGATTTCGCCATCCTAGTGAACAAGGCTATTCAGGTTGAGACTGGTCTTCAGGAACACCAAGGATCCCTCAGGCGCAGCCATGACGCTGGCTCATCTTCGGGCCCGTCAGCGTAGAAGCGTCGGATATGGATCCCCCACAGCATGTACCGCCCAACTGCACCTTCTCCAAGTGTTGAGGATATAAACCTTAGAGTCACCCGCCAGAAGGGGCCGGGTTACTCATAAGGGTTATCACTTGAAGCCTGGTGCTAAGCCTGAAGACGGTGGGCCAAAGATGGGCTTAAGACCCGGAGATGGCTTAAGGCCCGTAGTGATAAACCGCCGTATGTCGAGACTTGTAGTGTAGGGCAAGAATAGTTGAGAGTCCGAGCCGGACACTTTTATGAGCCGGCCGGGACTCTGAGAGCCGCTGGGCGTCAACCTCTCTATATAAAGGGACGACCCGGCAGCGGTTTAGGGAGAAGAAAGATCTCATGGAGAGCCAGGCATAGCAGTTAAGCTCCCTGGTCATCGAAACCCTAATCAATACCACCTCAACTGGACGTAGGCTTTTACCTTCACCGTAAGGGGCCGAACCAGTATAAACCCTCGTGTTCCTTGTCCCGTTAACCCCTTCAAGCTTCCTAGCGGCGATGGCTCCACGGCTAAGTCCTAGCTTGAGGACATCTGCCGTGAGAATTCCACGACAGTTGGCGCCCACCGTGGGGCTAGCGCACGGTGGATTTGAGTTCTTGAAGGGCAGCTTCGAAGGGCTCAAGGGATACACTGTGGGCCGGATGACCAAGAGTCGTCGCGGCAAGCTCTACATCAACGATGCAAGCTGGGGCCCCGACGCCGGCTCAATCGAGTACGGATACCGGGTCCCCTTCGGCGGAATTCATGTTTTCATTGGCAAGATTGGTGAGCCGGGCCCTGAGCCGGATCTCTGCGCCGATCTCATCGAGACGGCTCAGCACGCACGACCCGCCCGGGCCCTGCCTGCCTTGAGGCATGCTTTTGTGGGATGTGTCCATGAAGGGCACTCTGACAGATCTGGATCTAGTGATGAGACGGCCGCCGGCTCTGACGGCGAGTCGTCCACAGATGAGTCAAACTCGTTGTATCAACTTCAAGATGGTAGGCTCATGGGTTGTTCCGATGGTGACAGTATTCCGGACCCGTTTGAGCCGCCGAGCCGGGTCGGAATCTTCATGGCCGGTGCGCAGCCTGTTCAGAACCCTGCTGCTGGGGCAGGAAACCCGGTGCCCTCGCCGGCTCAGGTGCTGATGGATCTCATGGACAAGATGACGGCCCTGTTGACCGCCACGGTTGACCCGGCGGATCAAGCTCAGCATGACGCGGAGGTGGCGCAGTTAAAGTTAGATCTAGTGAAAGCCAAAGAGGATCTGGCAGCGGAAGGGAACAGGATGGCTGCGGAGAGGGCGGCTCTCGACGCCCAAACCCAGTTGATTCAGGCGCAGTCCTTCCGGCTCACGATGGATCAAAACGCGTCCAATGAGGTCATGAGAAGGAGGCATCAAAAAGCCCAATCTCGACTCCCTCCGGTTTACGATCCTCGAAACCTCTTCAACACGCCAGGTGCAGGGTCTAGTAACTCGCCAGGGATCATAGTGCCCGGGTCGGGGACCCCTGTTCAGCCACAAGTGATGGGGCCTCCCCGGGTGAACCCTGCCCCGCCTCAGTATGTGCCAATACCACCGGGTCATTATGCTAACCCGCTGGAGAACATGGTTGCCGCAGCAGCACGGCTGGCGGCCCTCCCAATTGACGGCGACTCTCTGACGGCTATTGAAACCCGCCGGGTCAGGGAACTCCTTCAGATAGCACTGGCGCAGCAAGAGGCGTACTCTTACAGCCGGGACAGGATCCACTCGACCCCTCGTCCAGGCCGGAGCCCGAGTTATAGCAGACACATGGTCTCAGCGACCGGCTCAAGTAATGTCCGACGCCATGACCCGCCCCCTGGCCATGGCCCGGTTCATAACGGAGCCTTTCACGCAGCAGACCAAGACAGAGCGCGGCAAGAGGCGGAGCAGGTGCCTTAGTTGACGGCTTACCAGACTCCCCTGGCTTATCCGACGACTTCCGTCGACGTGGGTATCCCTACCAGGACTGGAGGTGCCCCTTGCTTAGTGCCAGCTCTCCGCAATGAACGTCTACCCAAGGACTTCAAAGGCCCTAGGAAGGTGCCTAATTACACGGCTGACTTACAACCCGCAGCCTGGATCGAGAGTTACGAGATGGCCATGGAACTGCTGGAAGTCAGTGAAGCGGCAATGGCCAAGTACTTCACCATGATGTTAGATGGGACTGCCCGCACTTGGTTGAAAGGGCTACCACTGAATTCCATCGGGTCTTGGGCTGAGCTGAAAGCCCGGTTCATCCAAAACTTCAAGGATACCTGTAGGCAGTCTATGTCAATTGTGGATTTGACTAACTGTAAGCAGCAGGAGGGTGAGTCTACGACACATTGGGTTCGCCGGGTTAAGGAGATAATACATTCCTCTGATAAGATGGATGCCGGCTCTGCAGTCTTAATGTTGGAACAGAATTGTCGTTTCGTGCCCCTGAAGATGAAACTCGGGCGGCTTAAGCGCGACTGCAATGATATGGGTACACTGATGGCGGCTCTCGTCAAGTACGCCGATTCTGATGGTACCAAGGACCCCGCTTCAGATGATGAAAGGACAGGGAAGGGAAAGAAGAACGGCAATGGCAAGGGTCCTCAGCATAACCCGGGGAACCAAGGAGGTGGCAAGCGCAAGGCCGATGGCAGCCTAGAGTTTGTAGCCAACGCCAGCTCATAGGGTAATAACGAGCGACGCAAGGGGAGGCCCCCTCCCCGAGCCGGCGGGTCAGGCCCGACGCTGGAGCAGCTATTGAATGAGCCTTGTCCAAGGCATGGCTCTAGAGAGAAGCCAGCTACTCATCTATGGAAGGATTGTGCAATCATGAAGGCCTTTAAGAATTCCAACGCCTTTAACGGTAACAATGGCCCGGGCGGTGGCTCAGGCGCCAGCGGCTTTCATGGCCCGGGCGGCGGCTCAAATTCTAATCCTCAGAACGGTCAAGGGGGCTTTAATCAGCAGTCTGGCCAGGGTCATCAACAGCAGCAGGGGGTTATCAGACCAATCCAAAGCAGCTTAGCGGTGGACAGTATCATGTGTTTACCACCAGTCTGTGTAAGCGAGATCAGAAGCTTCATAAGAGGGCTGTGAATGCTGTTGAGCCGGCGGTTCCACGCTACTTGCGGTGGTCTGAGCAGCCTATAGTGTGGAGTAGGGAGGATCACCCTCCCCGGGTGGATAATCCGGGTCACTTGGCCTTGGTGGTGGCTCCTCAGGTGGGAGGATATAAGTTCACTAAGGTGCTCATGGATGGAGGCAGCAGCATCAACATCCTCTATTTTGAGACTTTTCGTCGTATGGGATTGATTGATAAGAACCTCAGCCAGTCAAACACTATTTTCCATGGTGTGGTACCTGGTAAGTCGGCTTATCCAGTCGGAAAGATCGAGTTGGAAGTGGCCTTTGGAGACAAGCACAACTACAGGGTGGAAAAATTGACCTTCGAGGTGGTCAAGATAAGAAGCCCGTATCATGCCAGGGTCATCAGCAGTCCGGCCAGGGTCATCAGCAGCAGCAGCAGGGGGATACCAGACCAATCCAAAGCAGCTCAATGGCGGGCAGTATCATGTGTTTACTACCAATCTGTGCAAGCGAGAGCAGAAGCTCCATAAAAGGGCTGTGAATGCTATTGAGCCGGCGGTTCCACGCTATCTAAGATGGTCTGAGCAGCCTATTGTGTGGAGTAGGGAAGATCATCCTCCCCGGGTTGATAATCCGGGTCACCTGGCCTTGGTGGTGGCTCCTCAGGTTGGGGGGTATAAATTCACTAAAATGCTCATGGACGGAGGCAGCAGCATCAACATCCTCTATTATGAGACCTTCCGTCGTATGGGTTTAACTGATAAAAACCTCAGCCAGTCCAATACTGTTTTCCATGGCGTGGTGCCTGGCAAGTCGGCATATCCAGTCGGTAAGATCGAGCTGGAAGTAGCCTTTGGAGATGAGTGCAACTACAGGGCGGAAAAACTAACCTTTGAGGTGGTTAAGATAAGAAGCCCGTACCATGCCTTATTTGGGCGGCCGGCTTACGCCAAGTTCATGGCACGGCCGTGTTACGTGTATCTGCAGCTCAAGATGACGGGTCACAATGGGACCATTACGGTTCATGGCAGCCGAAGGATAGCCTTGGAGTGTGAGGAAGGTGACGCGGCTTACGCTGAATCTGTTTGTGCAGCAGAGGAGTTGAAATTTTACAAGGACAATGTCGATCCAATAGATATGATCTCTCTGAAAAAGCCGACTACGGAGCATGAGCCGGCAATGAAATTTAAGTCGCCTGATGAGACTAAACTTGTTGATTTCGTTCCAGGTGATTCATCTTAGCAGTTTAGCATCAGTGCCAATCTGGATCCAAAATAGGAAAGCGCGCTCATCGAGTTCATCCGTGAGAATAGGGACATTTTTGCATGGAAACCTTCTGACATGCCAGGTGTACCTAGAGAACTTGCTGAGCACACTCTCAATGTTGATCCGAAATTTAAGCCGGTCAGGCAATTCCTTCGGCGGTTTAATGAAGAGAGGCGGAAAGCTATTGGTGAAGAGGTGGCCCGGCTCTTGGCGGCCGGGTTTATTGTTGAAGTCTTTCACCCAGAGTGGTTAGCTAACCCGGTGCTCGTGCTCAAGAAGAACGGCACCTTGCGGATGTGTGTGGACTACACGGACTTAAACAAGGCGTGTCCGGCTGATCCTTTTGCCCTTCCCCGTATTGATCAAATCATTGATGCTACGGCGGGTTGTGAGCGCTTAAGTTTCTTGGATGCTTATTCTGGATATCATCAGATTAAAATGGAAGTTAAGGACCAGGAGAAGACGGCGTTCATCACTCCCTTTGGAGCCTTCTACTATGTGTCTATGCCCTTTGGACTCAAGAGTTCACAGGCGACTTATCAGCGTTGCGTGCAGAACTGTCTTCATAACCAGATTGGGCGCAATGTTCATGCTTATGTGGATGATATTGTGGTTAAATCCAGGAAGGAGGAAACCTTGATAGATGATCTGAGGGAAACCTTTGATAATCTCCGGGTCTACAAGATGATGCTTAACCCGGCCAAGTGCGTTTTTGGTGTTCCTGCAGGCAAGCTCTTGGGTTTTTTGGTTTCTAACAAAGGCATTGAAGCTAACCCGGAGAAGATCAAGGCCATCACATCCCTGGCTAAGCCGGCGTGTATAAACGACGTCCAGCGCTTGGCGGGTCGTATCGCTGCTTTAAGCCGTTTTATAAGCCGTTTGGGTGAGAAGGCCATGCCATTATATCAGTTGATGAAGAAAACTAATGACTTTGTCTGGAATAATGCAGCTAACACTGCTTTTGAGGATTTGAAGAGGCAGCAGGCAGAGCCCCTAGTCCTTGCTGCTCCGGTTGACAAGGAGCCTTTATTGCTGTATGTGGCTGCTAACACACGAGCCGTCCGTGTGGCTGTGGTGGTGGAGCGCAAGGAAGAGGGTAAGGAGCATCCGGTTCAGCGGCCGGTTTATTATGTCAGCGAAGTGCTCATCGAGTCCAAACAGCGGTATCCACATTGGCAGAAGCTTGTTTATGGTGTGTTCATGGCAAGCCGGAAGCTTAAGCATTATTTCCAGGGTCACCCCATCACTGTGGTCAGTTCTGCCCCCTTGGAGATATCATTCAAAACAGAGAGGCCACAGGGAGAGTGGCTAAGTGGGCTATAGAGCTCGGGCCTCATGGTTTGAAATACGTACCACGCACTGCTGTTAAATCTCAAGCCTTGGTGGATTTCATCAACGATTGGACAGAGTTACAAGTGCCCGAACAAAAGCCGGATAACACGTATTGGACTATTCACTTCGATGGGTCCAGGCAATTGGAGGGCTCGGGGGCTGGAGTCGTGTTGGCTTCCCCTAAGGGTGACAAGTTCCATTATGTGCTACAGTTGATGTTTCCTTGCACTAACAATGCGACTGAATACGAGGCCTTGCTCCACGGTCTTCGGATGGCTAAGGAGATGAGCTTGAGCCGGGTAAGGTGCTTCCGCGACTCAGATTTGGTGGCTCAACAAGTATCAGGAAAGTGGGACTCCAAGGACCCTCTCATGGCGGCTTATCGCCGTGAAGTTGATGCCATTGCTGGGCACTTTCAGGGTTACCAGGTAGAGCACATCGATCGCAGGAAGAACGAGGCGACTGATGCTTTAAGCCGGCTGGGCTCTCAGCGAAAACCAGTGCCGCCTAATATTTTCCTGGACGTCCTGCATAACCCTTCTGTTAAGTTGCCTACACAGGAAGACTTGGCTGTCCCTGACCCGGAGGCACGACTGGTGGCGGCTCTCCACATCATCCCGGACTGGACAGTGCCCTATCTGGCTTACATGACCCGGGGAGATTTGCCTGAGGATGAAACTTTGGCCAGACAAATAACCCGGCGGTCTAAGTCAATGGTTGTTATCAATGGTGAGTTGCATCACCGCAGTGTTACAGGAGCGTTCCAGCGTTGTGTCTCCCCTGAGGAAGGTCAAGAGATCTTGCGTGAGATTCATGAAGGGGATTGTGGCCATCATGCCGGTTCAAAATCCCTTGTGGCCAAGGCTTTTCGTCATGGTTTTTATTGGCTGACGGCTCATGATGATGCGGAGGACTTGGTCAGTAAATGTGATGGTTGCCAAAGGTTCTCGCGACGGGCTCATGTGCCGGCTCAGGAGCTGAGGATGATCCCAATTACTTGGCCCTTTGTGGTCTGGGGGCTTGATATGGTTGGGCCTTTTAAAAGGTCCAAGGATAAGAAGACCCACCTCTTGGTGGCAGTTGACAAATTCACAAAGTAGGTTGAAGCAGAGCCAGTTAGCAAGTGTGACGCAGCCACGGCGGTTCAGTTCATGAAAAGGGTGATCTTTCGTTTTGGCTTTCCACATAGCATTATAACTGACAATGGTACCAATCTATCCAAAGGCGCCATGGAGGAGTTTTGTCAACGAGAGCATATTCGGCTTGATGTTTCATCAGTGGCTCACCCTCAATCCAATGGTCAAGCTGAGAGGGCTAATCAGGAGATTCTGAAAGGCATCAAGCCCCGGCTTTTGGTCCCTTTACAACGGACGCTGGGTTGTTGGGTGGAGGAGTTACCCTCCGTGTTGTGGAGCATCAACACTACTCCTAACAGGTCTACAAGTTTCACGCCTTTCTTCATGGTTTATGGAGCGGAAGCAGTCCTCCCCAGTGACATCCGTCATGACTCGCCTCGAGTGGCCGCTTATGTTGAGGCGGATAATGAACAGGCGCGCCAAGATGCTCTTGACTTGTTGGACGAACAACGTGATGTGGCAGCAGCTCGCTCAGCGATTTACCAACAAGACCTGCGCCGTTATCACAGTCGCCGGGTTAAATCCCGGGTCTTCCAGGAAGGCGATCTGGTGCTCCGGCTCATCCAAGATCAAACAGATGCGCACAAGCTATCCCCGCCTTGGGAAGGGCCCTTTGTGGTCAGCAAGAATTTGCACAACGGGTCATATTACCTCATTGACATTCGGGAGCACAAAGATTCACGCAAGTCGGAGGAAGAGACCTGTCGGCCGTGGAACATAGCTCAGCTTCGGCCTTATTACACTTAAGCCACCGGCTCTCATAATGTACATATTTCTCTAAGCCATGTATATATTATGATAAGCAATAAAGCAGGACCTCTGTCCTTTTTTCTCCTCCAAAGGTGAACGTGTTGTTTTCATTGCAAGATCACATGATAACTTGAAGGAGGATCCGGCTTATGATCGTATTCGAATCTAGCCGTACGCAATATAATCACTTGGGGGCTTCCTGTTCAAACATAGGTCGTATTCGAACCAAAGAGAACATAGCTGTCGATACCCATTTGATTGGCAAAGTGCCGAGCTCATTGGGGAGTTTTCTTTGATCATATTTGAATCATAGTTCAACCCCCTTTGGGAACCGACGTGGATCGCATTCGAATTAGCGTCGTTAAACAACTCCTAAGGTCATTTGGGGGCTTCCTGTTCAAACATGGGTCGTATTCGAACCAAAGAGAACATAGCTGTCGGTACCCTCTTGATTGGCATCGCCACACCCACTGGGGGCTATATGATCGCATTCGAATCTTAGCATAACCCCTTTGGGACGGGTCTCTGGTCGTATTCGAACCGGAAGCCCCTAAGCTTTTCTGATTTACAACGAGTTCTTCTGATTATTTCAATAGTGTGCACGGTGGGTCTCACTTTTCCGGCTTAACTTTGATTCACAGTGCTAGTCGAACACAATCGGCGTTATTAAGACTGGTAAACCGGAATTGAGGTACCAACCTTATTACCCGTGTTATATAAACCGGAAGTGTGCTTGAAGGCCGGTAAGTGTGTTATTACGGTTATATCAAGGACATAATTGAGGACCAGTCTTTTGTGACTTAGATTCATATTCCGGGCTATATGTATGAGACTATGATTCTCAGTACGGTAAGCCGCCTAGAGACTTGTGATTTGTTTTTCTATGCAGGATAGTTAAAATCAACTATTTGAGCTTAAGGAAAATGAATGATCAATTATGACCTGGAGGAATATAAGGAAGTAACTTCAATGGAATTCAGCATTCAACACGTGCGCGATGGCACGACAAAGTTAAAATGTTGGTCCTGTTCTATTACAAGACTCCCCGAGTCCAAAAGGGTGAAGCATGGTTTAATAAGCCGCCTGAAAGTCAAGATGCTGGCCGGGTCGAAGCTTCCGGCTCATCCCTCTCCGCTCCTCCGGCTGTTCCTATGACCTGGAAGGTTGACGATTTCCAGTCAATGCCGCTCAGAGCTTCAAATTGCGCCTCCTCGTCAATTAACCCGGCCGGGTCAATGTCTGGGGCAAAGGTGTGCTTACGAGTCGGCGGGACTAAGATGATGGCTTCATAATGCGGAGTGGGGATCCTCTGATTGTCTGCGTCGTAGCCCGGCTGGTACTTGGTCAGATCGGTGTCGTTCCCAATCAGGGTGGCCACCGGGCGAACGATCTTCACACAGGCAGCAAAGTCCTTTTGGTCGAAAGGGGTGCCGTCTTCCTTCAAGCTGGGATAACCAAGTGCAATGTCTGCCGGGTCTAGCTCTGGAAGGAAAGCCTTGGCCCGGCTCAGAGCAGCTATGGCTCCGGCTCTTGCAGAGGCCCGTCGCAGCTCTTGGACATGCTGAGGAAGAACGGCAAGCCGGCGAAGAACTTCCGCCAGGTGAGTCGTCACCTCATTGGATAGGGCCACCACGGCCAAGGCGCGTTGTGACCCGGTGTAGAGTTGTTCCACCAGAGTGTACACGGCCTTCAACTTGGTCAGCACACTTTGGTTGAGGTTGGCACTTCTTGGACCTGTTTAACAGAGTAAGATAAGCCGCTGGCAATGATGGGAGTTACGAGACATAAAGATTATAAACTTGATGAAAGCCGGTGGAATAATTTACCGAAGATTGCGGCGACCATCTGTGACACGTGGCGCTTTAAGCCGGAGAGTTCGGCGGTTCTCTCAGTCAGAGCCTTCTCCGCCTGTTCGGCCCGGTCACCAGAGTAGCTTTCTCTTCGGCCCAAGTTTTCCGTTCAGCTTCAAAGTCCTTTTTCAGCTTCTCTTGAGCAGCAATACTGGACACAAATTTGGCGTTGGCCTTCCGGGTCTTAGTTTCCTGCGTCCTCAGGCGGGTCTTCAGATCGGAGATGTCAGCCTCAAACTTCTTGCAAGCAGCCTGCACAATTTCCGGGTTATAGTGTGAACAATTATTATGCAATTTTAAAGTCCCAAGCACTTTCCAAGCAAAGACACTTGGCACTTGGGGGCTAACGCATGTCGAACGTTTCTATTTACAAATTGCCGGTTCATGAAAGTAAGCCGGAACTTAAGTCTACAACATATTCAGTCATAAGTCGTCGACTTGGGGGCTAGTATGGTAAAGATAACTATGCAGTAAGCAGTAGAGTGGTACCTCAGACTTCTGCTGTATCTGATTCACCATGTTGATCTCCAAATCCCGGCTCTTGTGCACCTGACTCACATAGCCGGAGACGATCTCTCCGACGCTCAAGTTCGTACAGTTGGTGAGGTCCAGATTGGCCCGGCTGCGCTCTAGCAACTCTTCCTTGGCGGAGCACTTGGCCAGCGCAGTGGGTCTCCCCGGCTCAACAAACTCCGTCCGGGTGATTATCACATCCGGGTCATCGGCCGGCTGAGCCGGGCTGGAGATATCCGGGTTGGTGGAAGTCTCCATGGCTGGCTCGTCGGTGGGAGCGGTGGCTTCAGGAGCAGAGGCGGCTGGCGGCTCTTGAGTGGAAACTTCCGGTTCCGTCACGACCGACTCCTCCGCCGGCTTATTCTTCTTTGCTCTTTTACTGAGCTTTGCTTGAGCACTGAAAGGACAAGAGGTTAGTACAAAAGTATGAGTAAGGATAAAGCACAGCAAGAGATGATCATCATTCCCGGGTACGGTCTTGAAAGCCGGCAGATTCGACTGCATCGAGTCACCAGAGGAAGGAGACATTTCCTGATAATTTGAATCAGAAGAATTGAGAGGTTGACGTATAACACCC
Source organism: Triticum aestivum (assembly GCF_018294505.1). NCBI lineage: Eukaryota > Viridiplantae > Streptophyta > Magnoliopsida > Poales > Poaceae > Triticum > Triticum aestivum. The sequence continues at coordinate 36,312,948 of NC_057805.1, forward strand.
GCCAGAGGATGAAAAGGATATAAGTTGGAGATAACCTCGGTCCGGCGCTTCCTTGATGCCTCAGGTAAGCCGGAGGAGAGGTCAGCATCCTTGTTGGTCCGGGTGTGTCGCCGGCTCTCATGAATCTGTTGCTTCAAAAGAAATTGAGGATCTTGATAAGCTAAAGGATGTGAAAATCTTACTTTCCGGGTTACCCTTCGGACTTTCAGCCTTGGCAAGGGCTCCGAGTCGGAGGAAAGTGTCATTACCTCTTCAACCACCGGGTTACTTGCTTCGGTGTCATCCTGTTGATGAACAGTATTGATAAGGTGGACAGAATTAAACAAGAATTACAACAAAGAGCTTACAGGTTCAGGGGTTACCTCAGACTCGGAGCTGTCACTCAGTTGAAGCAGCTCTGAGGCAGTGGGCCTGCTTCCCTTTTTGCGGGGAGCGGCTCTCTTGGCGGCTTTCTTAGCCTTCCTGGCCTTCTTGGCCGCCTCATGGTCATATTTGACCTTCCAGAATTTGTCATCAGCCTGAAAAATACAATGATGATTTCTTAAGGTTCAGATGAAAGCTATCTACAGAAGAAAATAAGATGTTCAGATCAGCGGCTTACCGCTGGGGCCGGGTTGGTCTTGCAGAAGGGGCTTAAGCCGGTCCTCCCGCAGTCTGCCAAGCTCTCGTTCAAGAGAGCCTTGGTCATGTCTTCAGCAACGTCTTCAGGAAGATCGTTGCGGCTGTGTCTCAGGGGGTCATCTTTCCGGCCCGTGTACTCACACATTAAGCCGGGGCGGCGGCTTAAGGGGATCACCCGCCATGAGATCCAGACTCGGACCAGATCAATGCCATTAAGGCCATTTCCCAGGAGAGCCTTGATTTTGTTGATGGTGGGGATCAGAGGTTGGCGCTCCGCCTGAGATAACTTGTCTGACAGAGGGTGAGTTGGTTCCAGACGCGAAGGACGAAAGCCGGGCAGCGGGCTCTCGTCAGCCGGCGAAGTGTCTTGGCAGTAGAACCACGTCTGGTTCCAGTCCTTTGGGTGGCTTGGCGGCTCGGCGTAAGGAAAAAGGCAGTCTCTCCGTCGCTGAATGGAGATTCCACCAAGTTCTAAGCTCGGCCCGTTGGCGCACTCGTTCTGGCGGTTCAAATAGAACAGCTCTCTAAAGAGCAGAAGGCTGGGCTCCTCTCCAAGGTAGACCTCGCAGAATACTTGGAAGTTGCATATGTTCGACACCGAATTGGGTCCTATGTCTTGTGGCCGCAGGTCAAAGAAATTCAGTACATCTCTAAAGAACTTTGAGCCGGGCGGTGCGAAGCCCCGGCTCATGTGATCCGCAAATATTACCACCTCCCCGTCCTTTGGCTGTGGTCTCTCCTCTGACGGGTCAGGGGCGCGGTAAGACATGACGTCCTTCTTGGGCAGGTAACCTGTCTTCACAAAATCCGCTAAGGTTTCGTCGGTGACGTTGGACCTCATCCAGTTGCAAGTGATGGGTGCTTTGGGAGTTTTGGGAGGCATGGTGAAAGTCGGAAGCCTATGATAAAAGGAAATGTCCGGTTTAATTATAAGCCGGAGGGAATTTACAGTTCAATGTTTAAAGTGGCGGCTTATGAAGGGGCCTAATGACATATGGCTAAATGCATCGGGTTATCTAAGCCGCTGAAGGTAGCGAGAGTAATTCAAATTATCTACAGCTTTATCATAAATGAGCCGGCAATATTTTACGGCGCGTGGCTTCTTTGAGCCGGAAATGTAAGCCGCCATAGCTCAGCAGATGCAGTTTTTTACTAAGTGTGGTGAAAACAAGTTTCACAGATCGTGGTGAAAATTTTGGATCAAAATGGTTGAATAAAAGGAAAGGTTTCTAGACCTAAAACAGACGCAGAGGAAGTTCATAAGCTTGAACGGAGTCTGTACGCAGTAAGAAGGGATCTATGAACATTGGAATGGGCGTGAAACAACTACCGCAGCAGTCCTATGCAGTCAGAGATCAAGAAAGGTGGTAAAAATAAAATCTACCGAGAACTCGCGAGGAACGGCGAAGAACACGGGAAGAACAACAGGAGCCTAATGTGGATCTACTCTACGGAGTGGCGAAAGCTTACGGGTGCTGGTGATTCGCGGGGGTCGCCGCCGTTTTCTCTGGATGCAACAGGTTGATGCAGCGGCCGGAGTCGGTGAGGCAGAGAAGACCCGCGGTGGCGACGGCAATGGAGCTCGAGCGGAAGAACAGTGGCGATAGGAGGAAGACGGGTGGCTGGAGGCTCATCGGGCTGGACTACTTATAAGGGCAAGCTCATAAGTGGGCGCGAGAAACGAGGAGGCCACGGCGCGGTTATCTCACCATAAAAACGCCTCGATTTTCGGGATGGCAGTAAAGATAAGATCCGTTGCGGATATGGTGGAGTAAAAACTGGACTTAATGGAAGATGACGTCATGGCGGATTACCCGGAATCCAGAGGATGACGTCACGCCGGGTTATGGCCTTCACACAATTGTAAGCCGGAGATCTTCTGTCGAAAGGATTGAAGATTGACATGAGCCGGCTCAAATCAATCTGGGGCCTAATGTTGAGGATATAAACCTTAGAGTCACCCGCCTGGTAGGGCCGGGTTACTCATAAGGGTCATCATCTGAAGCCCGGCGCCAAGCTTGAAGACGGTGGGCCAAAGATGGGCTTAAGACCCGGAGATGGCTTAAGGCCCGTAGTTACAACCGTCATTATGGTAGAACTTGTAGTGTAAGGCAAGAATAGTTGAGAGTCTGAGCCGGACACTCTTATGAGCCGGCCGGGACTTTGAGAGCTGCTGGGCATCAACCTCTCTATATAAAGGGACGACCCGGCAGCGGTTTAGGGGCAAGAAAGATCTCGTCGAGAGCCAGGCATAGCAGTTAAGCTCCCTGGTCATCGAAACCCTAATCAATACCACCTCAACTGGACGTAGGCTTTCACCTTCATCGTAAGGGGCCGAACCAGTATAAACCCTCGTGTTCCTTGTCCCGTTTAACCCCTTCAAGCTTCCTAGCGGCGATGGCTCCACGACTAATTCCTAGCTTGAGGACATCTGCCGTGACAATTCCACGACAGGTTGCGTCTGCGATTGTTTTCGGGAGGGGATGCACTTATATAGCTAGAGGGAGCTAGGAGAGTCCAAATGAGGTGCGGTTTTCGCCCACACGATCGTTATCGAATGACCTAGAGCATGGAAGAGAGTTTGGTGGGTTTTGGGCTGGTTTTTAGGGTTTTTTTGCTGGAACACACAAAAGGCATCTGCGGTTACCCGGTTAACCGTTGGAGTACCAAACGACCTCCAAATGGAACGAAACTTGACCGGTGGTCTACCGGCGGTATACCAAGGCCACTTGACAAGCCTCGGTCCATTCCTAGAACGTTTGACACCCGCTCACGAAAGAAAACAAGAGGGGTGCGCCGGAGGAGATGGGAGCGCCGGATATCAAAACGGACAACGGGGAAAATGCTCGGATGCATGAGACGAACACGTATGCAAATGCAATGCACATGATGACATGATATGAAATGCATGACATGAACAAAATGAAAAACGAAAGACAAAACCCGACCACGGAGGGAATATCATAACACATAGCCGAAAATGGCAAGAGTTGGAGTTACAAATATGGAAAGTTACATCCGGGGTGTTACAACACTCCACCACTACGAGAGGATCTCGTCCCGAGATCTAGGACTGAAAGAACTCCGGATATTCGGAACGGAGATGGTCCTCGCGTTCCCAGGTGGCTTCCCGGTCGGAATGGTGCGACCACTTCACTTTCAGGAATTTGATTGACTTGTTGCAAGTCTTGCGCTCAGTTTCTTCAAGAATAGCAACGGGGTGCTCATGATAAGACAAATCTTCTTGGAGGTCAATCTCTTCGAAGTTGATGGTGCGCTCAGGCGTCTTGAAGCACTTGCGGAGTTGTGACACGTGGAACACATCGTGCACGTTCGCGAAGTTGGAAGGAAGCTCAAGTTGATAGGCGAGGTCGCCTCTTTTGCCAATGATCTTAAAAGGACCCACGTATCTAGGGGCAAGCTTCCCTTTGATACCGAAGCGACGAGTGCCTTTCATAGGAGAGACGCGGAGGTAGACATGGTCTCCGATCTCGAAAGCCACATCACGGTGCTTACTATCATAGTAACTCTTCTGGTGCGATTGCGCGGCTTTGAGATTATCACGGATGATTTTACACATTTCTTCAGCCTCTGTGATTAAGTCATTGCCAAGAAGTTGGCGTTCACCAGTCTCTGACCAATTGAGAGGAGTACGACACTTTCTGCCATAGAGAATCTCGAATGGGGCCTTGCCCGAACTCGCTTGGAAGCTGTTGTTGCAGGAGAACTCGGCATATGGAAGACAATCTTCCCATTTCATGCCAAAGGAAATGACACAAGCCCTGAGCATATCTTCAAGAATTTGATTGACTCGCTCGACTTGGCCACTAGTTTGAGGATGGAAAGCTGTGCTGAAGCGAATGTTTGTGCCCATGGCCTTCTGGAAGGAGTCCCAGAACTTAGAGGTGAAGATGCTTCCACGATCTGAAGAAATCAATTGTGGAATGCCGTGCAAGGAGACAATTCTGGAGGTGTATAGCTCTGCCAACTGAGCTGCTGTGATAGACTCTTTGATTGGAAGGAAATGAGCCACTTTAGAAAGCTTGTCGATGACAACGAAGATAGCATCATTTCCGCGCTTGGACTTTGGAAATCCAGTCACGAAGTCCATTTCGATATGATCAAACTTCCATTCTGGGATAGCAAGAGGTTGGAGGAGACCAGCTGGTCGTTGGTGTTCTGCTTTCACTCTTCGACAGACATCACATTCATTCACGAACTGAGCAATTTCTCGCTTCATTCGAGTCCACCAATACGACTGCTTGAGGTCATGGTACATCTTCGTACTTCCAGGATGAATGGAAAGAAGAGAATTGTGCGCCTCGTTCATTATGACTTTCCTTAGATCACCTTTAGGAACCACAATCCGGTCCTCGAAGAATAAAGTGTCTCTGTCATCAATGTGATAGCACTTGTATTTGGAAAGACCCTTGTCGATACCACATTTCACCTTCTTCACCATGGCATCACGAAGTTGTGCCTCACGAATTTGATCTTCCAAAGTAGGAGAGACTATGAGGTTGGCAAGAAAGCCTTGAGGAACAACTTGGAGATTCAGCTTGCGGAAAGCTTCACAAAGGTCTGGTTGGAAAGGCTTGAGAATTAAACTGTTGCAATAAGCCTTCCTGCTTAAAGCATCTGCAATGACATTGGCCTTGCCTGGAGTATATTCAATATTCGGATTGTACTCTTGAATCATTTCGACCCATCGAGTCTGCCTGAGGTTGAGGTTGGGCTGAGTGAAGATGTACTTGAGACTCTTGTGATCGGTGAAAATGTCCACTTGTCTTCCCAACAAGAGATGTCTCCATGTTATTAATGCATGGACAACTGCCGCCAACTCAAGATCGTGAGTGGGGTTGTTCTTCTCGTTGGGCTTTAACTAACGAGAGGTATAGGCCACAACTTTCTTCTCTTGCATTAACACAGCACCGAGACCTTGGAGAGAAGCATCACAGAAAACTTCAAATGGCTTGGATTCATCAGGAGGAGTTAAGACAGGAGCTGTGACTAGTTTCTCTTTGAGAGTGTTGAAAGCAACGTCACACTTAGGAGACCAGACATACTTCACATGCTTCTGGAGGAGGTTGGAAAGAGGCTTTGCAATCTTAGAGAAATTCTCAACGAATCTTCGGCAATAGCTTGCAAGACCAAGAAAACTGCGGAGCTGCTTGACATTCTGAGGAGGTTCCCAATTCACAATTGCGGACACCTTCTCGGGGTTAACAGCGATGCCCTTGGTAGAGATGATGTGACCAAGGAAAAGAACTTCATCAAGCCAAAACTCACATTTGGAGAACTTCGCATAGAATTGATACTCTCTGAGCTTGTCAAGCACCAATCGCAAATGTTTGGCATGATCCTTCTTGTTCTTGGAGAAGACCAAGATATCATCGAGATACACCAGGACGAATTCATTGGTATAGGGGTTGAAGATGAAATTCATCATCCGAGAGAATACTGGAGGAGCATTGACAAGGCCGAAAGACACGACAGTATATTCATAAGAACCAAAACTTGTTCTGAATGCTGTCTTGGGAATATCTTCTTCACGAATGCGAATCTGATGATAACCCATACGAAGGTCAAGCTTGGAGAATACTTTAGCACCTTTGAGTTGCTCGAATAGCTCATTGATGTTGGGAAGTGGATACTTGTTCTTGATTGTCTTCTTGTTCAATGGACGGTAGTCGACACAAAGTCGGTCCGTGCCATCCTTCTTCTTTACAAAAAGAACACCACAACCCCATGGAGATGAACTCGGTCTGATCAAACCCAGACGCTCTTGTTCATCGAGCTGTTTCTTCAATTCCTTCAGCTCGTTGGGTCCAAGCTTGTATGGACACTTGCAAACGGGTTCAGTTCCCGGCTCAAGATCGATAACGAACTCAACTGGCCGGTGAGGAGGCATACCCGGAAGCTCTTCTGGAAAGACATCTTGGTACTCACAAACGACTGGAATTTGAGAGATGGCATTCAATTCACCCTTCTCATTGAGAGAAAATAATCGAATGGTTTCATCACGAGCGGCATAAATAATCACATCCTCAGAAGAGTGTGTCAATTGAATTTCCCTGGCAGCACAATCAAGCAGAGCTTTGTGCTTAGAAAGCCAGTCCATCCCGAGAATTAGATCAATATCCGAGTCGCCAAGAACAACTGGAGAAGACAGAAATTTATAGTTCCCCATCTTGATGGAAACATCCAGAACCATGGAACTTGCATTCATGCATTTGCCCGGAGAGACAACTGCTAACGGTCTAGGCAAACATTGGAAATGCAATTCATGCTTGGATGCAAAAGGTCTTGATATGAAAGAAAGCGATGCACCAGTATCAAAAAGAACTTTTGCAGGAATATCATTAACAGGAAGATTACCCATTATCACATCAGTCGATTCCTCCGCTTGAGCTGCATTCATCATGTTCACCTTTGCAAACTTGGAATTATGCTTGACCACTGCATTGCTGGAAGATCTGACAGGAGGAGGAGGAGGCAGGTGCCTTTGGTTGAAGCACTTGTTAGCATAGTGACCTTTCTGCTGACACTTGTTGCAAGTCACCTCTGAGAGTGGACGGTGATAAGGAGCATTGGACTTTGGAGCTTGATTCTGAGACTTGTTCTGATAGCCAGAGTTGGAAGAGTTGGAAGAACCATGGCCACCTTTGTTCTTCTGCTGGTAAGGCTGACGAAACGGAGGAGGAGGAGGCAACCAGAACTTCTGTTGCTTAGCTGCCACAAGTGAGGAAGAAGAAGACTGAACTGCGTCTCTGACTCTCTTCTTAGAAGCCTCACACTTGAGCTGAGCAGCCTCTTGCTTCAGTGCCATGTTATAGAATTGTTCAAACTGAGTAGGCTCAACAAGAACGAGAGCTAACTGCAGATCCTCTCTAAGGCCACCTCTGAAGTGATAGATCATGCTCTTTTCATCAGGAACGTCTTGTTTAGCGAAGCGAGCAAGTTTCTGAAACTGGATGTTGAATTGATACACAGACATGTTGCCTTGCTTGAGATTGCGGAACTCCTCATGCTTGCTCTCAACAACACTTTGTGGAATGTGGTGCGCTTTGAAGTCCCGACAAAAGTCAGTCCAAGTGATCACACGACCTCCTCTGGAATCTTTGTATTGCTGAAACCAATCAGCAACTTGGTCCATGAGCTGAAAAGAAGCGAACTTGACATAGTCCTCAGGCCTGACATTGCTACATTCAAAATGCTTGTTGATGTCCACGAGCCAATCATCGGCATCCGTGGCCTCGGCACAGTAGCTGAAAGACTTGGGCTGATTTGCGAGAAACTGGTTGAGGGTAGCGAAGTGAGGCTGATTGTTGCCTTGACCTTGATTGCCTTGATTGTCTTGCCCTTGTGTGCGTTCTTGCAAGAGTTGCAGAATCATCTGAGCATTGGCGTTGGTGGCTGCCATGATAGCTTGCCATGCCTCCGGAGGCGGAGGGTTCGCTTGACTCCCTTCATTGCGATCCGGGTTCTGACGCGTTGGCGGAGCCATCCTGAAGAGGGTTACATCCCTTAGCATCTTGATAGACAAATAGACAAGTAGAATCAACGGATAGAAAATGCAACATATAGTCTTCACAATAAACATTCGAACGAGGATGAACGAATGAATTCTGTAGTAAAACATCACACTTCCATAAGTTGAGAAGCCACTTGAAAAAGATATGGAGTCAACATCTGACTTTGAAGCAACTCGAATACCACAATTCAAAACAAAACAAAGTATTGGCTTGCAGAATAAGCCGGAACAAACATATGATAGAAATTTCGTCCGAAGTTTTCGTGGTGGGGCCCACACGGGCTCGATCGTACAGCACCATCATGTACAAGGCTGTGCACATGACATACGAAGCGTCCCCGAGTCGGCATAGCCAAGGACTCTTTAAGACACTACGAGACCACTGTAAAACCAACCGTGTACAGGCGGACCACTAGACGTCGAACCCCAATCTCATATCATGCGTCTGTCGGAAAGATATCCTAAGGCTACTAGAATTCCCACTTATAAACTCCCGAAACTTTCTGGTTATGCAATCTGGTGTTGGGGATACAGGGGACACAACATATATCACCCAAACTAGCAATCCCTAGATCCAGCTGTATCCATCCGTCAACACATAACCAAGAAATCTTTGGAAATCGTTTACCTCAACCTTCGAAAAGCATCCGTTATACAAGTTATGGCAATACTCCCAAACTCCCGCCCCAGTACTGGGTGGCGTCGAGGTGATCTCACCAACAACTGCATAAAAGAGATTTCGATGTCGGCGAAACTCAGGTATTCCAGAACTGCAACGATAAAATTGTGACGACAACACCTCGGAGCTCAACTCCCCGGGACACTGCCACAACCTCTAAATGACAGGAGGCACCAAGAACAATGTTCTCGTCACAAAACCATCGGAACGATTCCAAGATACCCGTGTGATCCTAAAAAAAATTTAGTGAAATTTGAGGAGAGAATAGTCAAAACTTCTACGTCAGGAGACCTCACCAGAGCGACGAAGGGACTGAGGAGTAAAAAGAATCCTACTCTCCGATATATATAATCCTAAGACTCAAAACATTTTTGTTCTAGACTCAACAACGCCAGCGATTCGATCAAGCAGGGGGCTCCTAAGTCGGGGATGGCTCTGATTACCAACTTAAGAGGGAGACACGCATGCCATTAGATGTGTTTGTGCATTGTTCAGTTAGCTTCCCTTATTTCTAGCATGCAAAACAGTGGATTCACAAACACAAAAATCTCTCTCTATCTCTGCGTGTGGAAGTTAGCAGGCAGAGGCCAACAGTTAGGGGAAATGAATGGTTTATGTGTTCTAAAAATATTTGTTGTTTCTATTGGTGTGTCAGTTGTCACAGGGTATGAAAATTCAGCAGTTATCCCTTCCAAGAAAAAAGAGTTAATTTCGAGTGTGATAGTAGTTCCTGAGAAAAAAAATTGGCTACCCAGAAAAACAGGAAGTTAACATCATAAATTACAGCGGTTAACTTTACAAATGTATACTAGTTCGGGGTCTATAGCAGTTAATTTTTTTTTACAAGAACCCGTGTAGGAGTTAGCTGAGTAGATTTTATAAGTCAACTTTTACAAAAAAAGTGCAGTTAACAAAACAACATGTTTTTTAAATGCGAGTTAATTTTGAAGTTAACTTTTACAATTTAGAGTAGTGAAAATCACATTTTGCAACCGTTTTCACAAAAAAAGGGAAAATGTATGCATGCAGATAAAGTACAGTTGACTTGCATCTGAAAGGTAGACAGATGGGAAGATTTTGCAAAAAACTTGATATAAAAGATTGGCAGTTAGCTTGCTAGGTACACAAACATTTTGGTCATAACCGAGATGCATCGCAGTTTGCTAAAAAAATCTAATTTCTAGTGCTCATAACTCCTTCCGTGTCTGTTTGATCATATTGAGAGTACAAGTGACTGATTAATTGTAGCAATTGCGCACTCTTTTCTCATCATTTTATCATCTTGTGGTGTTGAACCAGTGACCATGTTAAGTTCTGCATTATGATGCTCCTGCTTCATCTTTTGTGTCTGTTTCGTCTTCCCGGGAATAAAATTGAGTCATTTTTAGTGCGTTCTTATTGTTCTAGTCATCAGTTTATCATTTCGTGTGTTCAACCATCAAATTGTGTCATTCATAAATGCAGAAACTATAGATAGTGACATATTCTATTTTATACTTTTTCAGACTTCCAAGAAAACAAGCAATTAGAGTGAAAAGAAGAACTTAGAAAAGAAGTAGAGTGCCTCGGAGCTGATTTGCAACAAGGTAGAGAGATGGATCATGCTCAATCTGTTGCTCAACTGAATACCTTGACCACTGAACTAGCCACTTACAATGTACAAGATAGAAAGTGTTTGATAAACTGAATGTTTGAGAGTTAAAGTGGTTCTTTTAGGTTTGTGCTTTCAGTAAATTTGGTTTATTTTCATGTCACTACTTGGCTTATTACTATCCTTTTGTTCTGAAAAGACTTATCATTATGCTTGTTCTCAAGAAACAGAGACCACTGCTCAGTTAGCTCTTGCCCCCATGCTGCCAGCGGCGCGATCCACGGTGCGCAGTTTGCCAATGCTCAGTTTCTTGGAGCAGTTAGTTTCAGGGACTGGCTGCAGTTATCTTGCGTCCAAAAAAATTAAGTGATCTACACAACTATGATTTTGCCAAGCCCCTGCTTGCGTGAGGTACAAAAAAATAGCAATCTAATGAGAGGGTTTAGTTTGTTTGCCAAGCCCCTGCTTGCGTGAGGTACAAAAAATATTTTTAATCCCGGCAGTTAACTCGGTGTTAATTGCCGCAATCCCTAACAGTTAGCTATTTTACTCCCGACCGTTAGCTTGAACCGGGCAAAAAACAAAAATAAAGTATTTTCAATCTTGACAGCTAGCTATTCCAGTCTCGGCGGTTAACTTGACTAGGGAAAAAAATAGAAAAAAGAATTAAAAACAAAATAAGCAAAAAAGTATTATCAGCCATTGCAGTTAGCTTGCTCATCGCGTGCAGTTAGGTATTTCATGCCCGCAGTTAGTGTGACCCAATCAAAAAAACATTTTCAGTCCCGCTGTTAACTTGGTGCTAACTGTTGCGATTCCTGGCAGTTAGTTATTTCACTCCCGAAAGTTAACTTGACCTGACGATAAGAGTATAGAAAAAAAAACAGTTTTCTTCACTCTCAGCAGTTAGCTTGTCAGCATATGTCAGTTAGCTATTCCGCGCGAGCAGTTAGCGTGTACTGTAGCAATTCGGGCAAAAAATGTCAAAAATGATGTTGGTTTTTTGAAAACTGCTCTTAAACCATAGCAAATCCGAAAACATGTTATATATGCCAAAGTTCGGGCTAATCGATACCTTGCTAACGGTATATCTTACACATCATTCCGACAAAAACTTTGAAAATTCCTTTCACAAAAACATTGAAAACTCGTTTGATGGATTTTCAGTTTTTTGAATTTTGTTTAAAAACCAGATCGATTTTGGGAAAACGACCAAAATGAGTTTTTTCTCCTTCTCAATAGCTATCCAAAGGTATATAAGTTGCATCAATCCGATTAGCGGTTAAATAATTATGACCCAAAAACAGTGCGAAAAACTGTGCCAGAATAATTATTTGGATCACGACGCCTATATAGGGCCCGACGAGGTCTTCCGGAAATACCGAACCGGACAGCGAAAAGAAAAAGGGTCTGTCTAGGACACATCTAGATGTGACATAGTTATGTCACATCTAAGCTGATGTCCACTCTGTTTGTGGTCTATTTTTTTGTTCTAGTTTTTTTTGTTTCTTGTTGCTGCATTATATATTTGTGGGAGCTTAGATGTGGCATCCTTAAAAACCATCTAGATGTGAATTAGACAAACTGAAAGAAAAAACACCCAGTCCACCTTCTTCCCCCGCACACAACCACCGACACCCACGCACTACCCCTGCCTTCGCCCCCATATCCGGTCGCCGCCTCTTCCCTAGAATCAGTCGTCGCCTTCGCCCTCGGATCTGGCCGAGACCGATCCTGCCGCCGCCCTGGATCCGGCCGTCCGGCCTCCTCCATCCCCCGTCTGCCCTGCATTCGCCCTTGGATCCGGCCGTCCGCCCTGGATCCCGCCGCCGCTTGCCGCCAGCAAGCATCGGCGCGCGACCCCGCCGGCCGCTGGCTGCTTCCGTGCCTCCGCTGCCACGTCGGATGCCCCGGCCTCACCCAACTCCTCTTCCGGCGACGACCCCTGCCACACGCGCCTTCTTGCTGCTCTACCCCAGCCACGGGCGCCAGGTCTGGTCGTCCCTTCTTCCCTGGAGCATCGTCGACCCCGCCATCTTCCCCAGAGCGCCCCTGCCCGCCTCCCTCGCCCACGGGTCAAGTGGCCCTGCCGCCGGTCTCCTCCTGCAACCCAACCGGCGGCCACCTCCTGGGACCCAGCCGATGGTCTCCTCCTGTTAACCCGGCGCCGACCTCCCGAGGCAGCCCTACAGCCAGCCTTCTTGTTGGGGAACGTAGAAATAATTCAAAATTTTCCTATGTGTCACCAAGATCAATCTAGGAGATGCTAGCAACGAGAGAGAGGGAGTGCATCTTCATACCCTTGAAGATCGCTAAGCGGAAGCGTTACAAGAACGCGGTTGATGGAGTCGTACTCGCAGCGATTCAAATCGCGGAAGATCCGATCTAGCGCCGAACGGACGGCGCCTCCGCGTTCAACACACGTACAGCCCGGGGACATCTCCTCCTTCTTGATCCAGCAAGGGGAGAGGAGAAGTTGAGGGAGAACTCCAGCAGCACGAAGGCGTGGTGGCAATGGAGCTCGTGGTTCTCCGGCAGAGCTTCGCTAAGCACTACGGAGGAGGAGGTGTATGAGGAGGGAGGGCTGCGCCAGGGAAGAGGTGCGGCTGCCCTCCCACCCCTCCACTATATATAGGGGCAAGGGGAGATGGGGGAGGCGCCCTAGGGGGCGGCGGCCAAGCAGATTGGATCTCCCTAGGGAAAATCCTAGGAAGACTTGCCCCCCATGCCAAGCAGGTGGACGCTTGCCTCCCAAGCCAGGTGGAGGCGCCCCACCTCCCCAAGTAACGTGGGAAAGGGTGTGGGGGGCGCACCACCCCTTAGTGGGCTGGTTTGCCCCTTCCCCTTTGGCCCATGAGGCCCTCCAACACTTGCCGGGGCTCCCGAAACACCTTTCGGTCATGCTGGCCATAGCCTGGTACCCCCGGAACACTTCCGGACTCCAATACCCTTCATCCAATATATCGATCTTCACCGCCAGACCATTCCGGAACTCCTCGTGATGTCCGGGATCTCATCCGGGACTCCGAACAACCTTCGGTAACCACATACTATTTCCCATAACAACTCTAGCGTCACCGAACCTTAAGTGTGTAGACCCTACGGGTTCGGGAACCATGCAGACATGACCGAGACACCTCTCCGGCCAATAACCAATAGCGGGATCTGGATACCCATATTGGCTCCCACATGTTCCACGATGATCTCATCGGATGAACCAGGATGTCGGGGATTCAATCAATCCCGTATACAATTCCCTTTGTCTATCGGCATGTTGCTTGCCCGAGATTCGATCGTCGGTATCCCAATACCTCGTTCAATCTTGTTACCGGCAAGTCTCTTTACTCGTTCCGTAACGCATGATCCCGTGGCTAACTCCTTAGTCACATTGAGCTCATTATGATGATGCATTACCGAGTGGGCCCAGAGATACCTCTCCGTCATATGGAGTGACAAATCCCAGTCTCGATTCGTGCCAACCCAACAGACACTTTCGGAGATACCTGTACTGCACCTCTATAGCCACCCAGTTACGTTGTGACGTTTGGTACACCCAAAGCATTCCTACGGTATCCGGGAGTTGCACAATCTCATGGTCTAAGGAAACGATACTTGACATTAGAAAAGCTCTTAGCAAACGAACTACACGATCTTGTGCTATGCTTAGGATTGGGTCTTGTCCATCACATCATTCTCCTAATGATGTGATCCCGTTATCAATGACATCCAATGTCCATGGTCAGGAAACCATAACCATCTATTGATCAACGAGCTAGTCAACTAGAGGCTTACTAGGGACATGTTGTGGTCTATGTATTCATACATGTATTACAGTTTCCAGTTAATACAATTATAGCATGAACAATAGACAATTATCATGAACAAGGAAATACAATAATAACCATTTTATTATTGCCTCTAGGGCATATTTCCAACAGTCTCCCACTTGCACTAGAGTCAATAATCTAGTTCACATCACTATGTGATTGTAATGAATCCAACACCCATGGGGTTTGTTCATATCTCGCTTGTGAGAGAGGTTTTTAGTCAACGGGTCTGAACCTTCCAGATCCGTGTGTGCTTTACAAATCTCTATGTCATCTTGATGCAACTACCACGCGCTACTTGGAGCTATTCCAAATAACTGCTCTACTATACGAATCCGGTTTACTACTCAGAGTCATCCGGATAGTGTCAAAGTTTGCATCGACGCAACCCTTTACGACGAACTCTTTCACCACCTCCATAATCGAGAAAATTCCTTAGTCCACTAGTTACTAAGGATAAGTTCGACCGCTATCTTGTGATCCATTCCTGGATCACTCTTGTACCCCTTGACTGACTCATGGCAAGGTACACTTCAGGTGCGGTACACAGCATAGCATACTGTAGAGCCTACGTCTAAAGCATAGGGGACGACCTTCGTCCTTTCTCTCTCTTCTGCCGTGGTCAGGTCTTGAGTCTTACTCAATACTCACACCTTGTAACACAGCCAAGAACTCCTTCTTTGCTGATCTATTTTGAACTCCTTCAAAATCCTGTCACGGTATGCATTCATTTGAAAGTACTATTAAGCGTTTTTGATCTATCCTTATAGATCTTGATGCTCAATGTTCAAGTAGCTTAATCCAGGTTTTGCATTGAAAAACACTTTTCAAATAACCCTGTATGTTTTCCAGAAATTCTACATCATTTCTGATCAACAATATGTCAACAACATATACTCATCAGAAATTCTATAGTGCTCCCACTCACTTCTTTGTAAATACAAGTTTCTCATAAACTTTGTATAAACCCAAAATCTTTGATCATCTCATCAAAGCGTACATTCCAACTCCGAGATGCTTACTCCAGTTCTTAGAAGGATTGCTGGAGCTTTGCATACTTGTTAGCATCTTTCAAGATTGACAAAACCTTCTGGTTGTATCACATACAACCTTTTCTCAAGAAAATCGTCGAGGAAACAATGGTTTTTGACATCCTATCTGCAAGATTTCATAAATAATGCAGTAACTGCTAATATAATTCCAACAGACTCTTAGCATCGCTACGAGTGAGAAAGTCTCATCGTAGTCAACTCCTTGAACTTGTCAGAAAACATCTTAATGACAAGTCGAGCTTTCTTAATGGTGATACTTACCATCATTGTCCGTTTTCCCTTTAAAATCTATCTGTACCCAACAGCCTTACGACCATCAAGTAGTTCTTCCAAAGTCTACACTTTGTTTTTATACATGGATCCTCTCTCGGATTTTATGGCCTCGAGCCATTCGTCGGAATCCGGGCCAATCATCGCTTCTCCATAGCTCGTAGGTTCATTGTTGTCTAGCAACATGACTTCCAAGACAGGATTACGTACGACTCTGAAGTAGTACGCATCCTTGTCGTCCTACGAGGTTTGGTAGTGACTTGATCCGAAGTTTCATGATCACTATCATCGGCTTCCACTTCAATTGGTGTAGGTGCCACAGGAACAACTTCTTGTGCCCTGCTACACACTAGTTGAAGTGACGGTTCAATAACCTCATCAAGTCTCCACCATCCTCCCACTCAATTCTTTCGAGAGAAACTTTTCCTCGAGAAAGGACCCGTTTCTAGAAACAATCACTTTTGCTTCCAAATCTGAAATAGGAGGTATACCCAACTGTTTTGGGTATTCTATGAAGATGCATTTATCCGCTTTGGGTTCGAGCTTATCAGCCTGAAACTTTTCCACATAAGCGTCGCAGCCCCAAATCTTTAAGAAACGACAGCTTAGGTTTCTCTAAACCATAGTTCATACGGTGTCGTCTCAACGGAATTGCGTGGTGCCCTATTTAAAGTGAATGCGGTTGTCTCTAATGCCTAACCCATAAACGATAGTGGTAATTCGATAAGAGACATCATGGTATGCACCATATCCAATAGGGTGCAGTTATGATGTTCGGACACACCATCACACTATGGTGTTCCAGGCGGTATTAGTCGTGAAACAATTTCCACAATTCTTAATTGTGTGCCAAACTCGTAACTCAGATATTCATCTCTATGATCATATCATAGACATTTTATCCTCTTGTCACGACGATCTTCAACTTCACTCTGAAATTACTTGAACCTTTCAATAATTCAGACTTGTGTTTCATCAAGTAAAATCTACTCAAATCATCTGTGAAGTAAGAACATAACGATATCCACTGCGTGCCTCAGCACTCATTGGACTGCACACATCAAAATGTATTACTTCCAACAAGTTGCTCTCTTGTTCCATCTTACTGAAAACGAGGCCTTTCAGTCATCTTGCCCATGTGGTATGATTTGCATGTCTCAAGTGATTCAAAATCAAGTGAGTCCAAATGATCCATCTGTATGGAGTTTCTTCATGCATATATACCAATAGACATGGTTCGCATGTCTCAATCTTTTCAAAAACGAGTGAGTCCAAAGATCGATCAACATGGAGCTTCTTCATGCGTTTTATCCCAATATGACTCAAAGAGCAGTGCCACAAGTATGTGGTACTATCATTACTATCTTATATCTTTTGGCATGAACATGTGTATCACTACGATCGAGATTCAATAAACCATTCATTTTAGGTGCAAGACCATTGAAGGTATTATTCAAATAGACAGAGTAACCATTATTCTCCTTAAATGAATAACCGTATTGCGATAAACATAATCCAATCATGTCTATGCTCAACGCAAACACCAAATAACAATTATTTAGGTTTAACACCATTCTCGATGGTAGAGGGTGCATGTGATGCTTGATCACATCAACCTTGGAAACACTTCCAACACATATCGTCATCTCACCTTTAGCTAGTCTCTGTTTATTCCGTAGCCTTTTATTTCGAGTTACCAACACTTAGCAACCGAACCGGTATCTAATACCCTGGTGCTACTAGGAGTACTAGTAAAGTACACATTAATATAATGTATATCCAATATACTTCTGTCGACCTTGCCTGCCTTCTCATCTACCAAGTATCTAGGGTAGTTCTGCTTCAGTGACCGTTCCCCTCATTACAGAAGCACTTAGTCTCGGGTTTGGGTTCAACCTTGGGTTTCTTCACTAGAGCAGCAACTGATTTGCCGTTTCATGAAGTATCCCTTCTTTCCCTTGCCCTTCTTGAAACTAGTGGTTTTACTAACCATCAACAATTGATGCTCCTACTTGATTTCTACTTTCGCGGTGTCAAACATCGCGAGTTGCTCAAGGATCATCATGTCTATCCCTGATATGTTATAGTTCATCACGAAGCTCTAATAGCTTGGTGGCAGTGACTATGGAGAACCATCACTATCTCATCTGGAAGATTAACTCCCACTCGATTCAAGCGATTGTAGTACTCAGACAATCTGAGCACATGCTCAATGATTGAGCTTTTCTCCCTTAGTTTGCAGGCTTAAGAAACTTGTTAGAGGTCTCATACCTCTTGACGTGGGCACTAGTCTGAAATCCCAATTTTGGTCTTTGGAACATCTCATATGTTCTGCGACGTTTCAAAACGTCTTTGGCGCCTCAATTCTAAACTATTAGCATTACGCACTGAACTATCACGTAGTCATCAAAACGTGTATGTCAGATGTTCGCAGCATCCACAAACCACGCTCGAGGTTCAGCACACCGAGCGGTGCATTAAGGACATAAGCCTTCTGTGCAGCAATGAGGACAATCCTCAGTATACGGACCCAGTCCGCATAATTGCTACTGTCAACTTTCAACTAAATTTTCTCTAGGAACATATCTTAAACAGTAGAACTAAAGCGTAAGATATGACATAATTTTCAAAGACCTTTTGACTATGTTTATGATAATTAAGTTCATCTAATTATTTAATGAACTCCCACTCAGATAGACATCCCTCTAGTCATCTAAGTGATACATGATCCGAGTCAACTAGGCCGTGTCCGATCATCACGTGAGACGGACTAGTCATCATCGGTGAACATCTCCATGTTGATCGTATCTACTATACGACTCATGTTCAACCTTTCGGTCTCTTGTGTTCCGAGGCCATGTCTGTACATGCTAGGCTCGTCAAGTCAACCTAAGTGTTTCACATGTGTAAATCTGGCTTACACCCGTTGTATGCGAACGTTAGAATCTATCACACCCGATCATCACGTGGTGCTTCGAAACAACGAACCTTCGCAACGGTGCACAGTTAGGGGGAACACATCTCTTGAAATTTTAGTGAGGGATCATCTTATTTATGCTACCGTCGTTCTAAGCAAATAAGATGTAAACATGACAAACATCACATGCAAATCATAAAGTGACATGATATGGCCAATATCATCTTGCGCCTTTTGATCTCCATCTTCGAGGCGCGGCATGATCACCTTCGTCACCGGCATGACACCATGATCTCCATCATCGTGTCTTCATGAAGTTGTCTCGCCAACTATTACTTCTACTACTATGGCTAACGGTTAGCAATAAAGTAAAGTAATTACATGGCGTTTTCATTGACACGCAGGTCATACAATAAATTAAGACAACTCCTATGGCTCCTGCCGGTTGTCATACTCATCGACATGCAAGTCGTGATTCCTATTACAAGAACATGATCAATCTCATACATCACATATATCATTCATCACATCCTTTTGGCCATATCACATCACATAGCATACCCTGCAAAAACAAGTTAGACGTCCTCTAATTGTTGTTGCATGTTTTACGTGGCTGCTATGGGTTTCTAGCAAGAACGTTTCTTACCTACGCAAAAGCCACAACGGTGATATGCCAATTGCTATTTACCCTTCATAAGGACCCTCTTCATCGAATCCGATCCGACTAAAGTGGGAGAGACAGACACCCGCTAGCCACCTTATGCATCAAGTGCATGTCAGTCGGTGGAACCTGTCTCACGTAAGAGTACGTGTAAGGTCGGTCCGGGCCGCTTCATCCCACAATGCCGCCGAATCAAGATAAGACTAGTAACGGTAAGCAAATTGAACAAATCATCGCCCACAACTACTTTGTGTTCTACTCGTGCATAGAATCTACGCATAGACCTAGCTCATGATGCCACTGTTGGGGAACGTAGCAATAATTCAAAATTTTCCTACGTGTCACCAAGATCAATCTAGGAGATGCTAGCAACGAGAGAGAGGGAGTGCATCTTCATACCCTTGAAGATCGCTAAGCGGAAGCGTTACAAGAACGCGGTTGATGGAGTCGTACTCGCAGCGATTCAAATCGCGGAAGATCCGATCTAGCGCCGAACGGACGGCGCCTCCGCGTTCAACACACGTACAGCCCGGGGACGTCTCCTCCTTCTTGATCCAGCAAGGGGAGAGGAGAAGTTGAGGGAGAACTCCAGCAGCACGACGGCGTGGTGGCAATGGAGCTCGTGGTTCTCCGGCAGAGCTTCGCTAAGCACTACGGAGGAGGAGGAGGTGTATGAGGAGGGAGGGCTGCGCCAGGGAAGAGGTGCGGCTGCCCTCCCACCCCTCCACTATATATAGGGGCAAGGGGAGAGGGGGAGGCGCCCTAGGGTTTCCCCTAGGGGGCGGCGGCCAAGCAGATTGGATCTCCCTAGGGAAAATCCTAGGGAGACTTGCCCCCAAGCCAAGCAGGTGGAGGCTTGCCTCCCAAGCCAGGTGGAGGCGCCCCACCTCCCCAAGTAACGTGGGAAAGGGTGTGGGGGCGCACCACCCCTTAGTGGGCTGGTTTGCCCCTTCCCCTTTGGCCCATGAGGCCCTCCAACACTTGCCGGGGCTCCCGAAACACCTTTCGGTCATGCTGGCCATAGCCTGGTACCCCCGGAACACTTCCGGACTCCAATACCCTTCGTCCAATATATCGATCTTCACCGCCGGACCATTCCGGAACTCCTCGTGATGTCCGGGATCTCATCCGGGACTCCGAACAACCTTCGGTAACCACATACTATTTCCCATAACAACTCTAGCGTCACCGAACCTTAAGTGTGTAGACCCTACGGGTTCGGGAACCATGCAGACATGACCGAGACACCTCTCCGGCCAATAACCAATAGCGGGATCTGGATACCCATATTGGCTCCCACATGTTCCACGATGATCTCATCGGATGAACCACGATGTCGGGGATTCAATCAATCCCGTATACAATTCCCTTTGTCTATCGGCATGTTGCTTGCCCGAGATTCGATCGTCGGTATCCCAATACCTCGTTCAATCTTGTTACCGGCAAGTCTCTTTACTCGTTCCGTAACGCATGATCCCGTGGCTAACTCCTTAGTCACATTGAGCTCATTATGATGATGCATTACCGAGTGGGCCCAGAGATACCTCTCCGTCATACGGAGTGACAAATCCCAGTCTCGATTCGTGCCAACCCAACAGACACTTTCGGAGATACCTGTAGTGCACCTTTATAGCCACCCAGTTACGTTGTGACGTTTGGTACACCCAAAGCATTCCTACGGTATCCGGGAGTTGCACAATCTCATGGTCTAAGGAAACGATACTTGACATTAGAAAAGCTCTTAGCAAACGAACTACACGATCTTGTGCTATGCTTAGGATTGGGTCTTGTCCATCACATCATTCTCCTAATGATGTGATCCCGTTATCAATGACATCCAATGTCCATGGTCAAGAAACCATAACCATCTATTGATCAACGAGCTAGTCAACTAGAGGCTTACTAGGGACATGTTGTGGTCTATGTATTCACACATGTATTACGGTTTCCAGTTAATACAATTATAGCATGAACAATAGACAATTATCATGAACAAGGAAATACAATAATAACCATTTTATTATTGCCTCTAGGGCATATTTCCAACATTTCTCCCGCGACCACGCGTCATCCAAATCTCGTAGACCTGCCGGCGGTCTTCTCCCAAGGTTGCGCGCTGTCGTCCTCCCGCTGCCCCTGATCCACCGCTGGCCTTCTCCCACAGCTTCTCCAATGCCCTCTTCGCCACTGCTAGCGCTGGCTTCACATTGCACAACAGGTCAACTCGAGCGCGTGGGTAAGTCCATCTGCGGCAGCTGCAGCCGTAAACTGCAAGAACTGCTCTCACTCTCAAAAAACAAAAATAAAAAGCGGTCGCTGCCCCTATCTCTGCTTGCTGGTTCCTAACTCCACTACACCGGACTATAGAAGATAAAAAAAGTTTGATGCTTACTTATTTTTCTACAGCGTCAGATTCAAAAAGTCCAGCTTCGCCCCCGGATGAAGTTCAGTTGTCACTGAAGCTTATGTTGTTCACAATCGCGTGGCTGTAGAACATCCATGCATGTCGAGTAATATTCTTCAGTTACAATAGCAGCTCCAGTGTGGCAGTAGGCGATGGTAAAAACTGAAGTCAGGAATGAGTGTTGCTGGGTACATCTGGCGGCAACAGATATTCTGAAGTTTGTTGGTGAATAACAAATGCCACAACATGTCATTGGGGTCGTGCGGGCAAGCAACATTCTCCACCTGGGTGTACTCTTTGTCTCTTTCTCTTTGCAATTCTAATCTATTTGTAGATTCTATCTCACGTACCTGACCATAGTAGCAGACTAGTAGTGTTGTATGGTCAGCTACGTAAGGGAGTTTGTGGAGCGCACTACAATGTCTAGTTTAACTCACATGGATTACTTTTATAAGTCTAAACTACTTTTGGAAATTTGAGTGTGGTATTCCTTTTTCTTCAGGAAGCCATTTCTCTTTTAGAAAGAACTACATTCCGTCAGTCTACTTACATTTTCTTTAGTAAAAGAGATAAAGTTCATTTATACGAGTACATATGTAGATCTAGTGCGCATTCTATTTTCAGTTTGGAAGTTGGAAAATATGTAAGTTCAAAAACACATTGGGAAAAACCACGTAAAAATTCACGCAAGAAGTTCAACATTAAAAATTGACGAAGTTCAAACGAGAACAAAAGGAAGAAAGTATCACGACACAAAAAATAAAAAAGGATCACCGCATGAAACATAGTAAGTTTGAAGAATAAAACAAATTATATTTTTTTTGAGTAAGTTTAACCTGTGAACGCAAAAAAAGTTTGACGAGAATAAAAGTTTATAAAACTGATTTTCACCATTTCTAAATAAAAAGAATTAAAAGTTCAAATTAAAATAACCAAGCGGTTCAATGTTTACTACGAAACTCGGCTTTCTTGTTAATAAATAATAAAATCTAGAAGTGCAAAAGAAAATCAAAGAGTAGCTCGATGTTTATATACAAGGAAGAAAACAAGCGTCACCAAGAAAATGTTAACACTCGCAGTTCAAATTTAATAAATTGCAGAGCTCCAGGAAAATACTACGGGTGTACAAAAAAAGTACAAGCTGTGTAAGCTTGAGCTCCACAATGTCGCATTCACACCGGTAGCACTACACACACTCCTCCTTGCGCATGCATAGTTTTTTCTCTATTAACTAGCATGTTTGGTGAATGTGTGAAGTCCTGCTACTACTAATAGAGAAGGAAAATCGCCACGGAACCTCATTTTGAGATAAATGGAACCAATTAAGTAAACTTGGGAAGTCCACAGTGTGTCGCCACCCAATTCTTTTAAAAGATGGCCGTGTGTGCGGGCGTCTGGTGGTTGTGTGTGCGTGCGTTTGGTGTGCTCGTGCTATGCGTATGTTTCTCCTTTATTTCTTGAATAAATCAGAAGTTCATACATAAAAAAACTGAAGTTCAAATTAAAAAAGCAGAGAGGTTCAAAGATTTTAAAAACCTAGGATTACATGCTCAATGTTGATGAGTGCTTTAGGAGTTAGGGCAAAAAGGCATAGATCAATTCAAAGTGACAACAACTAGAAGTTCACGTACTAGATGGTGCGTTTTTGTATGAGAAAAAAGAATTAAAAGGCAAACTCTACAAATTTTGTTGCTAGAAGTTCAAGTGATCGGCCCGAGAAAGTTTGAAATTTCTTGTGAGAGAGGTTCACCGTGTATTTACATGTTCAAAACACAAAAAGATGTTTTTGCGGTGTTTTAAAATAATTCTCTCAATCCAATACAAATTTGAAACAAAATGCTCTACATTAAAAAGTTTCTCCTATTCAACAACTTTTGAAAGGTGTATAAATATTCTTATTCTGAAGAACGTTTAAAACAAAATGGTGCATGTTGTTCGAAACAAAAGCTCAACCTTATGTTTTAGAAATTCATGTTTTAGATATAAATGTGAAGTTCATGTTTTAGAAATTCATAAGTTCACGTGTACCATATACTGAAGAAATTCATCAATGAAAAAAAGGATCGTATAGGCCATTTCACTGACAACAAAAGAATGCCTAAAAATGTCGTGAGACAAAAAAACAAATCGTAGAAAGTGGAAAAAACTATAATTTTGTTTTGTAAAAAGTTAGAGCGGGTCGATGTCTATAAAAACTCAGTTTTTTTCCATTACTAAAGAGAAACAAAGAGAAGTCCAAAGTGATAACTGCCGGAAGTTCACGTACTATATGGTGTGTGTTTCATATGAGAAAAAAACAATAAAAAGGCAAAGTCTAAAAGTTTTGTTGCTAGAAGTTCAAGTGCTCGGCCCGGGAAAGTTCAAAATTCTTCTAAAAGAGCTTCACCGTGTTTTTAGATGTCCAAAAACACATACAAAATATGTTGTTTTTGGTGTTTTAAAATAATTTTCTCAAACCAGAGAGAAGTTCAAAGTGATAACAACCGGAAGTTCACGTACTGCATGGTGTGTGTTTCGTATGAGAAAGATACAATAAATGGTAGATTTTTTGTTGCTAGAAGTTCAAGTGCTCGGCCCGGGAAAGTTCAGAAATTCGTGTGAGAGAGGTTTACAATGTATTCAAAAACTTCCCAAACGGTATATCCTATGCTCTATTCCAAAGGGTATATCACACTCTCTATTCCGAAAAACGGTTAAAACAAATTGTTGTATGTTGTTCAGAATTTATATTGTAGGACGTCCGACCTCCAATTACATGTTTTAAAATGGCAAGAAATGACGTCCGACCTTCAATTGCGTGTAATTCGACGTATACACAAAAATGTGACAGAAGTTCATAATGAAAACAATGAGAAGTTCAAGTACTGCAAGGAATGCATTTTCAGGTGAGAATAAAAGTGTAGAAAATAAAATCTTAAAAGGTTTGTTGACAGAAGTTCAAGTGCTCTGTCCGGAGAAGTTCAAAAATTCTTGCGAGAGAGGTTCACCTTGTATTTCCATGTTCGATTTTTTCCGCATAAAAATCGAATACAATTCTTTACTCAAAATATAAAAAGGTGAAGTTCATATTGAAATAACAGAGAAGTTCGGAGTTTATTAAAACCTAGGATTTACCTATTCAAAAAAATAAAAAACACAACGCCATTTTTTGCACTTTTAAAAACAACTCATAAACGAAAAAATGGTTGCTAGAAGTTCAAGTGCTCGATGAGGAAAGTTCAAAAAATTCTTGTGAGACAGGTTCACCGTGTATTTAATGTCCAAAATACATAAAAAATATGTTGTTTTTTGTGCTTTAAAATAATTCTCTCAAACCAGAGAGAAGTTCATAGTGATAATAACCAGAAGTTCATGTACTACATGGTGTGTATTTCATATATGAAAAAAAACAATAAAGTGAAACATAGTGAAGTTCAAACAGACATGCCCAGAAGTTCAACTACTTCATGCAGTGCAAAAAACAGCACATCAAAAACAGAGTGAGGTTCAAACAGACATGCCCGAGAAGTTCAACTACTTCACGCAGCGCGTTTCCATTTGCAATGAAGGCAGAAATCATGATCTCGTCATTTCTCTAATTTACTTCAAAATGACAGGAATATCATTTGTGTAAGTTCAAGTCCTCGGTCGGAGAAAGTTACAAAATATATTGTGAGAGAGGTTTGTACAAAAAGAAAATCATTTGTGTAACACTGAAAAAATGGATGACAAAATTACAAACGAAAATATGTCACAGAAGTTCAACGTGAAAACAGCAGGAAGTTCGACTACTATAGTGAATGAATTTGAGAGGAAAAACTTTTAAAATAGTGGCGAGTATGAAAAAATCATCAACACGGGAAAGTTGCGTGTTTACATCAGCTTTCCACCGGTATATTACTTGCTCAATTCCGGTGAGTGGATGGAGAGCTACGGGCAAAAAAATCACGTGAAAAAGAGAGTGAAGTTCAAGTAGACATGCCGAGAAGTTCAGGTTCTTCACGCGGTGCATTTTCGAAGAATCTGTTTCGCGATAAAGGCAGAACGAATAATCTCGCCATTTTGAAATAACCTGAAAACGGCTAGGAATCAGAGAAAACCATCAACATGAAAAAGTTTCGCATTTTCCTTAGCTTTTCAACGGTATATTATTTGCCCCATTCCGATGAAGTTTGTAGAAATTACGGTAAAAATACATTTTTAGCCATTTTCAAAATTGACTTAAAACAGTAAGAAATTGGGAGAAACAATATATACCAAAAAGTTTCGCATTTCCTCAACCTTTCCAACACCATATCGTTTGCTACATTCGAACGTCCGGTTAAAAAATTAGCTTAAAAATACGAACTCGGTGCAACTTGGACCGTTTGATAAATCACTTTTAAACCGTTCAAAATTAGAAAAAACTTTCAACATGAAAGAGTAGCGCATTTTCATAAGCTTTCCAACGCCATATCATTTGCCTCAATTGGATCAGCCGTTTAGAAATGACATCGAAAATACGAGCTCGGCTGTTCGGTTTGCAAAATTTTACGATTTTCCAAATTACTCTTTAACCGTAGCGAATTAGAGAAAACTTTCAACATGTGAAGGAGCGGTTTTGCAGCAGCTTTCCAATGCCATATTATTTGCCTCATTCCGATAAACGGTTTTATAATGCGATCGAAAATACAATTCATGTTTTTTATATGATTAAAAAACGATTTCCAAAACTGCTCTTAAACCGCTTATGCCAAAAATTTAACTTGGGTCATGATACTGGTGTCCATATCTTTCCAACGGTATATCACAAGCCCCATTTGGGCAATGTTGGCGGAAGTTCGAGCTAGCACTAGGAGAAGTTCAGGTCGAACAACTCAGGCAGTAAAATTACAAAAAAACGCAATTTCATCACGACCCAAGAGCAAAATCCGGCAACGAGCGAGATTCCTATTTAAAACTGGTATTTAGTTGCTAAAAAAGTTTCTAGATTACACTAACATCATACAGAACACGACTAACCAGAATAATTCGCGGGGGAAGCCACGGTTGTGAAGATAGCCCGAAGGTCGGGTACATACAGAGGGAAGTTCAGGCGCGTTACTCAGGCAGTTCAGGTTGTGATCAGAATATTATTCTGATCCCGTGATCATAATAGTGTTTATATATATATGTGTGTGTGTGTGTGTGTGTGTATATATAGTAGTTTATATGTTTAGAATTTTTTAGGTGTAAACAAAAGTAAAAAACGAAATAAAAAATGACAAAAAACCAAAAAAATTGAGGCCGTGACCTCCAGCGCAGCTGGCCCGGCCCATCTCGCTCTGCCTTTACGCGAGGGTTCCCTGGGTCTCGCTATAAGCAAGACATAGGGGTGCTACGTCTCGCCTGTAGCGCCCGTCCTGCTCGCTGCTTGTGGGTTGGCCCAGTAAGGGACTCGTTGAGGACTAGTTTGCATCGGTTTTCTTCCTTTATTCCTTATTTTTTTTCTTTGTTTCTATCTAGATTTTCATTTTTTTTGCGAAAACAACCCCAAATCTATTAAGCCAGCACCAACATACAACCCTGTCAAATAAAGAAAATACAAGTTGGTCCTTGGGTCACCGAACGTCTTCCACCACCAACGTGAGCCCATGGCGTGCCGCCGCTACTGCTCATCCAGAGCTGGCCAGACACTGTTCTACGCGGTCGGGAAGTCATGAAGACTATGGTCGTGTCGGACCAACACCTCGGAAGAGAAAACGTCACCGGAGCAAGGCACACGGATCCAAACACCACGACAGCATCGACAGCGCCGCCCTGGACACCCGCCGTCGATCTAGCACCTGCAAACCATCCCCAGAACTCGTCGTCAACACCGGAATCGCTGATGAAGCGGGATCCGAGCCGGGGAACAAAAACCCAAGTGTTGCCGCCACCGCCGCCACGCCGGCAACACCAAGGCACCACAAATCCGCCGCCAACGAGGAGCGCCGAAAGACTATGCCCCAAGATCCCTCGAGAATGCCATTGAGGCCATCATCGAGATGGAGCTGGGATGTGGGAAACCTTATTACAACCAGCAAAGCCGCTGCAATCGAAGCCTCCTCAGGGACAACCTACCCTACTTGCACATGCGGGACAAAATCCCAGGGTTCCCCATCCCTCCACCGGCGCCGGAGCAGCTAGCGGAGGTGAGGGGAACCCTCAGATTCGTTGGAGGCTGGCGGAGGGGCAGGGATCGCCTGGTCGCTCGCTGCTGCAGTAACCAACGTTCTCTCTGGATTTTCTTACGCTTTCTTTATTTCTTTCTCCGTTGTATTTGGCTTTTCTTTGTTTCTTTTTGGTTTTCTTTGTTTTTCAATATATGTCTAAGTTTTTTCATACATATTGAACATTTTCGTATATAGTCGGAACATTTTATACAAGTTTTACATTTTTTAAAATACTTGACTAATTTTTTTTTGGGGGGGGGGGGTTATCATTTATGCCACTAGTTTGTCACACTACTCAATTTTGCCAGTAGGATTTTTATCTGCTAAAAAATGCCATTGCTTCATTAGGCGCATGCTAAAAACTGCCAACGGACACGATTACTGTGAGCTCAAATATTGTTTCTCATGTTATAATGACATAAATACCTATGGGCCAATATGTAAGCTCTCCCTCTATCTCACTACAATAAAGTGTCAGTCCCACTTGATCCCAGCAGTGTCCTTATTTTCCTGTAAATATATTCGATTGCTTACTCCCAACAGTGTCCTTATTGCCAAAATTGTTAATCATGTACCCAATTACCAGTTTTTGAATACATGATTAAAATTTTCAAATATATATTTTGCAGTCTACTTTTTTCATACATATTATACATTTTTTTCTGTACATATGAAACATTATTTTATACTTTTAACATTTTTCAAATACATGATTACCATTTTCAAATATATACTTTGGTGTCTACTTTTTTCATGTGCATTGTACATTTTTTTGTACATCTAAGACATTTTTATACACATTTAACAATTTTCGAATACATGATTAACATTTTGGAAACATATGGTTTGGACATTTTTTGGAATACATGTTTAACATTTTTCAAATATGCATTGGAACATTTTTCAAATGATACAAAACTTTTTTTAAAATACATGAACTTTTTTTGCATTGTAAAAGCAGTTTTTCACGAATACATTTTCACAAACATGTGAACATTTTTTTCGAATGGTATCAACATTTTCTAAACTACGCTAACAAATGTTGTACACTGCGTTAATTTTCTTAAATGTATTGTTTTTGTAAAATTTTAAGCTGGTTTAAGTTTTTGGAATATATGTATTTTATAATATTTTTCAAAAACATTAAGAAACGAAAAAAGAGAATAAAAAAACAGAGAAGAAAACAAACTAACCTGGGCCGGCCGATAGCGACTGGAAGGCATAGACGCATAGTTTCTTGAGGCGCGACTTACAATAAGCGACATATAGTCACGCCTGGGTTTAGATTCGTTATTTTGTTTAATCTAGTGTTATTTAAAGTTCATAAAAAATAGTGTTATTTACCATCTAGTTGGACTTCTTTTTTCTCCCTTTTTATTGAAACACATCTAGTTGGATTTAAGAAATGGCATGTAGGAGTAATCAACAATCAATCAACTGGATCTAGGATGACATAATTTCACACGTAATGTTTCTTTTGAACAAAGGCTCACGAAGAGCCCATCTTTGCATACACGTAAAGTTTCTACACTCCGTTTCAAAATAAGCGTCGCTTATTTAGAATTTAGTACAAGTATATGTGATGGTTTGTCCGGTGCGCATGGTTTCTGGACGACTAGCAACTTTTGTCACGTTTCGACGAGAAAAATGGAGTCTACTCATTCAGCATGGGCACGTCTGGGGCTCGTGCGATCCAGCTAACTAGCACATGGTTCTCAAAAAAAAAAAAAAAAGCTAAATAGCACATGTGCCATATACATGCTCTTTTGGAAAGCTACGTGGTACATGCCTCAGCTGTGGAGAGTGGAGACACGAAAGCTGTTTTGTGTTTTGTCTACGCGTGAATTTGATGTGCTACTGTAACTGTGTTGGCTCATTGCCCCCAGTTGAAGCAAGCTGTCGGGCAGCCAGCCGTGTGCGAGGCCTGATGTCTCTCGCATGTTTCCGTCCTCGCGATGATGAACCGCCGGATGATTACCCAACTGAATCGCTAGTGCTGCATGTGCGCCACGCGCGCATGGTGCTCGATCGCAGTCACCGTACGGCGCACTCTCCACGGCTGGGAACAGCGCCGCCGCCGTCGAAGCAGAGGTACGTACGTACGACGTTGGCGTCGTGCGTCAGCCGTCAGCGGTCCCGGTGCTGCCGCCGCCCTTGGCCTCCCGTGCGCCGCGCGCGTCCATGCATGCCGGCTGCTGCTCTGGCGTGGCGGCGCCCTCTGCCTGCTGCTGCTGTCATCGCACGGCATCGCTGCCACATGCTGCATTGCTACGTGATTGCCGCCGCCGCAACGACGCCAAATGGGGGATCGGCAGCCGCCGCCGCCGCAACGCAACGACGTCGACGCGAGCTGAGCCTCCAGGATGTCGTCAGAGGACAGTCTCTGGAATGAAATTAAGGCTAGCGAGGCGTAGGTAGCCGTAGGTGGTCTGGTCTAGCTCGTCGTGCATGCCTAGGATCGCGTCGCTCGTGTCTAATTTTAAAGAACAGAACAACGGCCAGCCTGGCACCGAGCAGTTAATTTGTGACATGGGCGCTCGTGCAGCTGCGTCAATGGAACATATCGGCGCAGGACAGACAGCACCAAAGGTCAAAAAAGTGATGCCCCCTCTCCCCAAGTGCTTGAAATCAAGATGTTTTTTTTCAAGAGTACGCCAATGGCGTACCATATTTTTATAGAAGATAGAATGTATGTACAAGAAGTTTGGCGTAGCGCGAACACAAGGCCAAACACAAAACACACCCCAACACCTACGGGCCTAAAGCTAACCCTCTCACAAAAAGTGACCCCCCCCCCCCCCCCAAAAAGCGCATGGCCAAGTGAAGACGTCTGGTTCCTCGGGGTTTCTCTCAGTAGTGGCGATCGCATGGCAAAGGTGCATGAGTTGTATCTGCGCCATAAACGATGGGTTCTCCTGAACATCCAGCAACCAACTGTCATCGTTCAGGGCTTGCTGGACCGTCCTGTTGTTGACGTCTCTTGGCGTGACAGAGCCCAGGATCAAAGGCGCGATGTCAGCAACCGCGAAACCATGCAGCCATCGATCTCTCCAGAATAGAACCTTAGAGCCCGATCCTACTTTTATGTCGACGAGACAATCAAAAACCGCCCTCGCCTCCGGGTCATCTACCATTTGCAGCCCTTGCCACAGTCTTTGTGGTTCTGTCCTCTTGAGCCACTCCCAACGCACTCTGAGTGCCAATGCATGTAGCCTCATGTTCTTCACTCCCAATCCACCATAACATTTTGGTCTGCAGATCGTGTCCCACGCCACTAAGCATTGCCCTCCGTTGACCTTGTCTTTCCCAGCCCAGAAAAAGGATCTCATCCATTTGTTGATTTCCTCGAACACCCAGTCAGGAGCATCGGTGATCATGAAGTGGTGAACCGGTTTTGCCGCAATGACAGATTGTACAAGCACGAGCCGGCCAACCCTCTGGATGAGGCCCCGTTGCCAAGCCGGCACAAATTGCTTGACTTGGTCCTGCATAGGCTGTCACTGAGCTCTAGTAAGGCTCTTGATGGCTAGCTGCAGTCCAAGATAGCGGCAAGGGAACTCAGCCAGGTCACACTGAAGAATCTCTTCCACCCGAGCCCGGTCGCTGCTATCACCTCTGATAAGGATGGCCGAAGACTTGTGATAATTGACCCTGAGCCCCGAGGCCATACTGAACACCTCAAGCGCCCTCCTGACAAAGTTGAGGTCCTGTGCAGTCGGTCTAATGAACATGGCCACATCTTCCGCGTATATGGAAAGCCTCTGCATGGCCGAGATTCCTGAAAACATACTAAGCACCCCCTCCTCCATAGCCTTCTTGACCAGAGCCGAAAGCGCGTCCATTGCAATCACAAACAACATTGGAGAGATGGGGTCTCCTTGCCGCAATCCTTGAGCATGGTAGATGCAGTCCCCAGGAATGCCATTGACAATCACCTTGGTGCTAGCTGAATGCAACAGCACAACAATCCATTTGATCCATCTCATGCCAAAACCTTTAGCCACTAGTACCTTGAACAGGAAGGGCCAGGACAGGGAATCGAAAGCTCTCGATATGTTGATCTTAAGGAAGGCCGCGGGGGATCTGCGGGCATAGAGCCTGCGAGCAACCTGGCGCACCAATAGGAAGTTGTCATGTAAGTGTCTGCCTTGGAAGAACGTGGACTGATTGGCTCCAACCACCTCCGGCATGCGAATTCTCAGGCGATTAGCCAGTACTTTGGCAAAAAGTTTAGGGATGTTGTGTATAAGGCTGATTGGCCTGAAGTCTCCTACTTCCTCTGCATCGGGCTTCTTGGGAATGAGCACGATGTGAGCCTTGTTGAGCTTCGCAAAACCTCGTCCATCACCAACAAACAGCTTCATAAAGACCGCCATAGCGTCATGTTTAATGATTGGCCATGCTCGCTGATAGGACACACCGATGAAACCATCCGGCCCAGGCGCTCAGTCCGATGGGAGTTCAGAGATAACCTTCCAAACCTCTTCTTCTGTGATCATCGCCTCCAGTTCCCCTAATTCCACTGGCTCCAAGCCAAGATACTGAAGATCGAGCGCGTAATCTCTCGCATGAGCAGTTCCCAGGAGAAGCTCATAAGCTTGCGAGAAGACCTCTTCCATCCTCGCCTGATCAGTAATCACCTCCTCTCCACACTTGATATGCGCAATGAAATTCTTCGATCTTCTGCCATTAGCCACTGCTTGAAAAAGCTTAGTGTTAGCATCTCCTTCTTTGATCCATTTAAGACTCGATCGTTGGCAAGCAATGGTCCGTTCCAGAGCCGCTATGCCAAGCAGGGACTGCTTTAAAGTGCGCCGCAACCAGCTATCGAGATCGTTCAGATTTCTGTCCTCCTGCGCAGTGTCGAGTTTTTGTATGACCCAAGACGCCACCCTCATGCAGTTTGACATTGCCAACTTTCCTTTGCCCCCAAGAATGTAATGAGCAAGCACAGTTCCTAAGCAGCACATCCAATATCTTGTAGGGGTCCACAATCGTCGGCTCACAAGTCGAGGCTTCCCTCACCGCGTCTTCGAATCCATCGAACTTTGTCCAAAACAGCTCGAACCTGAATCTTCGTTTTGGACAAAAGCCAACACTAGTAGAAAGGTGTAGGGGCGCATGATCGGAGACATTGTTAGATAGAGACTGCAAAAGATACTCCGCATTTTCGAGCTCCCAGTCTACCGACATAAGAACTCTGTCGATCTTGGTTAGAGTGGGTGTCTCTCGTTCATTGGACCAAGTGAAGCGTCATCCGTGCATATACATCTCCTTCAACTCATGATCATCCACGAAGCTTCGGAATTTGCTCATCATTGCTCGGTGAAAGTGCTAGTTATCGACTAGAGGGGGGGGGGTGAATAGGTGATTTTTATGAAAGTCTTCAAAACACGGGGGCTTTGAAGACAAACAATAGAAATGAACCTATTGATATGCAGCGGAAGGTAGACTACACTAGACAAGCCATAGTCAAGCAAGAAATGAAGCGAAAGCACGAAGAGTATTATCAGCTAGGTAGTATGGATCAGGATGGAAGATAGTATGAAGCCAAACAACAACAGTATTCACACAGTGAAGTCAATCAGATAATGCAAGCAGGCAATGACTTCACGAAGACAAACTGTAAGTAAAGAGAGATAGGAGATAGAACCAGTTGCTTGCGGAGGACAGTGATTTGTTGGACCAGTTCCAGTTGCTGTGACAACTGTACGTCTGGTTAGGGAGGCTGAGATTTAACTCAGAAGACCGCGTCTTCACCTTATTCCCCTTGAGCTAAGGACACTTAGTCCTTGCCCAGTCACTCTGGTAAGTCTTCAAGGTAGACTTCCAAACCTTCACAGACTTCGTTCACCGGCAATAAACAATGACTCTTGGATGCTCAGAACGCGACGCCTAACCAGCTGGAGGATTCATAGTCCTCAAGTGTAACAAGTCTTCAGATCACTCGGACAGAAAGACTTCAGTGATTCCTAACACTCTTTGGCTCTGGGTGTTTTGGGCTTTGTCCTCGCAAGGATCTCTCTCTCAAATGCTTCGGAGGTGGGTTGCTCTCAAACGACAAAAGCCATGCACTAACTCTGAGCAGCCACCAATTTATGGTGTAGGGGGTGGGCTATTTATAGCCAGGAGGCAACCCGACCTGATTTGTCCGAAATGACCCTGGGTCACTAAGGAACTGACATGTGTCCAACGGTCAGATTTCAAACACACGCGGCAGCTTGACCTGGGCTACAAGTAAGGCTGACTCATCCAACTCTGGATAAGATTTGCTCTTATTGCCTTCTCTCGAAGACATAGGATTTGGTTGAGCATCACATCAGTCACTCTGACTTTGTTCACTTGGACCCCACTTAACAGTGCGGTGGTTCCTATGACTCAACAAAGAAGAAAAGGAATCTACGAAACAACTATGTCTTCGCACTCCATAGTCTTCATGCGATGTCTTCTCATGTCATAATCTTCAATGTGAATATCTTCACAGACCACCATTGTCTTCAATGTCTTCACACATTTTTAGGGGTCATCTCTGGTAGGTACACCGAATCAATTATGGGACTACTACCTGTGTTATCCTGTAATTCTCACAAACACAATAGTCCCTCAACCAAGTTTGTCGTCAATACTCCAAAACCAACTAGGGGTGGCACTAGATGCACTTACAATCTCCCACTTTTTGGTGATTGATGACAAACTGATTGAAGTTTTCAACGGGGATAAAAGTATGTGAAAGTTTAAGGGTAAGGCATTGTCTTCATAAGTAGCAAAAGGCTCCCCCTGAAGATGTGCATATAAGTAATTTTCTTTTGAATGCAAATGCACATGGCAGGTTTCACTTTGTGGAGATCCTCTTCAACTTATGAAGACAATTCATCATGCATATAAAGATGTAACAAAGATAATGGCATGCATAATGAAAAATGGACGTCTGCGGAATGACTTCATGCGGAATTTATCATCGCATCACAAATTAGCAGAAAAGGTAGCAAACGACCATCGAGTTTAAGTGTTACAACTCAAAGAACCAAAATGTATCAAAAGACGAGAGTTGTAAACACTTGGCAAAATATAGTGCAACCACCCATAATGACCCGCTTGAAGACTATCAACTCATATGCTTCTCCCCCTTTTGTCAGTAATGACCAAAAAGGTTTGAAGACATAGAGCATCTACTCATTCCCAGAAGGAGCAGATGATGGCGCAGGGTCGATGTTGGAGTTTGGTGGTGCAGAAGGGCCCGACGCAGTGTCGAGATGCAGTGCAACCGTGGTCGGTGAAGTGGCGTCGTCTTCTTCATCGACGACTCTCGCAAGAACAGTTGCAGCTGAAGATGAATGCTCAGAATCCTCAATAGATGGAGTGCGGCGCCAGCTTGCATTGCGTGGAGGTCTGGAGTAAAATTTGAAGCCCTCATTGAAGCCATCTTCGTGAAGATATTCTTCAGGGCATAGCAAGGTGAGACACTTCCAAGACCGCCGACAGGCTTCATGAGCTACGAACGAGTTCTTGGTGGCCTGATTTCTGATGTGATTGACGTCCATCAAGATACTCTGCAGCTGACGCTTGAGCCAGTCATGGTGCTTGTCCTGCTTCTGATGTAAGGCAACAAGAAGCTCTTAATCATTGAGAATGCAAGAACGCTTCCGAGGCCTTTGAGCGATTGTACTGGCAGTGGCTTCAGTGTTGGCACGATGTGGCTCACGCATATTGCCAGCCAGAGGGTAGGCAGGAGTAGCAGCATTTGGAACATGAATCCCGTCAAGAGGTTGCGTGAAGCTTTGACGATCAACGTTATGAACATATAGGGGTTCTTTGTCAGGCTCTGGGTAGATGGCTTCAACTAAAAGATCAACCTTAGGCATGAATATAACATGATTGCGCGCTGAGGGCTGATAGTTGACAAATGAATGGAGTTTGATCAGGCGCATCACCCATGGCGCATAAAACTTTAAGCCAAAAAGATCGATTCCTGATGCAGCAAGTTGCCTGATGAAGAAATCCTGGGTATTGAAGCTGATGCCATTGAGAATATAGAACACCAAGGTCTTCATGGTGCCTTCAAGTTTGGCTTCAGGAGAATATCCCTTGATTGGCCAGAGAGTACGCCTCAGAATGTGATAAATTGTGCGGGGTAAGTACTCAAGGTCCTTGACGAAGAATTCCTTTGGATATTCTGCATCTTGTGGCAAAGGCTTCATCATGCTAAGCATCTGACTCATATTTGGCTCAGGCTTCTGAAATATACTCTGCAGTGCATCCCTGTGTAGCTGACAACCAGGTTCATAGAGCTCACCTGGAGTGGGCAGGGAAGTAAGCTCGATGATATCTTGAGCTTTAGCATAATGATGCACATCTCCTGTCATCCACTCAAGGATCCAAGTCTTCGGATCCCTGTTGTAGCCACGGATATGAAGTGTGGCATAGAACTGCAGCAGAAGCTCTTCATTCCAGTGCTCTTTGTCAGTGACGAATTGCAGAAGACCGACATCTCTAAAGCAGTCCAGAGCTTCTTCAAGGCAGGGAAGACCAGCAATGGCTTCACAATCTAGATGCATGTGAGGAAAGATTCGCTCTTGATTGTATAAGACACATGAGTAATAGCCGCGCTGCTGATAGCTCCAGAAGCGATCAGAAGAGATCTTTGGCTTCGAGTATGGATTCTTGGCACTATCAAAGAACGTGTTCTGCTCCCTGAAGCTGTTCACACTGAAAGATCCTGGCGATGTAGCAGCACCTGGAAGCCTTGGCAGTCTGGGCTTTGGCTTCTGGAACGGAGGCCTTTGCTCAATGTGATAGTCGTACTGTGGTCCTGGAGCAGTTGGAGGGACCAAAATGGGCCATCTCACTATGACAAGCTGGCCACGATAGTAAGCTTGTTCCATGGTGTGGGGCCTTGGGGGGAGGAACAGTGGCTTCAGCATTCATGGTGGCTTCAGGTTGCACATGGGCTTTAGGAACCACATTAGCTTCAGGCTCCACATTGTCTTCAGCCATGACCACGTCATTGGCATCAGTAGCATTGTTTGTGGCAGCCTTAGTGTTTTCAACCTCCGTTTCTTCAGTAACCGGAGGGTCGGGCATAGTTACATTCTCCTCAAGAATGACTTCATCAGTGACAGGGGGTGTGGCAACTCGTGCTTCTTCTTCTCTTGTGTCTTGATTTTCTACAGCTGATGCAGCCGGAATGTCTTCAGCAGCTTTTGCTTCAGACTCAGAGACATTCACAGTAGGGGTGGCTTCAGGAAACACTTGACGTGCTGCTGAGATTTGTTGCACTTCCCTTTCTGGAATGCTTGACATGGTGACCTGTGGCCTAGGGCCTTTGCGAAGCCTGCGAAATGTGGGCGATGCCTGTGGTGATGGAGTGGTCTGCACCATGTAGTTGTCGTCGTCAAGCACCGGAGAGGTGACTTGAGGTGGTGGAGTTCTTGGTGTTTCATCATGAATGGGGGAGTCTTGAGGGCGATCGGCCCACGAATCATCCTGAGCAATTGGCGTCAAGGGACGACCAATGCTGATGAGTTTGCTGTTCGTAAGAATAGGCGATGATACCAGTTGGTGCTCGAGTTGAGGAAGGACTTCATCATCTTCAAAATTGTCTTCACGACCAATGTCTTCAGCTGTGATGGGGTGAAAAGCTGGAATGTCTTCATCTTCATGAGCCTCTGTGGGAGCAGGCTTGTGGATCACAATGCGACGCTCTTGAATGGTGGAGGCAGGACAGGCAACAGAAATGGGCTCGACAACAAGGGGCTTAGAAGCCGCAGCATGCTCTTTCTTTAAAGATGTTGTCTTCAATTTCTTCTTTGATGGGGCATCATCAGAAGCATTCTTGTGCTTGCGTTTCTTGGCTTCGGCTTCAGCTGCCCTTGTCTTCTTCAGTTCTGAAGCTGCTGAGGGGACCTTAGATGCTGGCGGGGAAGACAATGCTTGGTTCTTCCCGCCTTGAGGCTTCAGCTTGGGTAGCAGCAGACTTCTTCTTCTATTTTGCAGCCATTCTGGGGTCGATGCTAGGACGCCCAAGAGCCTTGCGCTTCTCAGCCTCATTGTGTGCTTGAACACATTTTTGCGCTAAGTACTTCATGCGCTCCCTTGAACCTTTTGCTTCTTCACGCTTCTTGTGGAACTCTTCCTTGAGGTCATGCAGCATTTTCTTGAAGATTTGAACATCTGCCACGCTGAGCTTGGCCATGTTCTTCTTGAAGTGAGCCTTCTCATAATCAATTTTGTTTTTCAGCTCGACAATCTTCTGAGTCAAGGCCAACTCATCAGCAATGGCTCCATGGAATGT
Organism: Triticum aestivum; assembly: GCF_018294505.1. Classification (NCBI taxonomy): domain Eukaryota; kingdom Viridiplantae; phylum Streptophyta; class Magnoliopsida; order Poales; family Poaceae; genus Triticum; species Triticum aestivum. The sequence goes on from NC_057805.1 coordinate 36,350,947, forward strand.
GACGCTGATGTCAACTGGCAGTTGAAGATCATCAATACTAAGGTTTGGATTATCAAACCACTCATCGATGAAGTTATTCAAGATGTCCACGTCAAAGAGGGGCAAATAGTTGAAGATGTCCGCCTCTTGCTTGCTCTTGATCAGCAGCTCAAGGGCATCATCCCCAAAATCGTCATCGCTTGACAGATCAATGGTTTCATCTTCGTTCCGCAGAACGGCAGCTGGAGTAAGTTTAAGCCCAGAAATCTTCATGGGGTTCTTCTTCTTGGGCTTCTTTGTCTTCTTGGAGACACGAGAAAGATCTTCTGATTGCACACTGGGTTCAGGAGGTGCAGTTGCTAATGGCTTCGGACACGAAGCTTTTGGTGCGGCAGAGGGCTTTGAGGCCTTTGTTTTCTTCTGCTTCTGCATCTTTGGTGGTGATGGCGCTTCTTCAGAGTCGGCGTCATCAGCTGAATGATCCACAGTGGCCCTCTGAGATGCGATGTGGGAGAGGAGGCCATCAAAGTTGTTGAAGGGCCCGATGACATTAGGATTGGCATCGCGTGTGCCATCAGCCCTAGGAGCAGATGGACCAGGGTTGAAGTTGAGACCCAGATCCCTCTTGTTCTTCACAGCGGAATCTTTGGCAAACTTGTAGTTGTGCTTGAACAGATTGTCTTCACGACACCACAATATAGATGATGGGTCGACATTTTCTGGCTTTGGTCCTCGGACCATGCATGGGTAGAAGCCTTGAGCAATGGCTTCAGACTTGGACTTGGGCTGCAGATTTCTGTATAGAATATCTCCCCATGGGCGCTTGATGGCGTTCTTTTCAGCATATTCAGCAGTCACAAATCTGTACTTGAACCATTGTTCCGCCCAATATCTTCGAATCCATTGGATTCGGGTCTTGCGTTGTCCATAGCTTTCCTCAGGATCAGACTTGTACAATTCAAACAGATCAGGAGGTAAATCCTTAGCTGTATCTCCACGGCGCTGCCTGCCGCCCTTTCTAGCTGACTTCTCTGTGGCCATTATATTCAGACTGAATGGCTTCAATACAGTGAAAGGCTTCCTCTTGCTGGAAAGATAGGAACTGGCTTCAGGTGAGTGAATATGATGCTGTAAGAACTCTGCAAATGAATGAAGACTATGAGAACCAAGGGATTCTCCCACGGACATATGTACCTGTGACAGCATTAGAGGTGCGAGGGAAGGGGAAGAGGTCATATGCATTCTCAGAAGATTTTGACGATAAATCAGTTTAAAGACTTGACCTCATAGTGCGAAGACATTCACTTATTTGATGAGAGTTGGTTCCAGATTTGTACGAATCCATGAATAAGTACAAGTGAGGAATCTAACTGATTATGAAGCATAAGTGAATATCCTTAGCTAGTTATGAGATGCAGACAAGGACGGATCCAGATTTGGAAGACAAGGAACCACTTTTGTTTGAAGTGGATGGATTTGACGGATCAAAAAGCACTAAAAAGTAAGTTTTATTTACCCTTGATGAACTGCTAGACGAGGTCGAGAGAGAGAGAGGCCGAGCAGTTCAATCTCCCATGCCCTAACTCGGCGACAGAAGACACCTACGGCGGCGGCAGAGAGGACTAGGTCTGCAGCCGGCGTGAGGACGGCGTCGAAGAAGTCGTAGCAGCTAAGCGCTTCGTCTCCTGCGTCGACGCGAGCTAGCGGAGGCGCTAGGGTTTGTGCGAGGTGGTGAGGTGGGAGAAGAGATAATGACCGCGGTGAGTTGTGCATTTATAAGGAAAGGGACAACATAGCGTAATTACGCAGGTGCCCCTGGCGGTTCACATCTGAAGGACACGTGGCATGCATGCAACACATTGAAAGTTGTTCCATGTTCCCACGCATGCCTGGATTGTTGGGTGGTCGTTCCGGCTTCTCCGGTGTTCAGGCAATCAGGATAAAGCACTAAAAACGAAGTTAACTTTTTGTCCCTGTGTCTTCTGCTGACAAGGATTCAGAGAAGACAATCGACAGTTTCAATAGAATGCATATGATTTGGATAGATAACTTGAGGTAGAAGCAAAGAAGGGGTGAGGGTCCGATCACATCCACTTAGATCAAGAAAAAAAGCAAACAAGAAGACATAGCTATAAGTGAATGATGTAGAGGACAGAACTCGAATATATGAAAATATCAGCATAAGTCCAAATCAACCTTGTGAAGATAAACGCAAAGACAAATCAAATGCAAATGTAACGCCAATTGAAACACTTCAACAAGAATTTGGTGGTGGCGTTACCCACCGTATAGGAAGTATTAGACCCAGACACGACACACAATTATCATGGCGCTCCGAAGTCAAATTCCGCATTAATGTATTCACACTTAGAGTGTATGTCTTCATTGACTGAAGATATAAGTTACTTCATGTGCTGCACATCTAAGTCATCAACATGCATAAGTGTTAGGATGTGTGTCCAATTACAAGACATTCAAGGATTCTATGATATTTAGCTCACACCGCAACTTGCAAAACCTTTTCTCATCCAAGGGCTTTGTGAAGATATCTGCCAATTGCTCTTCAGTGTTGACGTGAATGATATCAATATCTTCCTTCATGACATGACCTCTGAGAAAGTGACGACGAATTTCAATGTGCTTTGTCTTCAAGTGCTGAACTGGGTTGTTGGCAATCTTGATGGCGCTTTCATTGTCGCAGTAGAGTGGCGCATGCTTCAGGTGGATACCATAGTCCTTGAGAGTTTGCTTCATCCACAGAAGCTGAGCACAGCAAGATCCAGCAGCAATGTATTCAGATTCAGCAGTGGAGAGAGATACACAGTTCTGCTTCTTTGAAGACCAACAGATAAGAGATCGTCCAAGAAAGTGACATGTGCCTGATGTGGACTTGCGATCAACCTTGTCACCAGCATAATCAGCATATGTGAATCCAACTAGATCAAACTCTGAGCCCTTTGGATACCATAATCCTAGTGTTGGGGTGTAAGCCAAATATCGAAGAATTCGCTTCACACCTAAGTGATGCGATTCCTTTGGTGCCGCTTGGAATCGGGCACACATGCAAACACTAAGCATTATATCTGGCCTAGATGCACACAAATAGAGTAAAGAACCAATCATGGAGCGGTATACCTTTTGATCGAACTCTTTACCATTGACGTCAGGACTCAGATGACTTTTGGTTGGCATTGGCATCGTGTATCCTTTGCAATCTTGCATTCCAAACTTCTTTAGGAAATCTTTGAGATATTTTTCTTGTGATATGAAGATTTCATTGCTCTGCTGACGAATTTGAAGACCGAGGAAGAATTTCAGTTGACCCATCATGGTCATCTGATATTGCTCTTGCATCATGTGTCCAAACTCATCACTGTATCTCTTGTCAGTGCAGCCGAAGATAATGTCATCCACATAGATTTGGCACACAAACAGTTCTCCATCATATGTCTTCGTGAAGAGTGTAGGATCTAGAGAACTAGGTTTGAAGCCTTTGCTCTTCAGGAAGTCTTTGAGAGTGTCATACCAAGCGCAAGGAGCTTGTTTGAGGCCATACAGTGCCTTGTTGAGCTTGTATACCATATCAGGATGTTTGGATCTTCAAAGCCAGGTGGCTGTGCAACATACACTTCTTCTTCAATCTTGCCATTGAGAAAGGCACTCTTCACATCCATCTAGTACAGAAGAATATTGTGATGGTTTGCATAGGCTAGCAGTATGCGAATGGCTTCAAGCCTAGCCACGAGAGCAAATGTTTCATCGAAGTCAATCCCTTCAACTTGGGTGTAACCTTGAGCAATGAGACGAGCATTGTTTCTAACAACCTGACCATGCTCATCTTGTTTGTTGCGATAGATCCATTCGGTGCCTATGATCTTGTGCTTGCGAGGATCAGGACGCTTGACCAATTCCCACACATTGTTCAACTCGAACTGTTGAAGCTCTTCTGGCATAGCTTGAATCCATTTAGGTTCCATGAAGGCTTCAACAACTTTCTTGGGTTCTGATATTGAGACAAATGCAAAGTGCCCACAGAAATTTGCTAGCTGTGTTGCTCTTGAACGGGTGAGTGGACTAGGTGCATTGATGCTATCAATCATCTTCTCAATTTGTACATCATTTGCAACACGAGGATGAACTGGACAAAGATTTTGCCCTTGCTGATCATTGTCTTCATTTAGTATTGGCTTCAGGCTGAGCATTGTCTTTAGCTTGACTTGGTGCAATGATGATTTCTTCTTCAGCCTGAGCTTCTGAAGGTATGATTTCTCCAGTACCCATCAGCTTGATGGATTCACTAGGTGGGACTTCATCTAGCACATTTGGCAGGTGCTCTCTTTGTGAGCCGTTAGTCTCATCGAACCGCACATCCATGGTTTCAACCACTTTGTAGTGAAAGAGGTTGAAGACTCTATAGGAGTGCGAATCCTTTCCATAGCCAAGCATAAAACCTTCATGTGCTTTCGGTGCAAATTTTGAAGTGTGATGTGGATCCTTGATCCAGCACCTAGCACCAAATACTCTGAAGTAACTGACATTTGGCTTCTTACCAGTTAGGAGCTCATAGGATGTCTTCTTTAGAAGCTTATGAAGATAAACACGGTTGATGATGTGGCATGCAGTATCAATGGCTTCAGGCCAGAACTTCCTTGGAGTCTTGTACTCATCAAGCATTGTTCGTGCCATCTCAATGAGGGTTCTGTTCTTGTGCTCCACGATGCCATTCTGCTGGGGTGTGTATGGAGCAGGAAACTCATGAGTGATGCCCAATGTATCAAGGTAAGTGTCAAGGCCGGTGTTCTTGAACTCTGTGCTGTTGTCACTTCTAATGTGCTTGATCTTGATGCCATAGTTTGTCATGGCACGATTTGTGAATCGTCTGAAGACATCCTGCACTTCATTCTTGTAAAGGATTATATGCACCCATGTGTATCTTGAATAATCATCAACAATGACGAAGCCATAGAGGCAAGCAGTGGTAGTGAGAGTAGAGTAGTGAGTAGGGCCAAATAAGTCCATGTGAAGCAGCTCGAAGGGTTGAGATGTCGTCATGATTGTCTTTGAGGGATGCTTGGCCCTTGTCATCTTTCCAGCTTCGCAGGCACCACACAAATGATCATTCTTGAACTTGACACCCTCGATGCCTACGACGTGTTTCTTCTTCGCGAGAGTGTACAAGTTCCTCATGCCAGCATGCCCTAGCCTCCGATGCTAGAGCCAGCATTCTGACGCTTTTGCTAGAATACATACGACCAACTGTGGTCCTGCTGAGAAATCTACCATTTACAGATCATCCTTTCGATACCCTTCAAAGACTAGAGACTTGTCAGATTCCATTAGAATAAGGCAACGGTATTTTCCAAATATCACAATCATGTTTAAGTCACAAAGCATTGAGACAGACATTAAGTTGAAACCAAGGGATTCAACAAGCATCACTTTATCCATGTGCTGATACTTTGAGATTGCAACTCTACTTAGACCCAATACCTTGCTTTTACCAGTGTCAGCAAATGTGATGTGACTCTTGTCAGATGGACGTAAGGTTGAGTCCATGAGAAGACTTCGATCACCAGTCATGTGGTTAGTGCATCCACTGTCCATAATCCATTCTGAATCCTTTGGTGTCATACCCTACAGTGCAGTTTGGGGGATAGGCTTCACCAAGGGTATTGTGAAGCATAAACATTTGACGAACGAGTGGATTATGGAAGTTCAGATCTTGGTTAGGATAAACAGGGTGATCATCAAGGAACTCAGGAATGAAATACATAGTAAGACCATTTGGACATTTTATCTTGCCCCACAAGATGTTTTAGGTCCCCAGCATAAGCACCAGGCGCCTTTGATTTCCGGCTGGAGACCCTTCCCTGCAAAAGAGAGTTAAGTTTTCTTGACCACCCACATTTTCAGGGGTGGCTTCGAAGCTATGAGTCTAAGTGCAGCATCTGAGAACTTCGGATTTGGAGCCCTAGCAAATAGCCTTGCAGGAGGTGAATAATACTCATATGAATAAGCAGAAAAGTTCTTAGTTTTTTGAACATAGCGGTTTGAGGAAACACGCTCATATTCATAGGTCTGAGTATGATTTCCCTGCAAAACATTGGCATTAGGGTGACTCTGTTGAGTCCTCTGTCTGTATGAACCCTTTGGACCATATGAAGCCTTTGGTCTGGGGTTTGTCTTCTTCCCAGGTGATGTCATGATGACATTCACAGGAAGATTCTTAAGACAACTTTTGGGCACCCAGATCTTCTTCATAGGCGGCCCATTCCTGCAGTTAGTACCAATATACCTGGCAAACACTTCACCATTCTGATTCTTAAATAGTTTATAGTTTGCATCAAAGGATTTATCAATGATAATCGGGTTAGCACAAGTGAAGCCAGATAGAGTAGACGGATCCACTGAAGGTCCCTTTGCAGCAACCCATGTGGTTTTGGGGTACTGCTCAGGCTTCCAGTAAGAACCATCAACATTCATTTTCCTCTCGAACCCAACACCCTCTTTCCTAGGGTTTCGGTTCAGTATCTATTTCTTGAGGACATCACATAGTGTCTGATGCCCTTTGAGACTTTTGTACATTCCTATCTCAAGCAATGTCTTCAACCTGGCATTTTCATCAGCAATAGTAGTGGTATCCTTAGCAGAGGGGTTAGTTACCACATCAACAGTTGAAGATATTGCAACAGTAGCAGCAGTAGAACATTCAGCAACAGACGTAGCGTTATCACGCTCAAGACATTTTAGACATGGTGGTTCAAATCCTTCCTGAGCAGGACTGATCTGTTGAGAGTGAAGTGACTCGTTCTCCTTTTGAAGATCTTCATGAGCCGCTCTCAATTTCTCAAGTTCTTGCTTCCTTTGAAGATAATCGTAGGAAAGCTTTTCATGAGTTGTTGAGAGCGTTTCATGACGACTTTCAAGTTCCTCGTACTTAACATGAAGATTTTTGATGTCTTCAATTAAGGACTGAGATCGGGTCATTTCCGCGTCCAACAGATCATCGCTTTTGTCTAGCAATTTTTGAATATGTTCCATAGCTTTCTGTTGTTCAGTTGAAATTTTAGCAAGTGTTTTGTAGCTTGGTTTGGATTCACAATCAGAGTCATCCTCACTTGATGTTTGAAAGTAGGCATCGCGTGAGTTTACCTTGGCACCGCGTGCCATGAAGCAGTAGGTGGGAGCAGAGTCATCCTTATCCTCAGCATTAGTGTTGGTGATGAGGCCATTGTCTTCAGTGTTGAAGATGGACTTGGCGACATATGCTGAAGCTAGAGCCAGGCTTGCCACACCTGAATCAGACTCCTCCTCAGACTCCACCTCCGCCTCCTCAGAAGCAGACTCCTCCGCTGAATCCATCTCCTTGCCAAAAAATGCACGAGCCTTGCTTGATGAGCTCTTCTTGTGTGATGAAGACTTCGACGAAGACTTGGAAGAAGACTTTGAGGGTTTCTTCTTCTTCTTGTCATCAGAATCATATTCCTTGCTCTTTTTCTTCTTCTTGTTCTCATTGTCCCACTGCGGACACTCAGAGATGTAGTGACCAGGTTTCTTGCACTTGTGGCATGTTCTCTTCTTGTGGTCACGAGCAAAAGCTTCATCATTTCTTGAGCTAGATCTTGAAGACTTTTTGAAGCCTTTCTTCTTAGAGAACTTCTGGAACTTCTTCACAAGCATAGCAAGCTCCTTTCCAATGTCTTTAGGATCCCCAAAACTGCAGTCAGATTCTTCTTCAGATGAGGAAACACCTTTGCCTTCAAAGCGCGAGTTCGGCCATAGTTGGGACCATAGATATCTCTTTTCTCAGATAGCTGGAACTCATGTGTGTTGAGCCTCTCAAGTATGTCAAACGGATCGAGAGTCTTGAAATCAGGGCGTTCTTGAATCATCAGGGCCAGGATGTCAAATGAGCTGTCAAGCGATCTCAAGAGTGTCTTGACGATTTCATGCTTGGTGATCTCAGTGGCGCCGAGTGCATGAAGCTCATTTGTGATATCAGTGAGGTGATCAAATGTGAGCTGGACATTCTCATTGTCATTTCTCTTGAAGCGGTTGAAGCGGTTGCGAAGAACACTAATCCTTGAGTCTCTCTGGGTTGAGACGCCTTCGTTGACCTTGGAGAGCCAGTCCCAGACTAGCTTCGCAGTTTCCAGAGCACTCACACGACCATACTGTCCTTTGGTCAGATGACCACAGATGATGTTCTTAGCAGTCGAGTCCAGTTGAATGAACCTCTTGACATCAACAACAGTGACACCTTCACCGACCTTGGGAATGCCGTTCTTGACGACATACCAGAGGTCGACATCAATGGCTTCAAGATGCATGCGCATCTTATTCTTCAAGTAGGGGTAATCAGTGCCATCGAAGACAGGGCACGCAGCGGAGACTTTGATTATCCCTGCAGTCGACATAGCTAAAACTCCAGGTGGTTAAACCGAATCAAACAGAACAAGGGAGCACCTTGCTCTGATACCAATTGAAAGTGCTAGTTATCGACTAGAGGGGGGTGAATAGGCGATTTTTATGAAAGTCTTCAAAACACGAGGGCTTTGAAGACAAACAATAGAAATGAACCTATTGATATGCAGCGGAAGGTAGACTACACTAGACAAGCCATAGTCAAGCAAGAAATGAAGCGAAAGCACGAAGACTATTATCAGCTAGGTAGTATGGATCAGGATGGAAGATAGTATGAAGCCAAACAACAACAATATTCACACAGTGAAGTCAATCAGATAATGTAAGCAGGCAATGACTTCACGAAGACAAACTGTAAGTAAAGAGAGATAGGAGATAGAACCAGTTTCTTGCGGAGGACAGTGATTTGTTGGACCAGTTCCAGTTGCTGTGACAACTGTACATCTGGTTAGGGAGGCTGAGATTTAACTCAGAAGACCGCGTCTTCACCTTATTCTCCTTGAGCTAAGGACACTTAGTCCTTGCCCAGTCACTCTGGTAAGTCTTCAAGGTAGACTTCCAAACCTTCACAGACTTCGTTCACCGGCAATAAACAATGACTCTTGGATGCTCAGAACACGACGCCTAACCAGCTGGAGGATTCATAGTCCTCAAGTGTAACAAGTCTTCAGATCACTCGGACAGAAAGACTTCAGTGATGCCTAACACTCTTTGGCTCTGGGTGTTTTGGGCTGTGTCCTCGCAAGGATCTCTCTCTCAAATGCTTCGGAGGTGGGTTGCTCTCAAACGACAAAAGCCGTGCACTAACTCTAAGCAGCCACCAATATATGGTGTAGGGGGTGGGCTATTTATAGCCAGGAGGCAACCCGACCTAATTTGTCCGAAATGACCCTGGGTCACTAAGGAACTGACACGTGTCCAACGGTCAGATTTCAAACACACGTGGTAGCTTGACTTGGGCTACAAGTAAAGCTGACTCATCCAACTATGGATAAGATTTGCTCTTATTGCCTTCGCTCGAAGACATAGGATTTGGTTGAGTATCACATCAATCCCTCTGACTTTGTTCACTTGGACCCCACTTAACAGTGCGGTGGTTCCTATGACTCAAGAAAGAAGAAAAGGAAACTACGAAAAAAAGTATGTCTTCGCACTCCATAGTCTTCATGCGATGTCTTCTCATGTCATAGTCTTCAATGTGAATATCTTCACAGACCACCATTGTCTTCAATGTCTTCACACATTTTTAGGGGTCATCTCTGGTAGGTACACCGAATCAATTATGGGACTACTACCTGTGTTATCCTGCAATTCTCACAAACACATTAGTCCCTCAACCAAGTTTGTCGTATACTCCAAAACCAACTAGGGGTGGCACTAGATGCACTTACACTCGGTTGAGGTTAGTGTTGTTTTTCTCTGAAGCATGGAGAATCATGTTGAAGTCACCCATCACCATCCAAGGTCCTTGACAAATTGAGCGCCTCCTTGTTAAGTCCTCCAGAAATTGCGTCTTAAGCTCATCTCCCTGTGGCCCGTAGACAACAGTAATCCACCATGGCTCCGTGACCTTTGAGTGCACTAGGCCAGTGACAAAGTTTGCGTTAAGCTGAATATTGTCAAGGGTTAGCACCGAGCTGTCCAAAGCAAGGAGAACTCCACCTCGTGTCTCTATGGCTGGTAAGTACGCAAAACCATCAAAGGATGGTCCGAGACATTGCATTACAATAAACTGATCAATTACATCTAGCTTGGTCTCTTGCAGACACACTAAGTTCACCTTCACCGAGCCTAGGAATTCTCTCACCGCTTTCCTCTTCGCTGGATTGTTGAGGCCCCTAACATTCCAGCTAATCACTTGTGGGTGTAGATCCATGGAAAAGATCGACTCCCCACCAAGCCGCAGCCTTTACTGCGCACAAATGACCACAGCGCTGCTCGCCTCCATCTCTTCCCTCGGTGTAATGGTCTTGCCAAACAAGGCTGCTCTTACCCGGACGTGTTGCTCACGGAGCGGCGAGTCGAACAGCGCCTTCAGTTCTTGCACCATCCCATCGTCCACCTCTAGATCTTCTGGGACCAGCCCCAATGTGTGAAACAACACATTCTCCACTTGGTTCTCCTTGGGTTTCCTAGGGGCAGAAGCTTTCTTGGTCGCTCTAGTCGTGCATCTTGGGGTGAAAGGCTCAACTTCAGGCCGTAGCTGAGAAGCCTGTACTTCGCGAAGGAGCGGCAGGGCAAGCTTCTTGATGATGTTGGAGCAAAAGCTTTTGAGCTTCTTGTAAGCCAGCACCTCATGCGCAGTCATACCATCCGTGTTTTCCTCTCCCAGTTCATCATCTCTAGCACATAGCATGGGGCGAGTGGAATCAATGGCAGCATCAGTGTGTGCGTGCTCATCAGTGGGTAAGTGCTCGACGATAGCCATTTCATGATTCCCATCATGCATGTCACTGCATATCTCGCCCATTGGCTGCAGGACTGGTGAGTATGCGGTGGGTCCCAGCTGCCCATCTCCCATCTCATTAGAACAAGTGGCCTCATGTCCGCCAGGCGAAGATGCCGGGAGAATCTTCAGAAATGAAAGGCACACCTTTGCAGCATGGAGGAGGAATTTCATCCATGATATTACCCTGCTGTCCCACAGATTCAAGCCTAGTCTAAAGCCTTTGTTGTTGCATTGGATTAATTCTTTGTCCTAGTTGGCTCCCTGTAATTATGTAATCTTGCATGTAATTATGTACATAGGCCCATAGGTAAGTAGTTTTCTAGCTTTACTTACCAGAACCTCTTGTATTTTGTTGGTTGAGTTTTAACAAAATACTGTGGGGCTATTGCCTCATAGTTTCCAGTCAAAAACAAAAAGATGCCGGGAGTGCCGCAGTTCCATCGGGCGAGGCCAGCACGTGGCCGTCATCAAGGGGCAGTTGAACTTGTGGGTCCTTTGCGTCTGTCGGTGTTCTGGGAACGGGGGTCCCCAGACTTGCCAGCCTGCGGCCCACAGCGTGGTTGTGCTAGCAGGCCTGTACGGCCCATCTTCATCAACAAGGCATTCAAGACCCTCGCGAGGGGCCAAGCCTCGCGAGGCGGACGACACAAGACCTCCTCAGGAGCGGCCTAACCAGGCAGACTCGCGAGGGGCGGAGAGATCAAGGCAAGGCAAAACTCATGAGGTTCTCATGACGTGAGCCATGACGATCGAGACCAGGCGGGTGCCAGCGCGCGCAGTGTCCTTGTTTCCCCTTTGGTGCTAGGGAAGCAAGCCCAGGCACAGAGTACCGAGGCATCAAGCAAAGGTTTCCATATCAGTGCAATGAGACCAAGACCAGCAGGACGGCAAGACGGAGGTCACCATGGAGCCCAAGGCGGCGTCACCACCAGAGCCTTTTGCAGGCGAAGACCTCTTTTCTCAGGATAAGCTATACTGGCTGTCCCCTTTCGAATTGGCCGTTGTTGGCTCCCTTCCCGCTCAATATTTGGGAAGAGGACCAGGGCCTATATAAGTAGAACTAGCCACCACCGTAGGGGGGATCCGAAACCAACTGATGGGTTGAGAACTCACCCAGAGGCATCTCACCCGATCCTTAGCCACACACCAAGCACAAGAACACCTCAACCTCAGGAGGTTGTTCTTCCCCATGTACTATTCATTAGCAGCCCAAGAGGCAATCTACCACCACCACACTGGAGTAGGGTATTACACCACAATGGTGGCCCGAACAAGTATAAATCTTGTGTCTTTCGTGTTGTGAGTTCGTCGAGTTCGTCTGCGAGATCTTAGAAAGCTAGGGCGTGGATCGGTAGGAGGGAAAGAACTTCGCGCGCACCCCGGAGTTCGAACCTTAAGGGTTTTGCCGGAACCCCTGATGCAACATTTGGCGCGCCAGGTAGGGGTGCACCGAAGCTTCCCTTCCGTCGCTCCGCATCGCGTTGCTTCGTCCTCTCTATGGCGGACGCTCGCCGTGCTCGTGCTGAGCGCCGGGCTGCCCTCGCCACCCGCGTCGCTCAGATGGCTCCCGTCGGCGGGCCACCTCGTCGTTCTCCGTCGCCTGCCGCCAACGCCGCCACCGGCCCGGCGGTGAACGAGCAGCAAGCGTCCTCGCTGCACCCCTCGGTGCGGCGGGACGGCCGCACCGCCACTCCATCGCCGACTCCCGTGGTTCGTCGTCCCACCCTCGTCGCGCTCCCATGGACGCACGGGCTGCGCTCCTCATGCCGCACGAGCTCCTGCGCTACCGCCCGGTCGACGACCTCTACGAGGACTGGCTCGACCGCATCGCCGAGCTTGTCCGCGCCGCAGGGGGCTCCCCTGCGCCGTCCCTCTCTCCGCCTCACCCTCCGCCAGCTACAGGCGACGTAGCTCACGGAGCATCTCCACCACCTCTGCCCAAGACGGCGCCCTGGCGCCAAGGCCTACGCCTCCGCGACGCGACCGACTGCGTCCGGCGCCCGCGCGTGAAGAAAGAAGCTGTCAAGAAGTCCCTCGACCGCAAGAGAACGCTCCGCCACTCCTCCCACCGCCGCACTGATACGTCTCCAGCGTATCTATAATTTTTTATTGTTCCATGCTATATTCAATTCTGTTTTGGATGTTTAATGGGCTTTATTATACACTTTTATATTATTTTTGGGACTAACCTATTAACCGGAGGCCCAACCCAAATTGCTGTTTTTGCCTATTTCAGTGTTTCGAAGGAAAAGGATGTCAAACGGAGTCCAAACGGAATGAAACCTTCGGGAACGTGATTTTCGGAACAAACGTGATCCAGAGGACTTGGAGTCTACGCAAAGAAATCAACGAGGAAGGCACCAGGCAGGGGGCACGCCCTCCACCCTCGTGGGCCCCTCGTTGCTCCACCGACGTACTTCTTCCTCCTATATATACCCATATACCCTGGAAACATCATATACGGAGCCAAAACCCTATTTCCACCGCCGCAACCTTCTGTACCCGTGAGATCCCATCTTGGGGCCTTTTCCGGCGCTCCGCCGGAGGGGGCATTGATCACGGAGGGCTTCTACATCAACACCATAGCCTCTCCGATGATGTGTGAGTAGTTTACCTCAGACCTTCGGGTCCATAGTTATTAGTGTCGGAGTAATTGGCCACGGATACCCCGAAGACGGCGAAAGGATAATTCAAGACATCGGGGCTAGCAAAGCCCCTCAGTCCGACTGCCCGGCTGGTCCTGCCGGCTCCCCGTCCGACTGCTCTGTTCTGCCGGCTGCCGGCTGCCGAATGCGCCGACCGGCCGGCTGCCGACTGCGCCAACCAGCCGGCTGCCGACTGCATCCCGACAAGACACCGAGGAGACGGCCGTACCGCGACGTCATCTACAATGTACCGTGTCCCCTGGGCATTGATTTATAAAATGCCCCAGGGGACAAGCATGACATGCACCATGCCTAGCCCATGCCACTACATAGCTTGGTTTGTAAGCTACCCAAGGTAGCTTACAACCAACGCTACCACCACCCATGCCTACCACTATATATAGCTAGCTCTATCCATCCATCAGGGGATGGACTCACGCCACATTCACTTGGCCACAAGTCCACTCACGGCCACAAGCCATGGCCATACATGGCCACTAGAGCCGGCCATACACAAGCATATACCATATCAGATGCACTTGGCACTGATCTCAGATACAGCTCTAGGAGCACTCTGTACCAGATATACCACAGATATTTAGACATGCAGGAGTAGGGGTATTATCTCTCCGGAGAGCCCCGAACCTGGGTAAACTAGCGCGTGCTACTCGCATACCCGCTCCCGGGCCTATCAGCAGCAGTCTTACCCTCACACTAAGCCCTTGTGGCATCTGTTGACTCGCAAGCCCCCCATGAGAATACCACGACAGTTGGCGCCCACCGTGGGGCGGTACTACTACTATGCTACCACGCTGCTGGTTTCGCAGTTCAGGCGGGAACATTTTCGTCTTCACTGCCGCGGCGTCGCGCCGTCTCTCCAGCAGCGGTCGGGGGCTCGACATCGGCACACCCCGGAGTGGCCGCGAGGGACGGCGCGCCCTCGTCGTCGGCCTCGCCATCCTCGTCAACGTCGTGGCGGCGTCGCTGTCGCCTCTCCGGCCACGCTCGAGGGCTCGACATCTACACGTCCCCGGGGCAGCCGCACGGGATGGCGCGTCCGCGTTGTCGGCCTCGACACCGCTGGGCCCGCTCATGCTCGTCCCGCTCACTTGCATCTGCTTGCAAGCTAGCTAGATGCAGGTCAACCATGGTCAAGCACTACCCATACAATGGCCATGTGCACTATCTGTACATTGGCTGGATGGAAGACTTCCACGCCGATGCACGTTGGTCAGCTGCTCAGCGCGAGCTCAGCCCCGAGCTGCTCCTCATCGCTGCGCGGCCCCGTCGCCGCACCTGCCCACCGGGCCACGCCGTGCTCCGCCCCAAGCCTCCCGCAGTTGCTCCGCTGCTTCGAGCCGTGGCCGCACGCTGCTCCAACCCCGGGCCCTCCTCCTCTGCGCCCGTGGAGCCGCACCGCCCGTCCGCACATCCCGCGGTGCCCAGGAGCTCGAGCTCCTCCCCGTCTCCGCGCACTCGCCGCCCGAAGTCTCTCGCGCTCGAGCTCTCCTCCGGCCGCGCGCCCGCGCTGCTTGACCCGCGCTGCTGCCGACTCCGGATCCGGCTGCGCCGGCTGCCGCTGCCCCGGGCCGGCCTCCGCTCCTCTCAGCCTCGGGTCGTGGCCAGGTGCTCCGCACCCGTCGCCCGCGACTGCGCCCACCCGGCTGCGTTGGGTTGACTCCGCCCCTGGCCGCCTGCTCGCCGCTGCAGCCGGCCCCGGCTGCGTCCCTGCTGCTGCCGGCTCCGCGCTGTCCGGGCCTCCGCCTGTGCCGCCCTATCCTCCTGCTCCGGCACCCGCGCGTCCAGCTCGCCGGCCTCCAGCTGCACCAGGTCTCGGCCCCGGCCATCCCCGTGCAAATCGCCGCTCTGCCCGCACCGTTCCGACCGTCTGCCGGCTTCGCGCAGGCCAGCTGCCGGCACCCCAGCCTCCGCCACGCTCGGCCGCCTCCCGTACGCGCTCGCGTTGGCTTGGCCCTGCTACTCCGCCCCGCAGCTGCAGGCCCCGCCGCTACGCCTGAGCCTCGCCGGCGTCTCCGTGCTTCACAGTGCCGTCCCCAGCCGTATCCGAACCCGGCCTGCCGGCTGTGCCGCCTGGCCGCCTGCTGGCTCCGCGCGGGCTTCTGCCCACCGCGCCCGCCTGCGCCAGCTCTGGCGACCCGGCCTCCGCATCCAGCCCCGGGCCGGCTCCCCTGCGCCGCCTCGCCTCGAGTCCGCCGGCACCCGGCGCGCACCAGCCGGCCCCCACTGCTTGCTGCTGCTGTCTTCTGCGAAGAGAAAAAGAATGAAAGAAGAGAGGAGCCCGGCTGTTAGAAAAGTCAAGGGCCGTGTGCCCAGGGGCGGTTATGAACAGCGAGAAAGAAAAGAAAAAGAATAGGCCGATTGCCTAGGGGCCGGCTGCTGCGTAGCCGGCTGCTCAAAAAAAAGAGAGAAGGGTCCGGTTGGGGAGCCGGACAGAAAGAGAAGAGAAGAAAAGGCCGACTACCCGCTAGCCGGCTGAAGAAAAGTCTTCGGGCCGGCTGAAGAAAAGTCTTCGGTCCGGCTGAAAAAAAGAGATACTACGCGTCCGGCTGCCGACAGCCGGCAGAAGAAAGAAGAAAGAGGGCACTGCCAGACGCCTCGCCGCCTGGCCGGCTGTCCAAGCCGGCTCGGCCGCGTCCCGCTCGCCCCCTGGCCGGTCAAGCCCGACCGGCTGGACCCTCCTCGAGCGCCCAGAGGCTCGGGGGCTACACTCAGCGGGTGCGCTGACGCGCCCCGCGAGGAAGAAGACAAAGTAGTTGCCGGGAGATCCGGCCTGATTACTCAGCAGTCGGCCGGAATCTCGGGGGCTACACCCAGCGGGTGCGCTGACGCACCCCGCGAGGAAGAAGACAAAGTAGTTGCCGGGAGATCCGGCCCGACTGCTCAGCAGTCGGCCCGAATCTCGGGGGCTACACCTAGTGGGTGCGCTGGCGCGCCCCCACGGAAGATTGCAAGAGACAAAAACAAGAGAAGAAAGAAAAAAATGGCACTGCCATACGCCTCGCCACCTGGCCGGCTGTGCCAGGCCGGCTCGGCTGCGTTCTGCTTGCCGCCTGGCTGGTCAGGCCCGACCGGCTGGACCCTCCTCGAGCGCCTAGAGGCTCGAGGGATACACCCAGCGGGTGCGCCGACGCGCTCCGCGAGCGCCGAGCCGCGCCGGCTGTCTTCGACGACCTCCGCCTCGGCTACACAAAAATCAATGTGAGCTCCTCACTCGCATATTTTTTCACCACGAGAGCACAGATAACCCCGAGCGATGCTCGGGGGCTATCTCCGCATTTTATTACAGTTGCAGCACTGTTTGCCCTGGCGCCAACCAGAGTTGGCCCGGGGGCTAGTCGCTTGGCCTGAGACATTTGTTCCCGCAGACGGCTTAGTAGCGTGCGCGGTACCAAAGGCCCACTCTTAGTCACAGACCGCAGAGCGGCTGTCCGGCTAGCAAGAGTGAACACTGGAGGCCACCCATGCGAAAAACGTCCGGGAAGAAAAACGGTTCAGGCGATCCGACAGTTTTCTTTGTGAGTATCTGCAAGGTTAAATTCGCTCCCAGAATCTGAGTATTGTACACTCCACTCCGCGGCCCACTCTCAGCCACAGACCGCAGAGCGGCTGTCCGGCAAGCGAGAGCAAGCCAAAGAGTGGAGGGAACATGAAAGAGATTGAAGGGGGCTCGGACGAAACCGAGTCGGCACCCTCCGCATAAAACTTGCAATGCTAAAAGCAATCATTTGATATATCTGCGTGGACTAACTTTGTCTTTTTGCATGATCATTTCCATGAACACCCGCCAAAAAACCTCCGCCCAAGTTTGCCAAGTTGCCCGGAGGCTTGGGGGCTACTGTCGGAGTAATTGGCCACGGATACCCCGAAGACGGCGAGAGGATAATTCAAGACATCGGGGCTAGCAAAGCCCCTCAGTCCGACTGCCCGGCTGCTCCTGCCGGCTCCCCATCCGACTGCTCTGCTGCGCCGACCAGCCGGCTGCCGACCGCGCCGACCAGCCGGCTGCCGACTGCATCCCGACAAGACATCGAGGAGACGGCCGTACCGCGACGTCATCTAAAGTGTACCGTGTCCCCTGGGCAGTGATTTATAAAATGCCCCAGGGGACAAGCATGACATGCACCATGCCTAGCCCATGCCACTACATAGCTTGGTTTGTAAGCTACCCAAGGTAGCTTACAACCAACGCTACCACCACCCATGCCTACCACTATATATAGCTAGCTCTATCCATCCATCAGGGGATGGACTCACGCCACATTCACTTGGCCACAAGTCCACTCACGGCCACAAGCCATGGCCATACATGGCCACTAGAGCCGGCCATACACAAGCATATACCAGATCAGATGCACTTGGCACTGATCTCAGATACAGCTCTAGGAGCACTCTGTACCAGATATACCACAGATATTCAGACATGCAGGAGTAGGGGTATTATCTCTCCGGAGAGCCCTGAACCTGGGTAAACTAGCGCGTGCTACTCGCATACCCGCTCCCGGGCCTATCAGCAGCAGTCTTACCCTCACACTAAGCCCTTGTGGCATCTTTCGACTCGCAAGCCCCCCGTGAGAATACCACGACAATTAGCTAGATTTCTTCTTCTCTCTCTTTGGATCTCAATACAAAGTTCTCCTCGATCTTCTTGGAGATCTATTCGATGTAATCTTGTTTTAATCTGAACTGTGGGTTTATGATCAAGATTATCTATGAACAATATTTGAATTTCCTCTGAATTCTTTTATGTATGATTGGTTATCTTTGCAAGTGTCTTCGAATTATCAGTTTGGTTTGGCCTACTAGATTGATCTTTCTTGCAATGGGAGAAGTGCTTAGCTTTGGGTTCAATCTTGCGGTGCTCGATTCCAGTGACAGAAAGGGAAATGACACCTATTGTATTGTTGCCATCGAGGATAAAAAGATGGGGTTTATATCATATTGCATGAGTTTATCCCTCTACATCATGTCATCTTACTTAAAGCATTACTCTGTTCTTATGAACTTAATACTCTAGATGCATGCTGGATAGCGGTCGATTTATGGTGTAATATTAGTAGATGCATAATCGTTTCGGTCTACTTGTCACGGACGTGATGCCTATATACATGATCATACCTAGATATTCTCATAACTATGCTCAATTCTATCAATTGCTCGACAGTAATTCGTTTACCCACCGTAATACTTATGCTATCTTGAGAGAAGCCACTAGTGAAACCTATGGCCCCCAGGTCTATCTTCCATCATATTAATCTCCCGTCAACAAGCTATTTCTAGCAGCGTTTATTTTGCTTTCTTTACTTTTTAGTCTTTATCCTAAAAATACCAAAAATATTATCTTATCATATCTATCAGATCTCACTCTCGTAAGTGACCGTGAAGGGATTGACAACCCCTTTATTGCATTTGTTGCGAGGTTCTTATTTGTTTGTGTAGGTGCGTGGGACTCGCGCGTGGTCTCCTACTAGATTGATACCTTGGTTCTCAAAAACTAAGGGAAATACTTACGCTACTTTACTGCATCACCCTTTCCTCTTCAAGGGAAAACCAACGCAGTGCTCAAGAGGTAGCACGCGCCAGGATCATTTGCCGCGGCAAGGCCCCGCGCCGGTCACCGTAGCGGCGCGCGGGCATCAAGACCAAGCGCCACCTTCAAGACGGGCCCCGGTGACCATAGCCGGCTGCCGCACCTTCACCCCCGAGCTGCGTAGCGTCGCCTGGCCGGGCAAGTTAAAGCCGAATCTGCCTCCACGCTACGACGGCACCCCCGACCCGCGGAGTTCTTGCAGCTCTACAAACTGAGCATCAAGGCGGCCAACGGCGACGAGGAAGTCATGGCGAACTGGTTCCCTATGGCGCTCAAAGACGGCGCTCGTTTGTGACTTCTGAACCTGCCTCCGGGCTCGATCTCCTCCTGGGACGAGATGCGCAACCGCTTCGTCGCCAACTTCCAGGGCACTCGCGACCGCCGGCCGGCCGCGGGTGACCTGCGCCGCGTCAAGCAACAACCAGGAGAGACCCTCTAGAAGTACATCCAGCACTTCAACAACGTTCGTCTCAAGATCCCCAAGGTGACGGATGAGGCCATCATCTCCGCGTTCTCTGATGGCGTCCGGGACGTCAAGATGAAGGAAGAGCTCGCTATCCACGAGGAGCTGTGCACATCCCTGGAGCTGTTCAACCTAGCGACCAAGTGCGCAAGAGCTAAGGAAGGGCGCCTCTCCCTCCTTGAGCTCCTGGCTGCATACCCGGAGGAGAAGAAAGCCAAGGCCAAGGACGTGAAGCGCAAGGGAGCAGCTGTGCTCGTAGCGGAGCCGGACACCAAGCGCGGCAGAGACCAGCCCGAGTCATCCAAGAGCAGCCGACCGTTCTGCGCCTTCCATAACCTGCATACCCACAGCACCAGCGACTGTCAAGAGCTCAGAGCCATTCGAGAAGGACGCTTCGGTGGACGCCCCGAGTGCAACGACTGGGGCTACGGCCGAGGAGGAGGACGCGGTGGCGGACGCTGGGACGACCGTGGCCCGCGCCAGGAGTGGCGCGACCGGCCTCGTGAGGACCACTGGCAGGATCAGCCTCGCGAGGGCGCCTGGAGGGATCAGCCTCGTGAGGATCGTCCTCAAGGCAACGCCGGTCTTCCCCCATTACCGCCACCGCCAAGAAGGAATGACGACCACCATCAAGACGAGGGGGCTGGGGGCTTCCAGGAACCGCGAGCTATTGCCTGCATCTTGGGCGGAGCTCAAGCCCCAGCCTCACAGCGTATCTTCAAACAGTTTGCTCGTGAAGTAAATGTAGTCCTCCCCAAGCTCGAGGCCACACGCCCGCTCAGGTGGTCTAAGTGCGCCATCACCTTCAGTTCGGCGGATCAGCTCAAGTGCTCGGCCACCGCAGGCGCCCTCCCGATGCTTTGCTCCCTAGTCATCAGCAACGTGCAAGTCACCAAGACCCTCATCGACGGCGGCACAGGGCTCAACGTCCTGTCCATCGACACGTTCGACAACCTCCAAGTGCCATATGACCAGCTTCAGCCTACCAAGCCTTTCTCAGGAGTGACCGATGGTTCCACCACACCGATAGGACAGGTTCGCCTCCCTGTCACCTTTGGAGAACGCAAGAACTACCGCACCGAGCTCATCGACTTCGACGTCGCGCATATCCGCCTGCCGTACAATGCCATCCTCGGGTACCCAGCCCTGGCCAAGTTCATGGCGGTGACCCATCACGGCTACAATGTCCTCAAGATGCCGGGAAGCGGCGGAATCATCACGGTGCCATGCGAAGAAAGAGATGCGGTGTGCTCCCTTGAGCGTGCCTTTCAAGCTGCAGCAATCGACGACCCCGACAGCAAGGGCGAGTGCCCTCCTGAGGCCACCCCCAAGAAGAAGAAGTAGCTGCGCCGTGCAGGACCTCAGGAGGGTGGCGCCGCAACTGGAACCTCGTCAAGATCAGCGCCCGCGCCAGGGGCGCCTCCCTCCATCGCATAGGAAGGCGTGCCTGGTGCCCTCCTCGGGCAGGGCTCGGGGGCTCTCTTATGGAGGGCCTCCGACCTTGCCAACATCACGAGGGAGGCGCTCGGGCACCACTTGGAGGCGTGCTTCACGACACGTCTCCCTCAGGAAAACACAGGGCGAGGAGCGCCCACCGCTCAGGAGTTCATCACCAGGACCACTCAGGAACTGCAAGACGCGAAGGCCATGCGCGGCGACTGCCGCTCACCAGGCGCAGCTCCCCATCCAGGCGAGGATGCCGGGCTGCGCATCCGCATCAACGTCCCAGGGCTCAATAGGGCCGCATCTCAGGAGCCCTTCTGGCCTTCGCGCGTGGGCCGCTGCGAGGGTCCACCGCACAGCTACGTTCGCATGCCTTTTGGCCTGCCGAGCATGTCGTCCACCTATCAGCGCAACTTGCGGCGTGCCCTGGCAGCTCAGGAGGACACACACCATGCCGTCGTGATGGAGATGGAGACGATCCTCAGGGAACCACCAGGACCCCCAGAGCCTCCCAAGGCTCAGGGGCCCGGTGGCACGTGAGGAGCAATTCCTTCGCCGCGTACCTTCAGCTGCCCCAACTCTCTTTCGTCAACAGAACCAGGTGACATT
Source organism: Triticum aestivum (assembly GCF_018294505.1). Taxonomy (NCBI): domain Eukaryota; kingdom Viridiplantae; phylum Streptophyta; class Magnoliopsida; order Poales; family Poaceae; genus Triticum; species Triticum aestivum. Next base: position 36,372,567 of record NC_057805.1, read on the forward strand.
TTCCAAGTTCATTTAGCTGGGAGCGCCCCTCGGGCTGCATCATTCCCAGGCCGCGGGAGTCCGTCCCTATGGCATGTATCCCTTTTTATGTCTTTAGCTTACCTTGTTGGGGGCGCCCCTCGGGCTGCATCATCCCCAAGCCGCTCGGGCCTGACCCGGTGGCGTGTATCTTCCCTGCATTTACCTAAGCCAGTTTGCTTTCCATGCTTAATCTGCCTATGACTACTACTTCTTCGATCGTCACCTCCCACGGGGGCTACTCACGCCGGCACGGCGCTGAAGCATGGGTCCGTCCCTGCCACGTCGACAAACCTGAGCGGTCGAGCTCTGGATCGCGGCACGCCCCCCGCACGTCACCTCACCAGGCTCTCAGCGCCTTCGTCTCCTCAGGTAGCAGCCGGCGGCGGACTGGCAACCATAATGGCAAACTATGTTTCTCCTTGTGCTGGCTCACAGGAATCTCATGAGAATGACAGCAGGCGGCACCGCGAGCTCCCTCTTCTCCCATGCAATCCGCTTGCGCGTTAAAAGGGGGGCTCCTGAGCATCGCGACTCAGGAGCTCCTACTGACTCTCCAGCCCTCACCCCTGCCTTGACCACGGCACGCGACCTGGCATACCAGCGGCGACTGAGCTCGCTCGAGGGCCGGGACCTGAGGACGTGGAGCATAAAGGAGAGCGTGGAGAAGAGGGGGAGGCTCGCACGGGCCTGACCTAGCTACGCATTATCGCGGCGCATCGCAAGGAATCGAGCCCAAACCGCCAAGATAAGTCTCGCGCTCAGATTGGCTAATTGTTGGAGCCTAAGGGTCATGCACGCTGCAACCCTGTTGCGGCAACGTCGCCTCCCTTACCTTACCACGGCTGCTTGAGCGCTAAAGGGGACCTCCTGAGCATCGCGCCTCAGGGGCTCTTACTAGACCACGGCACGCGACCTGGCATACCAGTGACGGCTGTAGCTTGCCTGGGGACTGGGACCTGTCAGCGTAGAGCAACAAGACGTCGCGAGGTTGGAAAGGGGAGACCGAGCCTAAACAGAGCAGGCATTCACAATTTTTCATAACAAGGATATTATCAACAAAAGACATTACATGCCCTTTACACACCCCCGCGGGGTACTTCTTGATTCCTCGCAGGGAACGAAAGACGAGAACCTAGGAGAATCCTATCTGCACCCTCCCGTGGCCGACGCCATCATCAACAGTGGGCCACGAGAGGCCGGCGCCAACCCCATCCAGATCAGCGACGGCGGCGGCTGGACGCCGCAGCCCTGCTCCGGGCGTGGCGAGAGCTCGGGGGCATGTAGCTGTCATCGCTAGTCTCCGGAGTCTCGTAGAGCTCGGGAGAACCGTTGGACGCCCAAGAGTCACTGCTGCTAGAGGTGCCGCAGGCCGGGCGCGCGTCGTCCTGGCGCACCCCTCCAGGGCAGCACTCCAGGCGGCGGCCCTCCGCATCGAAGACCTTGAAGAACAACGTGGAGGTGCCGTCATACTCGAAGTGGATCGCGGGGGCGCCCTCAGCACGACAAACCCGCGCGACCTCACCCCAGCCGCGGGTCATGAAGATCTTGCCGGAGGAGACCACTTCAACCTCTGCTCCGTTCGCCGGGGCGTCGCCGTCAGCATGCTGCAACCAGAGCTCGAGGGGTCCCCTCGGCGGCATCACGTCGGAGAAGAACCGCGGGAAGCGGATCCAGGTGCTTGGGGGCATCGCCGCCCACAGCACGAGCTCGCGGGAGGAGTCCGCAGCGTGGGTTCCAGGGGCGACGGCGCGTATCGCCATTGCGTGGCGGCCACGGTCGCGCCGCGGGCGGTGCCGCTCGTCGCTCCTTCCTCCTCAGCCCCGGCCTGGGCGTACAGGGGTAGCGGATACCCAGGAGGAGGCCGCTCGCACCAAGGCCTCGTAACCACCTGCATCGCCGCTGCGTCGTGGCGGTGAACCGACCTCTTCTTGGGCAGAAGTGGCCCCGGCTCCTCGCAAGGAGCCTTTCCTTTCTCCTCGGCGGAGAACCTTCGCATCGGTGCCATTGTTGTTAGCAGAGGAGCAAGGAGGAAGAAGCAAGCGGACTAGGAAGAGACGGGCGAGGGGGCTCTGACCCCCTCCCCATTTATAGCAGGAGAAGGCCAACCAGCGCCCCCCACAATCACAGGTAATGATGGTTTTCCTTGCATGACGCAGGGACTTGTCAAGTCGGGCAGTTGCCGAGGCAGCGTGGGGAAGCGGAGACGCCCACGTCCAATCAACCGCCACGCGTCGACCAAGGCCGTAGGCTTTTGGGGCCCACGACACTCCACACTTGACCCTTGGCTTCGCCTCGAAGCCAAGCCCGAGCGCGCCTTGGGCCCGGGGGCTACTGTCGGTGTTCTGGGAACGGGGGTCCCCAGACTTGCCTGCCCACGGCCCACAGCGTGGCTGTGCTAGCAGGCCTGTACGTCCCATCTTCATCAACAAGGCATTCAAGACCCTTGCGAGGGGCCAAGCCTCGCGAGGCGCATGACACAAGACCTCCTCAGGAGCGGCCTAACCAGGCAGGCTCGCGAGGGGCGGAGAGATCAAGGCAAGGCAAACCTCGCGAGGTTCTCGTGACGTGAGCCATGACGATCGAGACCAGGCGCGCCGGGCAGGCGCCAGCGCGCTCAGTGTCCTTATTTCCCCTTTGGTGCTAGGGAAGCAAGCGCACGCGCAGAGTACCGAGGCATCAAGCAAAGGTTTCCATATCAGTGCAACAAGACCAAGACTAGTAGGATGGCAAGACGGAGGTCACCATGGAGCCCAAGGCGGCGTCACCACCAGAGCCTTTTGCAGACGAAGACCGCTTTTGTCAGGATAAGCTGTACTGGCTGTCCCCTTTCGAATTGGCCGTTGTTGGCTCCCTTCCCGCTCAATATTTGGGAAGAGGACCAGGGCCTATATAAGTAGAACTAGCCACCACCGTAGTGGGGATCCGAAACCAACTGATGGGTTGAGAACGCACCCAGAGGCATCTCACCCGATCCTTAGCCACACACCAAGCACAAGAACACCTCAACCTCAGGAGGCTGTTCTTCCCCGTGTACTATTCATCAGCAGCCCAAGAGGCAATCCACCACCACCACACTGGAGTAGGGTATTACACCACAACGGTGGCCCGAACCAGTATAAATCTTGTGTCTTCCGTGTTGTGAGTTCGTCGAGTTCGTCCGCGAGATCTTAGCAAGCTAGGGCGTGGATCGGTAGGAGGGAAAGAACTTCGCGCGCACCCCAGGGTTCGAACCTTAAGGGTTTTGCCGGAACCCCTGATCCGACATTTGACAGCGTCAACCGTTGTCTGCTTGTCACTTTCCAGTCCATCAACCGGTGGTATGTCCCCACCATCCATCGCCACACGGGTACCGACAACCTCGGGATCCTGAAGGTGTTCCCTGATTGGCGGTAGGCTGCTCGAGACTTGCCTCCTCTCATGAACCACCAGCTGGCGATCGATCACCGTCCCAATCTATCCTCTTGCGTCCCAGTCCCAGCTGAGGGAGGTGCTTGAGGGCCAATGATTGGCGCCTCCAACGATTGCGCGCCCGCTCCCGAGGCTTCCGTGGAGCGTAAGCTAGGAATCTCTTGGGTAGCTGTGCTTGGGGATTTGAATTTGTCCTGGTCCGCGTGGTTGGTCCGGAAAGGCGGTCAAAAGCTGAGGTTCTGATGACCCTATCCTACACTCTGAGCCTGGGCCCCGATCCCAACACCGCCACATGTGGGCCCATGGGTGGTAGCCTCCATCCCTGTCCGGCCATCACCGACGTCGCCGTGTTCTCCTTCCGCCATGAATGCTGCACACCTGCACCGCCCGGCACTGACTGGTGTCCCAGCGCATCCTGGACCCCGAACTGCCATTGCCTGCACCTTGGAGGAGCGCCTCCACCACCGCCAGGCGGTCCGTCCGAGTCTGGCAAGCCACTCTGCTCACTGGAAGAAGATCCACCCGGAAACCATGGTTCTTCAAACTCTGCCACATCGAAGACAGTGTCAAGGTGAATCAGAATCCGGTATTGGAGCAGCGGCGGTTCTGAGAGGGGAGAGAACAGGTCCGTCTCTGGGACAACCAACCAGCAAAGGGACGGGATCGCCTCCGGGTTCGCCGTCCAAGCCGAGACCTTGAACGATGACAGGTCAGAGCGGGAGTGTGTCTCTGGGGCGACCGTGTCAACAAGGCATGCCGATCCAAGTAGAGCTTCTGCCGTTTCCCGCTCCCAGGCATGAGGGGGGATGCCCTCGATCTCCAAGTGCACCTTGTATCTGAGCACGGAGTGCACCGCTTGTGCTTGCCTATTCCAAGGCCTGAAGAAGAGCCTGACTCCATGGTGATCGATCGAAGGAAGCGCACTGACTCTGTTTCTATGCTCAGCAGTAGCGAACACCACAAGAAAATCCTCTGGTCTGTAGCGAATGACCGAAACCCAATCTTTGTCGACCCGCGCCTTGATGCGCAAGGCCTCCAGCACGAACTCCGGCGAGACGTCCCGACGCGCGCCACCCGCATAGGCCACCATGGTGAACTACATGCGCCACTCCAGGTCCTCCATGGACTGCGAGCGGCGCACGATGCACAGGACCACCGGGTGAACGCAATCTCGACCGGCAACTCGAGCCTTAGGGCGGGGATGGACGGCTGAATGACGACAGGGGGGCTGGAGGCCTGCGAGGGGGGGGGGAGGGGTGCGAGTGGCGGCGATGGTGCTCTGGCCTGAGCGCAAGCCGCAAGCAGACGGGCCGCCCAGCATCAACCCAGCGCCTAGACCCGAGGCCGCAGGGACGCGCCTCGCCGCATTGGCGGCCGCGTCGCGCCCGAGGTCGTCCGCCGGCGTGGGGCTGCGAAGGCTCTTGCAGTCCCGTGAGATGTGCCCCGGGAGCCCGTGCCAGATGCAGACGATGTCGTTCATACAGTCGTTGCGGTAGTGCCCTTCGAGCAGACACCTGAAGCACTTGTTCTCCATGCCCGGCGAGATCTCCCAGCAGGGAGAAGGCGGGCGCGAGGACATGGCCGCTTGACGCTCCTCGCGGCAGCGCCTCCAAAGCTCCTTCATGGAAGGCTAAGACTCCACCCAACTAGCCGGCAGGCGGCGCAGAGCGGCCAGGATATCCGCCTCCCCGGTCGCGGCCGGCGCCGTTGCAGCAGAGGACTCGGAGCCTGAGGAGAGTACAAGCCCAGACACCACGGGTCGCTCCCCGTCTCGGCGGAAGGACGATGAAACGGACTGGGGGCTCTCAGCCATGGCGGGGAGCGGGAGGGAGCACGCGAGGGGGTCAGGGAGGGGGGAGGGAGTGGATGGGTGGCCGCCGCGGCCGGAGCGGCAGGCGGCGGGGGCCTATGGACGCCGGCGCTGGAGTAGTGCACGGCGGGGTTTAGGAGCCAAGGAGCAGCAGTCTTCTCTCAAGTTGTTAAATACATGTTTTGGCAATATTACGCTCAAAAAGCTTTATGCCTGGCTCACTATCCCGAAATCAAGATGTAACACCACCGTCCCGCCGGGGTCATTCACGCGATTCCAACGAGCCCAACAACGTCAACAATATAGAAGGAGTCCAAAGCGTCTGACGACGTCTGGTACAATCGCGCAGGTCGTACGGACGGTCTTACTCCTCCCCCCGACAGGCCCAAAATTTGCCCTCCCAAATGCGATTCTCCACCGATTTCGTCCCCGTTTGTTCGTACGCGATCCTTGGCCAATAAGGCTATGGCAAAGGATTTGGCTCATCTTGATCCCTTGGATCAAAGGAGGCAACCATCATCCACAGAGGAGGATTGAGGAGAGGCATTATAAATACCTCTCCAACTCTAGCCGCGGCCATCACATCTCCAACACATCCAATATCAACTCTATTCCGCTCCATCTCCACCACCATGGATGAGAGACAAGACTAAGGGAAGAAGAGGAGGCTCCGCCACCGCGCGCATCGGCCTTCGGGCTGGTGCCATCTCCACCATGCCGATGCCATTAGCGCTGCCCTCGTCATTACCATCGCCGGCGCTACCACTATCACCACCGGCGCCACCGTCTCCACCAACACCGCCATGCTTTCTCCTTCACCGGCTCAATGTCGGCTTGTAACTTGATGATACGTCCATTTTGCATCATGTTTTCCTACTGTAATTTATAATGTTTTTATGCATAATAATGCTTTTTGGAGTAATTCTAATGCCTTTTCTGTCGGATCACGGGTTCCGGCAGAACCCTTAAGGTTCGAACTCTAGGGTGCGCGCGAAGTTCTTTCCCCCTACCGATCCGCGCCCTAACTAGCTAAGATCTCGCGGACGAACTCGACGAACTGACAACACAATAGACACAAGATTTATACTGGTTTGGGCCACTGTTGTGGTGTAATACCCTACTCCAGTGTGGTGGTGGTGGATTGCCTCTTGGGCTGTTGATGAACAGTACAAGGGGAAGAACAGCCTTCTGAGGTTGAGGTGTTTTTGTGCTCGGTGTGTGGCTAAGGATCAGGCGAGATGCCACTGGATCAGATGCCTCTACTGTGGTGGCTAGTTCTACTTATATAGGCCCTGGTCCTCTTCCCAAATATTGAGCGGGAAGGGAGCCAACAACGGCCAATTTGAAAGGGGACAGCTAGTACAGCTTATCCTGACAAAAGCGGTCTTCGCCTGCAAAAGGCTCTGGTGGTGACGCCGCCTTGGGCTCCATGGTGACCTCCATCTTGCTGTCCTGCTGGTCTTGGTCTCGTTGCACTGATACGGAAACCTTTGCTTGATGCCTCGGTACTCCGCGCCCGCGCTTGCCTCCTTAACACCAAAGAGGAAACAAGGACGCTGCGCGCGCTGGCGCCCGCCTGGTCTCGATCGTCATGGCTTACGCACGAGAACCTCGCGAGGTTTGCCTTGCCTTGATCTCTCCGCCCCACGCGAGCCTGCCTGACGAGGCTGCTCCTGAGGAGGTCTTGTGTCGTCCGCCTCGCGAGGCTTGGCCCCTCGCGAGGGTCTTGAATGCCTTGTTGATGAAGATGGGCCGTACAGGCGTGCTAGCACAGCCACGGCGTGGGCCGCAGGCAGGCAAGTCTCGGGGCCCCTGTTCCCAGAATGCCGACAGTAGCCCCCGGGCCCAAGGCGCGCTCGGGCTTGGCTTTGAGGCGAAGCCAAGGGCCAAGTGCGGAGCGTCGCGGGCCCCAAAAGCCTGCGGCCTTGGTCGACGCGTGGCGGTTGATTGGGCGTGGCGGTTGATTGGGCGTGGGCAACTGTCGCGGGCCCCATGCTGCCTCGACAACTGCCTGACTTGACAAGTCCCTGTGATCGTGGGAGGCGCCGGTTGGCCTTCTCCTGCTATAAATGGGGAGGGGGGCAAAGCCCCCGTCGCCCATCTCTTCCCATTCCGCTTGCTTCTTCCTCCTCTGCTTCACCATCGAATCCAATGGCCCCGCCGAAGAGGTTCTCCGCCGTAGAGAAGGGAAAGGCCCCTCACGAGGGGCCCGGCTCCCCGGCGCCCAAGCGGGGACGCGGCCGTCCCCGTAAGCACACCGCGACCCGCGCCGCGGCCCCCCAATCCCACGGTGGCGCCGATGCGTGCGGCATGGGTCGTTCCAGTCATGGGAGCCCTGTTGACGAAGGGAGACGCGCCATGGTCGCGCGGCCTCCCCGGCCGCGTTTCCATTCTGCAGAGGTGTTGCTGGAGTTCGTTGTCTGGTCGGAGGATCCGGCCGGCAACTGGCTCCAGCTTCCCCGCTTCTTTGCCGACGAGCTGCCGGCCTCCGGTCCAGGTGGGCTCTGGCTGCAGGCGGACGGTTGCTGCAGCCGGGCATCTTGGGTTGCTGTCGAGGTCTCCTTCGCGGGCAACATAGCTCTGGCCCGCGGTTGGCAGACGTTCGCCCGCGCGCGCGGCCTGGGCAGGCGGTGCACCCTCCACTTCAAGTACGACGGTGATGCGACCCTCTACGTGAGGGTGTTTGGGGAAGATGGTCGCCGCGCCGGATGCTGCCCCGAGGCGAACAACGGCGAGGAGGTGCTCAGACTTGGCGATGGTCGGGACGAGGAGGAGGGCGAACCCGCCGGCCGCGCCTCGTCCAGCTACGGTGGCTCTTCTCTCGGTGAAAGCTCCAGCAGCGGCGGCTGCGACTAGCCGCCACGCCGCCGCGCTCGCTTCGAAGGTGGTAGCGGGTCGTCTCGCCGCCGCGCCTCCGTGAAGCGCGAGGAGGGATCCAGCTGAGCCCGGGACGTCGCCGAGGGCCTGCCCCTGCGGACCGCTGCAGGGGCAAGCGCCGCTTTTGCTTTGTTCTTCCTTTCTTTCCTGCATAAAAAATGAAACCAGTGTGGGCCCGGAAGGGCGTGTATCGAACTATGATTCCTCAATCATTATGCTATGTTTGTTGTTTCCGTGTTGTGTCGTTATTTTGTGCGGAGATAACTTAGCTCGGCACATTCGGGATAGCCTCCTCTTCACGAGGTACTTGTTTCCTCGTGCCCGTCTTGTCTTAGTGGTCGCTCAGGAACTACAAAAAATTCGTTAGGAAGCTCGCTAGGAAACTTATCGTTTACCCAAGCCTTGATTCAGCGCTTCATATCGCGGTACCCGAGGGGCACGGATTAGGAGAGAGGCGCCAGCTCGTGGGCTCGAACGAGGGTGCCTCGCGAGAGAGCAGATGAAAGGCAGAGAGGAGGAAAAACGCTCGCGAAGGCACCTGCCTAGCACCCTCGCGAGGTATGCGAGAGAGAGAACACGGGCAAACTAGAGTCGGAAATAGCGGCAAAAGGCGACGAAATCAAATCAGCAAGGAACACCAGAAGGAAACTCCGATTAAAAGAAGGCGAGCCAACTACGGAAACAAATGAAAAGCCGCGTCCGGCACCTAGTCTAGTCTTCAAGTCTTCTCACCAGCGCGGAGCTAAGTGCTGCCACTAGGTGTGGGAGGGAGCCCCCGAGGCCCGAGGGCGGCACTCCTGAGACTCTGGGGCGTGTACAGCCCCACTCATTATTACGTGAGAGTGTCACGGGCGACGATTCTTCACAGGCACCGGGCCTTCTTCACAGGCACTGGGTCTTTCTTCACAGGCACTGGGCCTTGCTTCATGGGTAGAACTTCCAGAGGTGCTGGATGTTCCAGGCGTTCTGGACGGGTACCCCGTTGAGTTGTGACCACTCATGCCTCTAAAGAGCGAGGCAAAGGGTAACACTAGGGCGGAGCTCCACCTTTTGTTCTTCCAGCTCAGACTCCTAAACTAGAGCCCTGTTTCAAATGGGGGGAAACAAATAAATGAAAAAATAAAATTGCTTTTGTATTGACCCCGGAGGGGCCCCCGGTTGTTTTGGCGCGCCCTACCCCAACGTTAGACTATTGCCTTTTTAGCCTACGCTTGCTGCTTGCAGCATGGATTCGATAGATCTATCGAATCCATGCTTCCCCCGCCCCGAAGCGTTGGTTCGAGAACCATCTAAAGGGACCAAGGATAAGAGAAAGAGCAATGAAATCAGATTAGGGCGCCGTGGACTGGCCTACTGGTAGTCGGTGGGCGTGAGAATTCACACATACTACGATCACGCACTGAAGTTCTGCCCTTCGGCTCGGCATATGGAACCTCTCAGCTGCTCCCTCGGGATAGGTAGGCCCACCCCCCCTTTCCCGAGAGGCGGCCGGGCTGTGTTTCCCCTGCGGCCACCCAGTGGCGGCAGAAAACGAAAAAGGGTGCCTTCTTTCCCGGGAATCAAGCTAGTAGTAGCGGGACAGTCCTTTATTTCCCCCTTTAGACCAACTACGGAAATGAAGGGACAGAGGTTCTTTTTAAAGCACTTCTTTTTGCATAAAAATATTTAATATCACTAAAGAAAAATGTTTTATTTAAAACATTTTTTCTTTTTAGAAAAGCAATGGACTCATATTGGCTAAAGTGAAAAAGAAGAAAATGGACCAAATGCAGCCAAAGCCAAGTTTCAAGAAAACCGAGAGACTTCAGCAACAACTCATCGCTATCAAAAGGTTCAGTGATCACAATACGCCTTTTCACGGGTCACAACAACTTCTGAAAAAGTGGGCTTCATAGCTACTTTCATTCTAACGACGAATATTAGTCAATAGGCAGGCTTCTTTCAGTAGCAAACTTATTCATTTTCACCGGGCTCCGCGCACAAAGTCCATAAAATTTAGGAACATTAGAGTATTCATTAAAATAGACTTCGTTTGGTAGTATCGTTTCCATTTTTTTACAATAAACTCTTGCTTTGCCCAATAGAAACACATCGGTAGCTTTCTGTTCTGTTCTGTTCTGTCCCTTTCCTTTCCTTTGACATAGTAGGGAAAGCTAGACTTTCTAAAAAAAAGAAAGGCACTTTTCCAATCTTTTCGCGTTAAGGCGGAGCAGTCAGGTAAAAAACTGGAAACCGGCTAACGTTACTTTTCCTTTGCTACTGAAAAGACAAAACAAGGGAAGAGGTACCACAAGGCCTCTTTTACTAAAGGAATCCGCCTTCAAACGCGTTCCATAAAAAACGTAGGACCCTATTTCAAGTGCAAGGAACTTTCCTAGCCAGCAAGCAGTTAGCTTTCCTCTAGAAGTCATGGAAGTGTGGATAAATCGACAGAAGGTTTTTATTTCTTAAAAAATCGCCCTAACCGCGGCGGACGAAGAAAAAACCGACCAGAACCCACTTCTGGAGGACTGTCCGGAGAGGAAGAAGCAACAAACTCACATCATACTCCCCATACCCAGTATGGAGCCGGCGTCAACTTCGGTATGGCGCGGGTCACGTACTAATGAGACCCGATAGCGCCTACAATCCATGGAAATCCCTATTCCGATCACTGGGAAAGAAGAGCAAGTAAGTAATGAATGAATGAATGAATTTACTATTCCAGACCTTTAAACCCCTGACCACCTAGACCTCTAGTAGCAAAGCAACTAAAAGACCCAATCACAAAAATAACCCTCTCTATCCCCCTCAAAACCTTGGCACGAACACTTGTTTCCAGCCACCTATGGCCTTCCTCACTACTTGGATTGGAAGTGAGTAGTTCACATACGGTTTTCAGTGAACAGTAGTTCATAATGCTGGTCTTATTCCACTTCCATCTGAAGTAGATGCAAAAATCGCTAAGAGCTCATCGAACTTGACTTGTAGAGTGAGACCTGTGCTCGATATGGTTCATTTCAGTGCGCAAAAGAAAAGCCGATTCCAAATTTTCTATTTCCCGGCAAGTCTATGAGAGTCCTATTACGGATCCTCTGATCTTTAGCTTGAATGGTCCTGCGTCTCAAGGCGCACGGCACCAGGCCTGGAGACATGGACGACCTTGTATGGGCCCTCCCACATAGGTGAGAGCTTGTGCAGCCCTTCCCTGGAGAGGACCCGCCTCAGGACGAGGTCGCCCGCCTCGAGCGTCCTGGAGCAGATGTTGCGGCAATGGTATCGCCGCAGCGCTTGCTGGTACCTTGCCGCCTTCAGTGCAGCTTCGCGGCGACGTTCCTCCCCCAGCACGAGGTCCATCCCCCGCGTGGCGTCCTGCTGCGTTTCATCAAACGCCAGGACCCGTGCGGAGCGATGCTTGACCTCGTGAGGGAGGACCGCTTCAGCTTCGTAGACGAGGAAGAACGGGGTCTCACCCGTCGGCTTGGTGGCGGTGGTGCGGATGGACCACAACACGGACTGGAGCTCGTCGTGACAGCCCCTGCCGCAGGCCTCGAGCTTCTTCTTGAAGGTCCTGGTCTTCAGGCCCCTCAGGACCTCTGCGTTGGCGTGTTCGGCCTGACCATTGCTCCTGGGGTGCGCCACCGAAGCATAGAAGATCTGCGTTCCAAGGTTAGCACAGTATGTTTTGAATAGGTTACTAGTGAACTGCGAGCCGTTGTCGGTGATGATGCGGTTGGGGACCCCGAAGCGGCTCACGAGACCCTTGATGAATTTGACCGCGAAACCAGCTGGGATGGTGCGGACGGCTTCCACTTCCGCCCACTTGGTGAACTTGTCAATGGCTACGTAGAGGTAGCGATAGCCCCCAGGCGCTCGAGGGAACGGGCCCAAGATGTCCAGCCCCCAGACCGCGAACGGCCATGTGAGCGGGATGGTCTGGAGGCCCTGAGCTGGCTGGTGGATCTGCTTGGCGTGGAACTGGCAGGCTTCACAGGACTTCACCAGCTCGGCCGCGTCGTTGAGCACTGTAGGCCAGTAGAATCCGCTACGGAATACCTTGCCGACGAGGGTTCGCGATGATGAGTGGTGCCCGCAGTCCCCACCATGTATGTCAGCTAGCAACTCCTTCCCCTAGTCTCTGGAAATGCAACGCAGTGAAAAATCATTCGGTCGCTTCCTGTACAGCTCACCGTCCTGGATGCAATATGCCGTGGCTTGCCGGGCCACGCGCTCCGTGTCCTCCTCTTTTTCTGGCAGCGTCCCTTGCATCAGGTATTCCTTGAATTCCTTGGTCCAACATCCCTCTTGGGGCTCGAGCGCCAAGAGTAGGCGCGCTCCCGAAGTCGGGCCACAGGCTGGGGCTCCTGTGGCAGGCGGCTGCGGGAGCTCCTCCCGAGGCTGGGCTGTCCTTGAAAGTGGTGGCGTTGCTGACGGCCTGAAGAGCGGCTCCTCGAAGACGCCAGGCTCTTGGGGATGCCGCTTGGACGCCCTCTTGGCGATGTCTTCAGCTTCCTTGTTGGTGCCACGAGGTACGTGCTGCAACTCCAGGCCCAAGAACTGCTTCTCCATCTTGCGCACCTCCGCGAGGTATGCCTCCATGTGCTCGTCCTTCGGCTCGTATACCTTGTTGGAAAAGTTCACGAGGAGCTACGAGTCGCCCCTAACAGTGAGGCGCTTCACTCCCAGAGCTGCCACGGCCTTCAGGCCAGCTATGAGGCCTTCATATTCTGTGATGTTGTTGGAGACCTTCTCTCCTTGCTAGAAGCAGAGCTGCACGGCGTAGTAGAGCTTGTCTTGAGTGGGCCATACGAGCACTGCTCCAGCCCCCGCGCCCTGGTGCGCGAAGGCGCCATCGAAATACATGACCCAGTCATCTGGCGCCTCACTCCCAGGTGAGGTGGACCGGTCCTCACCTATTTCGAGCGTCGGGGCGTCCGTCCATTCCGCCACAAAATCAGCGAGCACGGCTCCCTTGATGACTCTGGTGGTGCTGAACTCCAACTGGAATGCTTGCAGCTCGATGTTCCACTCAGCGACCCTTCCGACAGAGTTGGGGCTCCTGACCACTCTTTCCAATGGGTAGGCTGAGACGACCTTGATGGGGTGGCCTTGGAAGTAGTGCCACAACTTGCACGAGGCCACCAAGTGCGAGAAGGAGCTTTTGGGGCATGGGGTATCGTGCCCTGGTGTCCCGCAATACCGTGCTGACGAAATACACCGGGTGCTCGACGAGGGCTGGCGCGTTGGTGAGGCTTGTGTCTTGCGGAAGCTGGGATGTCTCCTGAGGTGGTGGGACTCCTGATGCCTGATCACTTGCAGGAATCCCGGCGACGTCGTCCTGCCGAGCTTGGTCTTCCGTTGGTGCCGCCACAGCTCCTGCTGCGCCCTCCTGATCTTGCGTCATCCCGGCTGGCGGCGTAGCTTGGTGCGACGTGCCCTTGGCTTGGTGCTCTTCCTGAACCGCCACCAGCACCGCGCTGGCGGAGTACGGGGTGGCGACAAGGTAGAGTACAAGAGGTTCGAGAGGTCGTGGCGCCACCATCACCGGAGGGCTGGTCAGATATCTCTTGAGGTCTTGAAAAGCTCGGTCGGCCTCCGGGGTCCATTCGAATGGGCCCTTCTTCTTTATCAGCTTGAAAAAGGGTAGGGCGCGCTCTCCCAGCTTGGAGATGAAGCGTCACAACGCAGTTACCCGACCAGCCAGCTTCTGCATTTCCTTGAGGGCCTGCGGTGGGCTCATGTCCTCAATGGCCTTGATCTTGTCTGGGTTCGCCTCGATCACTCTGTGGGACACGAGGAACCCCAGCAGCTTGCTGGAAGGGACATCGAACACACACTTCTCCGGGTTAAGCCACAAGTTCACCTGGCACAGGCTCGCAAAGGTCTCCTCCAGATCTTGGATCAGGGTCCTTGCCTCACGAGACTTCACCACAATGTCGTCAACGTAGGCCTCCGCGTTTCTCCCGAGCTGCCGCCCTAAGGCGATGTGCATCAGCCGCTGAAAGGTCGCGCCCATGTTGCGCAGTCCGAAGGGCATGCAGGTGTAGCAGTACACCCTACACGGGGCAGGAAGGCTGTCTTCTCTACATCTTCTACCGCCATCTTGATCTGGTGATACCCTGAGAACGCATCCAAGAAGCACAGCAGGTCACACTCGGCGGTGGAGTCAACGATCTGGTTGATGCGTGGGAGTGGGAACGGATCTTGGGGGCAGGCCTTGTTGAGGTTGGTGAAGTCGACGCATATTCACTCCTTCCCGCCTTTCTTCGGCACGACAACGGGGTTCGCCAGCCATTCGGGGTACCGAACCTCGCAAATGGCACCCGCTGCCTCCAACTTGCGGGTCTCTTGGACGATGAAGGCCTGCTTCTCCGTGGACTGCCGTCTCGCCTGCTGCTTCACGAGGTGCACATTGGGGCATACCCTTAGATGGTGCTGAATCACTTCTCTCGGGACCCCCACCAACTGATTGGGCTCCCATGCGAATATGTCCTTGTTTGCACGCAAGAACTTCACCAACGCTTCCTCTTGGCTTGGGTCGAGGCCGGCACCTATGGTAAAGGTGGCCCCTGAGGACCCGTCCTCGTTGACTGGCACCTGCTTGGTTTCCGCCTTGTCTTGAGTGAACAACTGCTTCTTCTTGGTTGGTGCGGCTGAAGGAAATATGCCCTAGAGGCAATAATAAAGTTATTATTTATTTCCTTATATCATGATAAATGTTTATTATTCATGCTAGAATTGTATTAACCGGAAACATGATACATGTGTGAATACATAGACAAACAGAGTGTCACTAGTATGCCTCTACTTGACTAGCTCGTTGATCAAAGATGGTTATGTTTCCTAGCCATAGACATGAGTTGTCATTTGATTAACGGGATCATATCATTAGGAGAATGATGTGATTGACTTGACCCATTCCGTTAGCTTAGCACTCGATCGTTTAGTATGTTGCTATTGCTTTCTTCATGACTTATACATGTTCCTATGACTATGAGATTATGCAACTCCCGTTTACCGGAGGAACACTTTGTGTGCTACCAAACGTCAAAACGTAACTGGGTGATTATAAAGGTGCTCTACAGGTGTCTTCGAAGGTACTTGTTGGGTTGGCGTATTTCGAGATTAGGATTTGTCACTCCGATTGTCGGAGAGGTATCTCTGGGCCCTCTCGGTAATGCACATCACTTAAGCCTTGAAAGCATTGCAACTAATGAGTTTGTTGCGAGATGATGTATTACGGAACGAGTAAAGAGACTTGCCGGTAACGAGATTGAACTAGGTATTAAGATACCGACGATCGAATCTCGGGCAAGTAACATACCGATGACAAAGGGAACAACGTATGTTGTTATGCGGTTTGACCGATAAAGATCTTCGTAGAATATGTGGGAGCTAATATGGGCATCCAGGTCCCGCTATTGGTTATTGACCGGAGACGTGTCTCGGTCATGTCTACATAGTTCTCGAACCCGTAGGGTCCGCACGCTTAACGTTACGATTGACAGTTTTATTATGAGTTTATGAGTTTTGATGTACCGAAGGAGTTCGGAGTCCCGGATGAGATCGGGGACATGACGTGGAGTCTCGAAATGGTCGAGACGTAAAGATCGATATATTGGACGACTATATTCGGACATCGGAAAGGTTCCGAGTGATTCGGGTATTTTTCGGAGTACCGGAGAGTTACGGGAATTCGTATTGGGCCTTAATGGGCCATACGGGAAAGGAGAGAAAGGCCCCAAAGGGTGGCCTCACCCCTCCCCACGGACTAGTCCGAATTGGACTAGGGAGGGGGGGGGCGCCCCCTTCCTTCCTTCTCCTTCTCCCTTCCCTTCTCCTACTCCAACAAGGAAAGGAGGAGTCCTACTCCCGGTGGGAGTAGGACTCCCCCCTTGGCGCGCCCTCCTCCTAGGCCGGCCGCCTCCCCCCTTGCTCCTTTATATACGGGCAGGGGGGCACCCCATAGACACAACAATTGATATACGATCTTCTAGCCGTGTGCGGTGCCCCCCTCCACCATATTACACCTCGATAATATCGTAGCCGAGCTTAGGCGAAGCCCTGCGTCGGTAGAACATCATCATCGTCACCACGCCGTCGTGCTGACGAAACTCTCCCTCAACACTCGGCTGGATCGGAGTTCGAGGGACGTCATCGAGCTGAACGTGTGCTGACTTCGGAGGTGCCGTGCGTTCGGTACTTGATCGATCGGATCGTGAAGACGTACGACTACATCAAGCGCGTTGTGTTAACGCTTCCGCTTTCGGTCTACGAGGGTACGTGGACAACACTCTCCCCTCTCGTTGCTATGCATCACCATGATCTTGCGTGTGCGTAGGAATTTTTTTGAAATTACTACGTTCACCAACAGTGGCATCCGAGCCTGGTTTTATGCGTTGATGCTATGCACGAGTAGAACACAAGTGAGTTGTGGGCACTATAAGTCATACTGCTTACCAGCATGTCATACTTTGGTTCAGCGGTATTGTGAGATGAAGCGGCCCGGACCGACATTACGCGTACGCTTACGCGAGACTGGTTTCACCGTTGCGAGCACTCGTTGCTTAAAGGTGACTGGCGGGTGTCTGTCTCTCTCACTTTAGTTGAACCAATTGTGGCTACGCCCGGTCCTTGCAAAGGTTAAAACAGCACCAACTTGACAAACTATCGTTGTGGTTTTTATGCGTAGGTAAGAACGGTTCTTGCTAAGCCCGTAGCAGCCACGTAAAACTTGCAACAACAAAGTAGAGGACGTCTAACTTGTTTTTGCAGGGCATGTTGTGATGTGATATGGTCAAGACATGATGCTATATTTTATTGTATGAGATGATCATGTTTTGTAACCGAGTTATCAGCAACTGGCAGGAGCCATATGGTTGTCGCTTTATTGTATGCAATGCAATCGCCATGTAATTGTTTTACTTTATCACTAAGCGGTAGCGATAGTCGTAAAAGCAATAAGTTGGCGAGACGACAACGATACTACGATGGAGATCAAGGTGTCGCGCCGGTGACGATGGTGATCATGACGGTGCTTCAGAGATGGAGATCACAAGCACAAGATGATGATGGCCATATCATATCACTTATATTGATTGCATGTGATGTTAATCTTTTATGCATCTTATCTTGCTTTGATTGACGGTAGCATTATAAGATGATCTCTCACTAAAATTTCAAGATAAAAGTGTTCTCCCTGAGTATGCACCGTTGCGAAAGTTCTTCGTGCTGAGACACCACGTGATGATCGGGTGTGATAGGCTCTACGTTCAAATACAACGGGTGCAAAACAGTTGCACACGCGGAATACTCAGGTTAAACTTGACGAGCCTAGCATATGCAGATATGGCCTCGGAACACGGAGACCGAAAGGTCGAGCGTGAATCATATAGTAGATATGATCAACATAGTGATGTTCACCATTGAAACTACTCCATCTCACGTGATGATCGGACATGGTTTAGTTGATTTGGATCACGTAATCACTTAGATGATTAGAGAGATGTCTATCTAAGTGGGAGTTCTTAAGTAATATGATTAATTGAACTTGAATTTATCATGAACTTAGTACCTGATAGTATCTTGCTTGTCTATGTTAATTGTAGATAAATGGCCCGTGCTGTTATTCCGTTGAATTTTAATGCGTTCCTTGAGAAAGAAAAGTTGAAAGATGATGGTAGCAATTACACGGACTGGGTCCGTAACTTGAGGATTATCCTCATTGCTGCACAGAAGAATTACGTCCTGGAAGCACCGCTAGGTGCCCGGCCTCCTGCAAGAGCAACACCAGAAGTTATGAACGTCTGGCAGAGCAAAGCTGATGACTACTCGATAGTTCAGTGTGCCATGCTTTACGGCTTAGAATCGGGTCTTCAACGACGTTTTGAACGTCTTGGAGCATATGAGATGTTCCGGGAGTTGAAGTTAATATTTCAAGCAAATGCCCGGATTGAGAGATATGAAGTCTCCAATAAGTTCTACAGCTGCAAGATGGAAGAGAATAGTTCTGTCAGTGAGCATATACTCAAAATGTCTGGGTATAATAATCACTTGATTCAACTGGGAGTTAATCTTCCGGATGATAGCGTCATTGACAGAATTCTTCAATCACTGCCACCAAGCTAGAAGAGCTTCGTGATGAACTATAACATGCAAGCGATGAATAAGACAATTCCCGAGCTCTTCGCAATGCTAAAGGCAGCGGAGGTAGAAATCAAAAAGGAGCATCAAGTGTTGATGGTCAGTAAGACCACTAGTTTCAAGAAAAAGGGCAAAGGGAAGAAGAAGGGGAACTTCAAGAAGAACAGCAAGCAAGTTGCTGTTCAGAAGAAACCCAAGTCTGGACCTAAGCCTGAAACTGAGTGCTTTTACTGCAAGCAGACTAGTCACTGGGAGCGGAACTGCCCCAAGTATTTGGCGGATAAGAAGGATGGCAAGGTTAACAAAGGTATATGTGATATACATGTTATTGATGTGTACCTTACTAATGCTCGCAGTAGCACCTGGGTATTTGATACTGGTTCTGTTGCTAATATTTGCAACTCGAAACAGGGGCTACGGATTAAGCGAAGATTGGCTAAGGACGAGGTGACGATGTGCGTGGGAAATGACTCCAAAGTCGATGTGATCGCGGTCGGCACACTACCTCTACATCTACCTTCGGGATTAGTATTAGACCTAAATAATTGTTATTTGGTGCCAGCATTGAGCATGAACATTATATCTGGATCTTGTTTGATGCGAGACGGTTATTCATTTAAATCAGAGAATAATGGTTGTTCTATTTATATGAGTAATATCTTTTATGGTCATGCACCCTTGAAGAGTGGTCTATTCTTAATGAATCTCGATAGTAGTGACACACATATTCATAATGTTGAAGCCAAAAGATGCAGAGTTGATAATGATAGTGCAACTTATTTGTGGCACTGCCGTTTAGGTCATATCGGTGTAAAGCGCATGAAGAAACTCCATACTGATGGACTTTTGGAATCACTTGATTATGAATCACTTGGTACTTGCGAACCGTGCCTCATGGGCAAGATGACTAAAACATCGTTCTCCGGAACTATGGAGAGAGCAACAGATTTATTGGAAATCATACATACAGATGTATGTGGTCCGATGAATATTGAGGCTCGTGGCGGATATCGTTATTTTCTCACCTTCACAGATGATTTGAGCAGATATGGGTATATCTATTAATGAAACATAAGTCTGAAACATTTGAAAAGTTCAAAGAATTTCAGAGTGAAGTTGAAAATCATCGTAACAAGAAAATAAAGTTTCTATGATCAGATCGTGGAGGAGAATATTTGAGTTACGAGTTTGGCCTACATTTGAAACAATGCGGAATAGTTTCGCAACTCACGCCACCCGGAACACCACAGCGTAATGGTGTGTCCGAACGTCGTAATCGTAATTTACTAGATATGGTGCGATCTATGATGTCTCTTACTGATTTACTGCTATCGTTTTGGGGTTATGCATTAGAGACAGCTGCATTCACGTTAAATAGGGTACCATCTAAATCCGTTGAGACGACATCTTATGAACTGTGGTTTGGCAAGAAACCAAAGTTGTCGTTTCTTAAAGTTTGGGGTTGCGATGCTTATGTGAAAAGTTTCATCCTGATAAGCTCAAACCCAAATCGGAAAAGTGCGTCCTCATAGGATACCCAAAAGTTACTGTTGGGTACACCTTCTATCACAGATCCGAAGGCAAGATATTCGTTGCTAAGAATGGATCCTTTCTAGAGAAGGAGTTTCTCTCGAAAGAAGTGAGTGGGAGGAAAGTAGAACTTGATGAGGTAACTGTACCTTCTCCCGGATTGGAAAGTAGTTCATCACTGAAATCAGTTCCAGTGATGCTTACACCAATTAGTGAGGAAGTTAATGATGATGATCATGAAGCTTCAGATCAAGTTACTACCGAACCTCGTAGGTCAACCAGAGTGAGATCCGCACCAGAGTGGTACGGTAATCCTGTTCTGGAGGTCCTGATACTTGACCATGACGAACCTACGAACTATGAGGAAGCGATGGTGAGCCCAGATTCCGCAAAATGGCCTGAGGCCATGAAATCTGAGATGGGATCCATGTATGAGAACAAAGTGTGGACTTTGGTTGATTTGCCCGATGATCGACAAGCCATAGAAAATAAATGGATCTTCAAGAGGAAGACGGACGCTGATAGTAGTGTTAGTATCTACAAAGCTAGACTTGTCGAAAAAAGGTTTTTGACAAAGTTCAAGGTGTTGACTACGATGAGATTTTCTCACTCGTAGCGATGCTTAAGTCTGTCCGAATCATGTTAGCAATTGCCCCATTTTATGAAATCTGGCAAATGGATAAACAAATCTGCATTCCTTAATGGATTTAATAAAGAAGAGTTGTATATGATGCAACCAGAAGGTTTTTGTCAATCCTAAAGGTGCTAACAAAATATGCAAGCTCCAGCGATCCATCTATGGACTGGTGCAAGTATCTCGGAGTTGGAATATACGCTTTGATAAGTTGATCAAAGGACATAGTTTTATACAGACTTGCGGTGAAGCTTGTATTTACAAGAAAGTGAGTGGGAGCACTACAACATTTCTGATAAGTATATGTGAATGACATATTGTTGATCGGAAATAATGTAGAATTATTCTGCAAAGCATTAAGGAGTGTTTGAAAGGAGTTTTTCAAAGAAAGACCTCGGTGAAGCTGCTTACATATTGAGCATCAAGATCTATAGAGATAGATCAAGATGCTTGATAAGTTTTTTCAATGAGTACATACCTTAACAAGATTTTGAAGTGGTTCAAAATGGAACAGTCAAAGAAAGAGTTTCTTGCCTGTGTTACAAGGTGTGAAATTGAGTAAGACTCAATGCCCGACCACGGCAGAAGATAGAAAAAGAATGAAAGTCATTCCCTATGCCTCGGCCATAGGTTCTATAAAGTATGCCATGCTGTGTACCAGATCTATTGTATACCCTACACGGATTTTGGCAAGGGAGTACAATAGTGATCTAGGAGTAGATCACTGGACAGCGGTCAAAATTATCCTTACTGGAATAAGGATATGTTTCTCGATTATGGAAATGAGAAAAGGTTCGTCGTAAAGGGTTACATCGATGCAAGTTTTGACACTAATCTAGATGACTCTAAGTCTCGGTCTAGATACATATTGAAAGTGGGAGCAATTAGCTAGAGTAGCTCCGTGCAGAGCATTGTAGACATAAGTTTATGAGTTTTGATGTACCGAAGGAGTTCACAGTCCCGGATGAGATCGGGGACATGACGAGGAGTCTCGAAATGGTCGAGACGTAAAGATCGATATATTGGACGACTATATTCGGACATCGGAAAGGTTCCGAGTGATTCGGGTATTTTTCGGAGTACCAGAGAGTTACGGGAATTCGTATTGGGCCTTAATGGGCCATACGGGAAAGGAGAGAAAGGCCCAAAAGGGTGGCCGCACCCCTCCCCATGGACTAGTCCGAATTGGACTAGGGAGGGGGGGCGCCCCCTTCCTTCCTTCTCCTTCTCCCTTCCCTTCTCCTACTCCAACAAGGAAAGGAGGAGTCCTACTCCCGGTGGGAGTAGGACTCCCCCCTTGGCGCGCCCTCCTCCTAGGCCGGCCGCCTCCCCCCTTGCTCCTTTATATACGGGGGCAGGGGGGCACCCCATAGACACAACAATTGATATTACACCTCGATAATATCATAGCGGAGCTTAGGCGAAGCCCTGCGTCGGTAGAACATCATCATCGTCACCACGCCGTCGTGCTGACGAAACTCTCCCTCAACACTCGGCTGGATCGGAGTTCGAGGGACGTCATCGAGCTGAACGTGTGCTGAACTCGGAGGTGCCCTGCGTTCGGTACTTGATCGGTCGGATCGTGAAGACGTACGACTACATCAACCGCGTTGTGTTAACGCTTCCGCTTTCGGTCTATGAGGGTACGTGGACAACACTCTCCCCTCTCGTTGCTATGCATCACCATGATCTTGCGTGTGCATAGGAATTTTTTTGAAATTACTACGTTCACCAACAGCGGCTCCCTTGGGCTCGGAGGTGCCTGCATCGGCGGGCTGCGCCGCCGCGGTGGTCTTGAGGGCGAGCTTGAGCGCCGCCAGGGCCTCCTTGGCGTCCCCCTTGACAGTCAGGACGCCCTTGCTTCCAGGCATCTTCATGAGGTTGTAGGCCGGATGGGTAGCTGCTATGAACTGGGCCAACACCGGGTATCCGAGGGTGGCGTTGTATGGGAGGCCGATGCGGGCGATATCGAAGTCAACCAGCTCGGTGCGGTAGTTGTCGCGCGTGCCGAAGGTGACGGGGAGGCGGATCTGCCCCAAGGAGTGGGCGGTGCCACCGCCAACCCCTGAGAAAGGCTTGCTGAGACTGAGCCGCTCGAGCGGCACATGAAGAAGGCTGAAGGCCTCCATGAAGAGCACGTTGAGGCCGGCGCCGCCATCGATGAGGGTCTTTGTGACGGCCACGTTGTAGATGGTGGGCGTGCAGAGCAACGGAAGCCTGCCAGAGCCAGCGGTGGTGACGGGGTGGTCTTCTGAGTCGAAGGTGAGGTCGGCCTCAGGCGCAGCCCAGCCCGGCGGAGCCCCCGAGCGCTTTGAAGCGGCGCCGATCTGATGGAGGAATGGCTTGATATGGCGATCCGAAGGTGGGGCTTGAGAGCCGCCTAGCAGGGCCGCGACCGCGTGGTGCGCTGGCGCCATGTAGCGCGCAGTGAAGAGGCCGCGAAGCTCCTCCCAAGATGCCACCGTGCATCTGGGGAGGTTGAGCAGCCAGGCGCGCGGCGTGCCGGTGAGGGCCATGGGAAACCAGTTGGCCGTGACCTTGTCGTCGCCCCCGGCCTCGAGGACGGCCTCCTCGTATGCCAGTAGGAAAGCCGTCGGGTCCGCCGCGCCGTCGTAGCGCGGCGGCATCTCCGGCTTGAACTTGGGTGGCCACTGCACCTGTCGCAAGACGGGGGCCAGGGCTCGGAGCCCCTGGCCCCGTCGTCAGCGCAGGCCGTCGGAGTCGCTAGCGGGGCGCGTGCCATGAGGGCGGAGCACGGTGGCGGCGGAGCGTAGATTGGCGGCGGGAAGGCTTCGGCCAGGGACGGAGCCAGAAATCAGCGATAGGGGGGCAAGTACTATAAGCACCAAAATTTTGTAACCATATATAGGAAACCATATCATCAGTACATACTATGAATATTGTTCGTTTTCTCTTTTGATGCAAGTTATCAACACAAGCGTCAAGCAGAACTAGTCAATCAGATTACCCCTAATTAATTTCCAATGTTTGTAGTTTCTACAAAATTGACGCATTGGAAAACTAGATTTGACAAACTAACGAGATATAAGTAAGAATTAGAGATGAATGTAAACGTACTCCGAGAGAGTTCCCCGCAAAAAAAAATTACTCCCAAGAGAGAGCGAGAGACGGAAGTAAACTTACCCATCATTGCCATGCCGTTCATCTTGGCCGTGAGAACGACCGGCCGGCCGTGCGCCTACGCAACCGCAACTATGGATCGCCAACCCTTTTAGATTTTGCGTCGGCTGGAAGGAGAACTGATGCAAAACCGCCCTAGACGTGCGGTGGCAGCATCGAACATCAAGGTCAGAGGAAAAGAAACGTGCGTGACCTAGACCGGTCGCTTTGTCTTCATAAATTGTGGGCCTACTGTTGCTGGATCTCCGCTTGGTATGTGTGGGCTTGGGCTTTGGGGAGTATTTTTCACGTGATTAGGGAGTGATCAGCCCATCAGGGGGGGGGGGGCAAAGCTTATCGTTCAGAGCAGCATACACATGGTAGCCTGATCGCTATCGAATAGAAAATTTTCGTTGGGGGGGGGGGTCTCGCCCCCTCGTCCCCCCTTGGATTCGTCCCTGGCTTCGGCGCACCCCTACCTGGCGCGCCAAATGTCGGATCACGGATTCCGGCAAAACCCTTAAGGTTCAAACTCTGGGGTGCGTGCGAAGTTCTTTCCCCCTACCAATCCGCGCCCTAACTAGCTAAAATCTCGCGGACGAACTCGACGAACTCACAACACAAAAGACACAAGATTTATACTGGTTCGGGCCACCGTTGTGGTGTAATACCCTACTCCAGTGTGGTGGTGGTGGATTGCCTCTTGGGCTGATGATGAACAGTACAAGGGGAAGAACAACCTCCTGAGGTTGAGGTGTTCTTGTGCTTGGTGTGTGGCTAAGGATCAGGTGAGATGCCACTGGATCAGATGCCTCTACTGTGGTGGCTAGTTCTACTTATATAGGCCCTGATCCTCTTCCCAAATATTGAGCGGGAAGGGAGCCAACAACGGCCAATTTGAAAGGGGACAGCTAGTACAGCTTATCCTGACAAAAGCGGTCTTCGCCTGCAAAAGGCTCTGGTGGTGACGCCGCCTTGGGCTCCATGGTGACCTCCATCTTGCTGTCCTGCTGGTCTTGGTCTCGTTGCACTGATACGGAAACCTTTGCTTGATGCCTCGGTACTCCGCGCCCGCGCTTGCCTCCTTAACACCAAAGAGGAAACAAGGACGCTGCGCGCGCTGGCGCCCGCCTGGTCTCGATCGTCATGGCTTACGCACGAGAACCTCGCGAGGTTTGCCTTGCCTTGATCTCTCCGCCCCACGCGAGCCTGCCTGACGAGGCTGCTCCTGAGGAGGTCTTGTGTCGTCCGCCTCGCGAGGCTTGGCCCCTCGCGAGGGTCTTGAATGCCTTGTTGATGAAGATGGGCCGTACAGGCCTGCTAGCACAGCCATGCCGTGGGCCGCAGGCAGGCAAGTCTGGGGGCCCCCGTTCCCAGAACGCCGACATTTTCTCTCATAATATGCAAGGTTCACACAAAGAGGGAGAATTCCGGCAGCTCGAAATCTGGACCTGAAAAAGCTACGTCATGCCACCTATTCTGCACAACTCCAAATGAGCTGAAACTACATGAGGAATTTTTATGGAATAAATAAGAAATACTGGAGTAAATAACTACCAGAGGGGGGCCACCTGGTGAGCACAAGACACCAGGGCGTGCCAGGCGCCCTGGTGGGTTGTGCTCAGCCCAGCCCATCTCCGGTGCCCCTCTTCTGGTATATAAGTCATTTTGACCTAGAAAAAAATAAGGGGGAGGACTTTCGGGATGAAATGCCGCCATCTCGAGGAGGAACTTGGGCAGGAGCACTTTTGCCCTCCGGTGGAGCGATTCCGCCGGGGGAACTTCCCTCCGAGAGGGGGAAATCATTGTCATCATCATCACCAACAACTCTCCCATCTTGGGGAGGGAAATCTCCATCAACATCTTCAACAGCACCATCTCCTCTCAAACCCTAGTTCATCTCTTGTGTTCAATCTTTGTACGGAACTATAGATTGGTACTTGTGGGTGACTAGTAGTGTTGATTACATCTTGTAGTTGATTACTATATGGTTTATTTTGTGGAAGATTATATGTTCAGATCCAATATGCTATTTAATACCCCTCTGATCTTGAGCATGATTATCATTTGTGAGTAGTACCTTTGTTCTTGAGGTCATGGGAGAAATCTTGTTGCAAGTAATCATGTGAATTTTATATGTGTTCGATATTTTGATGGTATGTGTGTTGTGATTCCCTTAGTGGTGTCATGTGAACGTCGACTACATGACACTTCACCATATTTGGGCCTAAGGGAATGCATTGTGGAGTAGTTACTAGATGATGGGTTGCGGAGTGACAGAAGCTTAAACCCTAGTTTATGCGCTATTCCGTAAGGGATTGATTTGGATCCAAAAGTTTAATGCTATGTGTTGAGGATTAAACCCTTAGAGTCACCCGCCAGGAGGGGCCGGGTTACTCATAATGGTCATCACGCGAAGCCCAGTACCAAGCTTGAAGACGGCGGGTCAATGATGGGCCTAAGACCCGGATGTGGCTTAAGGCCCGTAGTAATAAACCGCCGTATGGCAAGACTTGTAGTGTATGGCAAGAATAGTTGAGAGTCCGAGCCGGACACTCTTATGAGCCGGCCATGATTCTGAGAGCCGCTGGGCGTCGACCTCTCGATATAAAGGGACGACCCGGTGGCAGTTTAGGGGTAAGTAAGATCTCGTCGAGAGCCAGGCATAGCAATTAAGCTCCCTGGTCATCGAAACCCTAATCAATACCACCTCAACTGGACGTAGGCTTTTACCTTCACCGTAAGGGGCCGAACCAGTATAACCCTCGTGTTCCTTGTCCCGTTTAACCCCTTTAAGCTTCCTAGCTGCGATGGCTCCACGACTAAGTCCTAGCTCGAGGACATCTGCCGTGACAATTCCACGATAGTTGGCGCCCACCGTGGGGCAGGCGCATGGTGGATTTGAGCTCTTGAAGGGCAGCTTCGAAGGGCTCAAGGGATACGCTGTGGGCCGGATGACCAAGAGTCATCGCGGCAAGCTCTACATCGACGATGCAAACTGGGGCCCCGACGCCGGCTCAATTGAGTACGGGTACCGGGTCCCCTTCGGCGGGATTCATGTCTTCATTGGCAAGATTGGTGAGCCGGGCCCTGAGCCGGATCTCTGCGCCGGTCTCATCGAGACGGCTCAGCGTGCAAAACCCGCCCGGGCTCTACCTGCCTTGAAGCATGATTTTGTGGGATGTGTTCATGGAGGACTCTCTGTAGGGTCTGGATCTGGTGATGAGACGGCCGCCGGCTCTAACGGCAAGTCGTCCACAGATGAGTCAAACTCGTTGTATCAACTTCAAGATGGCAGGCTCAGGGGTTGTTTCGATGGTGACAGTATTCCGGACCATTTTGAGCCGCCGAGCCGGGTTGGAATCTTCATGGCCGGTGCACAGCCTGTTCAAAACCCTGCCGCTGGGTCAGGAAACCTGGTACCCTCGCCGGCTCAGGTGCTGATGGATCTCACGGACAAGATGACGGCCCTGTTGACCGCCCCGGTTGACCCGGCGGATCAAGCTCAGCATGACGCGGAGGTGGCGCAGTTAAAATTAGATCTAGTGAAGGCCAAGGAGGATCTGGCGGCAGAAGGGATCAGGATGGCTGCGGAGAGGGCGGCTCTCGACGCCCAGACTCAGTTGATTCAGGCGCAGTCCTTCCGGCTTACGATGGATCAGAACGCGTCTAATGAGGTCATGAGAAGGAGGCATCAAAAGGCCCAATCTCGACTCCCTCCGGTCTACGATCCTCGAAACCTCTTCAACACGCCAGGTGCAGGGTCTAGTAACCCGCCGGAGATCATAGTACCCGGAGCCGGGACACCAATTCAGCCCCAGGTAATGGGACCGCCCCGGGTGAACCCTGCCCCGCCTCAGTACGTGCCAATACCACCGGGTCATTATGCCAACCCGTTGGAAAACATGGTCGCCGCGGCGGCACGGCTGGCGGCTCTCCCAATCGATGGCGACTCTCCAACGGCGGTTGAAACCCGCCGGGTCAGGGAGCTACTTCAGACAGCTCTGGCGCAGCAAGAGGCATACTCTTACAGCCGGGACAGGGTCCATTCAACCCCTCGTCCAGGCCGGAGCCCGAGTTACAGCAGACACATGGTTTCAGCGACCGACTCAAGTAATGCCCGACGCCATGACTTGCCACCTGGCCATGGCCCGACTCATAACGGAGCCTTTCACGCAGCAGACCAAGACAGAGCACGGCAAGAGGCGGAGCAGGTGCCTCAGTTGACGGCTTACCAGACACCCCCGGCTTATCCGACGGCTTCCGTCGACGTGGGTATCCCTACGAGGACTGGAGGCGTCCCTTGTTTAGTACCGGCTCTCCGCAATGAACGTCTACCCAAGGACTTCAAAGGACCTAGGAAGGTGCCTAATTACACGACTGATTTACAACCTGGGGCCTGGATCGAGAGTTATTAGATGGCCATGGAATTGCTGGAGGTCAGCGAAGCGGCGATGGCCAAGTACTTCACCATGATGTTAGATGGGACTGCCCGCACTTGGTTGAAAGGGCTGCCACCGAATTCCATCGGGTCTTGGGTTGAGCTGAAAGCCCGGTTCATCCAAAACTTTAAAGATACCTGTAGGCAGTCTATGTCAATTGTGGATTTGACTAACTGTAAACAGCAGGAGGGTGAGTCTACGACACATTGGGTTCGCCGGGTCAAAGAGATAATACATTCATCTGATAAGATGGATGCCGGCTCTGCAGTATTAATGTTGGAACAGAATTGTCGTTTCTTGCCCCTGAAGATGAAACTCGGGCGGCTCAAGCGTGATTGTAATGATATGGGTACGCTGATGGCGGCTCTCGTCAAGTATGCCGACTCTGATAGTACCAAGGACCCCGCGTCGGATGATGAAAGGACAGGGAAGGGAAAGAAGAACGGCAATGGCAAGGGTCCTCAGCATAACCCGGCAAACCAAGGAGGTGGCAAGCGTAAGGCCGATGGCAGCCTAGAGTTTGTGGCCAACGCCAGCTCACAGGGTAATAACCAGCGACGCAAGGGGAGGCCACCTCCCCGAGCCAGCGGGTCAGGCCCGACGCTGGAGCAGCTGTTGAATGAGCCTTGTCCAAGGCATGGCTCTAGGGAGAAGCCAGCTACTCATCTATGGAAGGATTGCGCAATCATGAAGGCCTTTAAGAATTCCAATGCCTTTAATGGCAACAATGGCCCGGGCGGCGGCTCAGGCGCTGGCGGGTTTCATGGCCCAGGCGGCGGCTCAAATCCTAATCCTCAGAACGGTCAAGGGGGCTTTAATCAGCATTCTGGCCAGGGTCATCAACAGCAGCAGGGGGGTTACCAGACCAATCCAAAGCAGCTTAACGGTGGACAGTATCATGTATTTACCACTAGTCTGTGTAAGCGAGATCAGAAGCTTCATAAGAGGGCTGTGAATGCTGTTGAGCCGGCGGTTCCACGCTATTTAAGATGGTCTGAGCAGCCTATTGTGTGGAGTAGGGAGGATCACCCTCCCCGGGTTGATAATCCGGGTCACTTGGCCCTGGTGGTGGCTCCTCAGGTGGGGGGATATAAGTTCACTAAGGTACTCATGGATGGAGGCAGCAGCATCAACATCCTCTATTATGAGACTTTCCGTCGTATGGGGTTGATTGATAAGAAGCTCAGCCAGTCCAATACTGTTTTCCATGGCGTGGTGCCTGGTAAGTCGGCTTATCCAGTTGGTAAGATCGAATTGGAAGTGGCCTTTGGAGACGAGTACAACTACAGGGTGGAAAAATTGACCTTTGAGGTGGTCAAGATAAGAAGTCCGTATCATGCCATATTTGGGCGGCCGGCTTACGCCAAGTTCATGGCACGACCGTGTTACGTGTATTTGCAGCTCAAGATGCCGGGTCACATTGGGACCGTTATGGTTCATGGAAGCCGGAAGGTGGCCTTGGAGTGTGAGGAAGGCGATGCGGCTTATGCAGAATCTATTTGTGCAACGGAGGAGTTGAAGTTTTATAAGGACAATGTTGACCCAACAGATATGACCTCTCTGAAAAAGCCGACTACGGAGCATGAGCCGGCAATGAAATTTAAGTCGGCTGATGAGACTAAACTTGTTGATTTCATTCCAGGTGACTCTTCACAGCAGTTTAGCATCAGTGCCAATCTGGATCCAAAGTAGGAAAGCGCGCTCATCGAGTTCATCCGTGAGAATAGGGACATTTTTGCATGGAAACCTTCTGACATGCCGGGTGTACCTAGAGAACTTGCTGAGCACACACTCAATGTTGATCCGAAATTCAAGCCGGTCAGGCAATTCCTTCGGTGGTTTAATGAGGAAAGGCGGAAAGCCATTGGAGAAGAGGTGGCCCGGCTCTTGGCGGCCGGCTTTATTGTGGAAGTCTTTCACCCAGAGTGGTTAGCTAACCCGGTGCTCGTGCTCAAGAAGAATGGCACCTGGCGGATGTGTGTGGACTACA
Source organism: Triticum aestivum (assembly GCF_018294505.1). NCBI lineage: Eukaryota > Viridiplantae > Streptophyta > Magnoliopsida > Poales > Poaceae > Triticum > Triticum aestivum. The sequence continues at coordinate 36,402,521 of NC_057805.1, forward strand.
CGGACTTAAACAAGGCATGTCCAGCTGATCCTTTTGCCCTCCCCCGTATTGATCAAATCATTGATGCTACGGCGGGTTGTGAGCGCTTAAGTTTTTTGGATGCTTATTCTGGATGCCATCAGATTAAAATGGCAGTTAAACACCAGGAGAAAACAGCGTTCATCACTCCCTTTGGAGCCTTCTGTTATGTGTCTATGCCTTTTGGGCTCAAGAGTGCGCAAGCGACTTATCAGCGGTGCGTACATAACTGTCTTCATAACCAGATTGGGCGCAATGTTCATGCCTATGTGGATGATATTGTGGTTAAGTCCAGAGAGAAGGAAACCTTGATAGATGATCTGAGAGAAACCTTTGATAATCTCCGGGTCTACAAGATGATGCTTAACCTGGCCAAGTGTGTTTTTGGTGTTCCTGCAGGCAAGCTCTTGGGTTTTCTGGTTTCCAATAGAGGCATTGAGGCTAACACGGAGAAGATCAAGGCGATGACCTCTCTGGCTAAGCCGGCGTGTATAAATGACGTCCAGCGCCTGGCGGGTCGTATCGCTGCTTTAAGCCGGTTTATAAGCCGTTTGGGTGAAAAGGCCATGCCACTGTACCAATTGATGAAGAAAACTGATGACTTTATTTGGAATGATGCTGCTAATGCTGCTTTTGAGGATTTGAAGAGACAGCTAGCTGAGCCCCCAGTCCTTGCTACTCCGGTTGATAAGGAGCCCTTATTACTGTATGTAGCTGCTAACACACGAGCCGTCAGCGTGGCTGTGGTGGTGGAGCGCAAGGAAGAGGGTAAAGAGTATCCGGTTCAGCGGCCGGTTTACTACGTCAGCGAAGTGCTCATAGAGTCCAAACAGCGGTATCCACATTGGCAGAAGCTGGTTTATGGTGTGCTCATGGCAAGCCGGAAGCTTAAGCACTATTTTCAGGGTCACCCTATCACCGTGGTTAGTTCTGCCCCCTTGGAGATATCATCCAAAACAGAGAGGCCACAGGGAGAGTGGCTAAGTGGGCTATAGAACTTGGGCCTCATGGTTTAAAATACGTGCCACGCACTGCTGTTAAATCTCAAGCTTTGGTGGATTTCATCAACGATTGGACAGAGCTACAGGTGCCTGAAGAAAAGCCGGATAATACATATTCGACTATTCACTTTGATGGGTCTAGGCAATTGGAGGGCTCGGGGGCTGGAGTTGTATTGGCTTCCCCTAAAGGTGACAAGTTTCATTATGTGCTACGGTTGATGTTTCCTTGTACTAACAATGCGGCTGAGTACGAGGCCTTGCTCCATGGTCTTCGGATGGCTAAGGAGATGAGCTTGAGTCGGGTAAGATGCTTCGGTGACTCAGACTTGGTGGCTCAACAAGTATCAGGCAAGTGGGACTCCAAGGACCCTCTCATGGCGGCTTATCGCCGTGAAGTTGATGCCATTGCTGGACACTTTCAGGGTTACCAAGTAGAATACATTGATCGCAGGAAGAATGAGGCGGCTGATGCATTAAGCCGGCTGGGCTCTCAGCGAAAGCCGGTGCCGCCTAATACCTTTTTGGACATCTTGCATAACCCTTCTGTTAAGGTACCTACAGAGGAAGACTTGGCTGTCCCTGACCCTGAGGCACAGTTGGTGGCGGCTCTCCACATCACCCCGGACTGGACGGTGCCATACTTGGCTTACATGACCCGGGGAGATTTGCCTGAGGATGAAACTTTGGCCAGACAGATAACCTGGCGGTCTAAGTCAATGGTTGTTATCAATGGTGAGCTGCATCGCCGCAGTGTTACGGGAGCGTTCCAGCGTTGTGTCTCCCCCGAGGAAGGTCAAGAAATCTTGTGCGAGATTCACGAAGGGGATTGTGGCCATCATGCCGGCTCAAAATCCCTTGTGGCCAAGGCTTTTCGTCATGGTTTTTATTGGCTGACGGCTCATGCTGATGCGGAGGACTTGGTCAGTAAATGTGATGGTTGCCAGAGGTTCTCGCGACGGGCTCATGTGCCGGCTCAGGAGCTGAGGATGTTACCAATCACTTGGCCATTTGCGGTCTGGGGGCTTGATATGGTTGGGCCTTTTAAAAGGTCCAAGGATAAGAAGACTCACCTTTTGGTGGCAGTTGACGAGTTCACAAAGTGGGTTGAGGCAGAGCCCGTTAGCAAGTGTGACGCAGCCACGGCGGTTCAGTTCATGAAAAGGGTGATTTTTCGCTTTGGTTTTCCGCACAGCATTATAACTGACAATGGGACTAATCTGTCTAAAGGCGCCATGGAGGAGTTTTGTCAACGTGAGCATATTCGACTTGATGTTTCCTCAGTGGCTCACCCTCAATCCAATGGTCAAGCTGAGAGGGCTAATCAGGAGATTTTGAAGGGTATCAAGCCCCGGCTTTTGGTCCCTTTGCAACGGACGCCGGGTTGTTGGGTGGAGGAGTTACCCTCCGTGTTATGGAGCATCAACACTACTCCTAACAGATCTACGGGTTACACGCCTTTCTTCATGGTTTATGGAGCGGAAGCAGTCCTCCCCAGTGACATCCGTCATGACTCGCCTCGGGTGGCGGCTTATGTTGAGGCAGATAATGAACAGGCGCGCCAAGATGCTCTTGACTTGTTGGACGAACATCGTGATGTGGCAGCAGCTCGCTCAGCGATTTACCAGCAAGACCTGCGCCATTATCACAGTCGCCGGGTTAAGTCCCGGGTCTTCCAGGATGGTGATCTGGTGCTCCGGCTCATCCAAGATCAAACAGATGCGCACAAGTTATCCCCGCCTTGGGAAGGGCCCTTTGTGGTCAGCAAGAACTTGCACAACGGGTCGTACTACCTTATTGACGTTCGGGAGCATAAAGATTCACGTAAGTCGGAGGAAGAGACCCGTCGGCCGTGGAACATAGCTCAACTTCGGCCTTATTACACTTGAGCCACCGGCTCTCATAATGTACATATTTCTATAGCCATGTATATATTATGATAAGCAATAAAGCAGGACCTCTGTCCTTTTTCTCCTCCAAAGGTCAATGTGTTGTTTCCATTACAAGATCACATGGTAACTTGGAGGTGGATCCGGCTTACGATCGTATCCGAATCTTACCGTTAAACAATATAATCACCTGGGGGCTTCCTGTTCAAACATAGGTCGTATTCGAACCAAAGAGAACATAGCTGTCGATACCCACTTGATTGGCACTCTGCCGAGCTCATCAGGGAGTTTTCTTGATCATAATTGAATCATAGCTTAACCCCCTTTGGGAACCGACGTGGATCGTATTCGAATCAGCGTCGTTAAACAACTTTTAAGGTCATTTGGGGGCTTCCTGTTCAAACATGGGTCGTATTCGAACCAAAGAGAACATAGCTGTCGGTACCCTCTTGATCGGCATCGCCAAACCCACTGGGGGCTATATAATCGTATTCGAATCTTAGCTTAACCCCTTTGGGACGGGTCTCTGGTCGTATTCGAACTGGAAGCCCCTAAGTTTTGATTTTCCGATTTGCAACGAGTTCTTCTGGTTGTATCAACAGTGTGCACGGCGGCTCTTACTCCGCCGACTTAACTTTGGTTCAAAGTGTTAGTCACACACAATAAGCATTATCAGAACTGGTAAACCGGAGTTGAGGTACCAACCTTACTATCCGGGTTACATAAACCGGAAGTATACTTGAAGGCCTGTAAGTATGCTATTATGGTTACATCAAGGATGTAATTGAGGACCAATCTTTGGTGACTTGGGTCCATATTCCGGGTCATATGTATAAGACTATGATTCTCAGTGCGGTAAGCCGCCTAGAGACTTGTGACTTGTTTTTCTATGCAGGATGGTTAAAGACAGCTATTTGAGCTTAAGGAAAATAAATGATCAATTATGACCTGGAGAAATATAAGGAAGCAACTTCAATGGAGTTAACCATTCAACACGTGCACGATGGCACGACAAAGTTAAAATGTTGGTCCTATTCTATTACAAGACTCCCCGAGTCCAAAAGGGTGAAGCATTGTTTAACAAGCATAATCATGGGCCGCCTAAAGAGTCAAGATGCTTGCCGGGTCGAAGCTTCCGGCTCATCCCTCTCCGCTCCTCCGGCTGTTCCTATGACCTGGAAAGTTGACGATTTCCAGTCAATGCCGCTCAAAGCTTCAAATTGAGCCTCCTCGTCAATTAACCCGGCCGGGTGAACTTCCGGGGCGAAGGTATGCTTACGAGTCGGAGGGATCAAGCTGATTGCTTCGTAGCATGGAGTGGGGATCCTCTGATTCTCCGAGTCATAACCCGGCTGATACTTGGTGAGGTCAGTGTCATTCCCAATTAAGGTAGCCACTGGGCGCACACTCTTCACACAATCAGCAAAATCTTTTTGGTCAAAGGGAGTGTCGTCTTCCTTTAGACTGGGATATCCAAGCGCGATCTTTGCCGGGTCTAGCTCCAGGAGGAAAGCCTTGGCCCGGCTCAGAGCAGCTATGGCCCCGGCTCTTGCAGAGGCCCGTCGTAGCTCTTGGAAACGCTGGGGAAGAACGGCAAGCCGGCGAAGTACGTCCGCCAGGTGAGTCGGAACCTCATTGGACAGGGCCACAACGGCCAAGGCGCGCTGTGACCTGGTGTAGAGTTGTTCCACCAAAGTATACACGGCCTTCAGCTTGGTCAATACATTTTGGTTGAGGTTGGCGCTTCTGGGACCTGTTTTACAACGTCAGGTAAGCCGCTAGCAATGATGGGAATCATGAGACATAGAGAAAGTAAACTTGTTGAAAGTCTGCAGAATGACTTACCGAAGATTGCGGCGACCATCTGTGACACATGGCGCTTTAAGCCGGAGAGTTCGGCGGTTCTCTCCGTCAGAGCCTTCTCCGCCTATTCGGCCCGGTTTACCAGAGCAGCCTTCTCTTCGGCCCAAGTCTTCCTTTCAGCTTCAAACTTCTTCTTCAGCTTCTCTTGTGCAGCAACATTGAATTCGAATTTGGCGTTGGCCTTCCGGGTCTCAGTTTCCTGAGTCTTCAGGCGGTTTTTCAGCTCAGAGAGTTCAGCTTCGAAATTTTTGCCAGCAGCCTGTACAAATTCCGGGTTATAGTATGAGTGGTTGTTATGCAATCTTAAAGTCCCAAGCACTTTCCAAGCAAAGACACTTGGCACTTGGGGGCTAATGTATGCTGAAAGTTTATATCTACAAATTACCGGTTCATGGGAGTAAGCCGGAAGTTAAGTCTACAACATATTCTATCATAAGTAGTAGACTTGGGGGCTAGTATGGTAAAGATGACTACGTGGTAAGCAATAGACTGGTACCTCAGACTTCTGCTGTATCTGCTTCACCATGTCAATCTCCAGGTCCCGGCTGTTGTGCACCTGATTAACATAGCCGGAGACGATCTCTCCAATGCTCAAATTAGCATAGTTGGTGATGTCCAGCTTGGCCCTGCGGTGCTCTAGCAACTCTTCCTTGGCAGAGCACTTAGCCAGCGCAGTGGGTCTCCCCGGCTCGACAAACTCTGTCCGGGTGATTACCACGTCCGGGTCATCGGCCGGCTGAGCCGGGCTGGAGATCTCCGGGTTAGCAGAAGTCTCTGTGAATGGCTCTTCGGTTGGAGCGGTGGCTTCAGGAGCAGAGGCAACGGGCGGCTCTTGAGCTGAAGCCTCCGGTTCAGTCAGGACCGGCTCATCGACCGGCTTATTCTTTTTCACTCTTTTACTGAGCTTTGCTTGAGCACTGAAAGGACAAGAGGTTAGGACAAAAGCATGAGTAAGATAAGTACAACATAAGATGATCATCATTACCCGGGCGCGGTCTTGAAAGCCGGCAGGGTAGATTGCATAGAATCACCAGAGGAAGGTGAAGTTTCCTGATAATTGGAATCAGACGAATTGAGCGGTTGACGAGTGACACCCGCTAAAGGATGACAAGGGTATAAGTTGGAGATAACCTCAGTCCGGCGCTTTCTTGATGCCTCGGGTAAGCCGGAGGAAAGGTCTGCATCCTTGCTGGCCCGGGTTTGCCTCCGGCTCTCATGAATCTGTTGCTTCAAAAGAAATTGAGGATCTTGATAAGCTAAAGGATGCGAAAAGCTTACTTTCCGGGTTACTCTTCGGACTTTCAGCCTTGGCAAGGGGTCCGAGTCGGAGGAAAGTATAGTTACCTCTTCAGTTACCGGGTTACTCGCTCCGGTGTCATCCTGTGGATAATCAAGTTAATAAGGTGGTCAAAAGATAGCTGAAAAGCGGAGACAAAAGAAGAGTCTAAGGAATTAAGGATTACCTCTGACTCGGAGCTGTCGTCCAGCTGAAGCAGCTCTGAGGCGGTGGGCTTGCTTCCCTTTTTTCGGGGAGCGGCTCTCCTGGCAGCTTTCTTAGCCTTTCTGGCTTTTTTAGCCGCCTCATGGTCATACTTGACCTTCCAGAACTTATCATCAGCCTAAAAAGTACAATGAAGACTTCTTAAGGTTCAGATGAAAACTATCTAAGGAGAAAATAAGGTGTTCAGCTTAGTGGCTTACCGCTGGGGCCGAGTTAGTCTTGCAGAAGGGGCTTAAGCCGGTCCTCCCGCAGTCTGTCAAGCTCTCATTCAAGAGAGACTTGGTCATGTCATCGACAACGTCTTCAGGTAGATCGTTGCGGCTGTGTCGCAGAGGGTCATCTTTCCGGCCCGTGTAATCACACATTAAGCCGGGGCGGCGGCTTAAGGGGATCACCCGCCAAGAGATCCAGACCCGGAACAGATCAATGCCGTTGAGGCCATTTCCCAGGAGAGCCTTAATTTTGTTGATGGTGGGGATCAGAGGTTGACGCTCGGCTTGAGTTAGCTTATCCGGCAGGGAGTGACTTGGCTCCAGACGCAGGGCACGAAAGCCGGGCAGAGGGCTCTCGTCAGCCGGCGAAGTATCCTGGCAGTAGAACCATGTCTGGTTCCAGTCCTTTGGATGGCTGGGCGGCTCAGCGTAAGGAAAGAGGCAGTCTCTACGGCGTTGAATGGAGATTCCGCCAAGTTCCAGGCTCGGCCCGTTGGCGCACTCGTTCTGGCGGTTTAGATAAAAGAGCTCTCTAAAGAGCAGCAGGCTGGGCTCTTCTCCAAGATAGACTTCGCAGAATACTTGAAAGTTGCAGATATTTGACACGGAATTGGGTCCTATGTCTTGCGGCCGCAGGTCAAATAAATTCAGCACATCTCTAAAGAATTTTGAGCCGGGCGGTGCGAAGCCCAGGCTCATGTGATCAGCAAATATCACCACCTCACCATCTCTAGGCTGAGGTCTCTCCTCCGACGGGTCAGGGGCACGGTAAGACATGACATCCTTCTTGGGCAGGTAACCCGTCTTCACGAAGTCCGCTAAGGTTTCGTCAGTAACATTGGATCTCATCCAGTTGCACGTGATGGGTGCCTTGGGAGCTTTGGGAGGCATTGTGAAAGACGGAAGCCTATGATAAAAGGAAATGTCCGGTTCAATTATAAGCCGGAGGAAGTATACAGTTCAATGTTTAAAGTGGCGGCTTATGAAGGGGCCTAATGACATATGGCTAAATGCATCGGGTTATCTAAGCCGCTGAGGGCATCGTCAGCAATTCCAGTTGTCTAAAGCCCTATTATGAATAAGCCGGAAATTTCTACAGCGTGTGGCCTCTTTTAAGCCGGAGATATGAGCCGCCATAGCTAAATAGATGCAATTTTTGACTAAGTGTGGCGCAAACAAGTTTCACAGATCACAGTAATTATTCTGGATCAAACGATCGACTGGAAAGGGAAAGTTTCAAGACCTAAAACAGACGCAGAAGAAGTTCATAGGTTCGAACGGAGCCTTTATGCAATGAAAAGGGATCTATGTACATTGGGAACGGGTGTGAAACAACTACCGCAACAGTTCTATACAGTCTACAGATCAAGAAAGGGTGGTAATAAGGAAATCTATCAAGAACTCGCGATGGACGGCGAAGAACACGGGAAGAACAGCAAAGAACCCTAATGTGGATCTACTCTATGGAGTGGCAAGGGCTTACGGGTGCTGGTGAGTCGCGGAGGTCGCCGCCGTTTTCTCTGGACACGTCAGGTTGATGCAGCGGCCGGAGTTGGTGAGGACGAGGAGATCCGCGGCGGCGGCGGCGGAGCTCGGGCGACAGCACAGTGGCGAGAGGAGGAAGAAGATGGAGGCGACGAGTGGCTGAGAGGCTCGTGGGCCAGGCTATTTATAAGGTGAAGCTCATAAGTGGGCGCGAGGAACGAGGAGGTCACGACGCGATTATCTCGCCCGGCGCCTCGATTTTCGGGATGACCATTAAAGATAAGATCCGTTGGGATTTAATGGAATAAAGAAATGAACTTAATGGAAGATGACGTCATGGCGGGTTATCAGGAATCCAGAAGATGACGTCATGGTGGGTTAAAGCCTTCGCACAGATGTAAGCCGGAAAATTTTCTTTCAAGGGAATTGAAGATTGACATGAACCGGTTCAAATCAATCTGGGGCCTAATGTTGAGGATTAAACCCTTAGAGTCACCCGCCAGGAGGGGCCGGGTTACTCATAATGGTCATCACGCGAAGCCCAGTACCAAGCTTGAAGACGGCGAGTCAATGATGGGCCTAAGACCCGGATGTGGCTTAAGGCCCGTAGTGATAAACCGCCGTATGGCAAGACTTGTAGTGTAAGGCAAGAATAGTTGAGAGTCCGAGCCGGACACTCTTATGAGCCGGCCATGATTCTGAGAGCCGCTGGGCGTCAACCTCTCGATATAAAGGGACGACCTGGCGGCGGTTTAGGGGTAAGTAAGATCTCGTCGAGAGCCAGGCATAGCAATTAAGCTCCCTGGTCATCGAAAACCTAATCAATACCACCTCAACTGGACGTAGGCTTTTACCTTCACCGTAAGGGGCCGAACCAGTATAACCCTCGTGTTCCTTGTCCCGTTTAACCCCTTTAAGCTTCCTAGCTGTGATGGCTCCACGACTAAGTCCTAGCTCGAGGACATCTGCAGTGACAATTCCACGACACTATGGTTAGAATTTATTCTTAACACTTTTCTCGTAGTTGCGGATGCTTGCGAGGGGGTTAATCATAAGTAGGAGGTTTGTTCAAGTAAGAACATCACCTAAGCACCGGTCCACCCACATATCAAATTATCAAAGTAACGAACACAAATCAAACCAACACGATGAAAGTGACTAGATGAAATTCTCGTGTATCCTCAAGAACACCTTGCTTATCATAAGAGACCATTTTGGCCTGTCCTTTGCCTCAAAAGGATTGGGCTATCTTGCTGCACTTTGGTTACCGTTACCATTACTAGCTCATTACAAATTATATTTGAAAGTGCAAGTGGCACTTATACTATATTTTGGTGTGATGACAATGTGGTTAGTTGAACTAATATCGATTAGTAAAGTTTATATCGGGATATTGGTTCCAAGTGCTTCGTGGTGGAGATGTGCGACCCCCCAATTCAAAAAGGTCAAAGGTGTGGTCTTCCGGTGAATCAAAGGTTTAGTTTTTGGTTTGCTTCGAGTCGTAGGAAAGACCACACTATTAAGAGGGGTTTGGGTGGATGGAAGTTGTGTGGGAATGCCATTGCCGAACCATATACACTAGCCTACCCATTCCTACCACCTAAAATCCTAGTGTGTGTGCTTGTGGTACTCAGAAAGCTTATAACAGAAAGTTACTGGGTACCCCGTGCGCACGGGGTCTTTGGACCCCCGTGCGCATGGGGTACTGCATAACTCTCTGGGTACCATGTGAGCACGGGGTCTTTTGACCCCCGTGCGCACGGGGTACTGCGTAGACTCCCTGGGTACCCCATGTGCATGGGGTCTTTTGACGCCCGCGCACACGGGGTGGTGTGAAAGTCTCTGAGTACCCCGTGCGCACGGGGCTGACTTAGCCCGTGCGCACGGGGTCCAACGGGTAGAAACGGCCACCCCGGGACAAACACTATAAAATCCCCCTTCTTCTTCCTCCATCCTCAACCCTAATGTCTTGTTGAGCTCCACCATTGCTACACCTCATTTTGCTTAATACCCTCAATCCCTCCACCCAAACTTGTTGAAACTTTGGGGATTGGGAGAGCAAGACCCGATCTACATCTTGACCAAACCAAATCACGTTCCCCGCAACATTTCTTCCCCATTGACTGGTTACTCTTGGAGCTTGGGCTCCTAGGCGGTTAGGGGTTCCTCCGGAAGCTTCCTTGCTTGTGGTGTGCTCCGGTGAAGTTTGTAAAGGTGTGGTGGTCGCCTTCAAGACCATCCCCGAGTGATTCGAGGCTCATCCGTTGGGGGTGGCTCGAAGGAGATTACGGTGAACCTTCGATGGCGTTCCACAAGCTTTGGCTCTGGCACCGCTCCAAACGGAGAGTAGCTCTTCCCCATGGAAGAGTGGACTTGGGATAAAATCCGCGTCCTCGTCTCACTTGTGGTTAATCCTTTCCCGCACCTTACTTTTCTTTGTATGCTTGTTGGCTTGCTACTTAGATTGTTGGCTAGCATATTTAGCTTGGAGCGTGCTTGTCATATAGGTTGCATTCACCTAGTTGCATATCTAGTGAACCCTATTTATCCGCTAAGCCTTAAACTTGACAAGAAAGATTAAAACTTGTAGTCTCCTATTCACCCCCCTCTAGTCGATCGTATCGATCATTTCAATTGGTATCAGAGCCTCGTGCTCTAATATAAGATTTTATAACCTTAGAGGATATGGTCGATCTAGGGAATGAGGGAGGTGACGCACCCGTTGCGGAGGATGGTCAAAACCTACCCCCCGCCGCGCCTCGATTTTCGTGATGACCATTAAAGATAAGATCCGTTGGGATTTAATGGAATAAAGAAATGAACTTAATGGAAGATGACGTCATGGCGGGTTATCAGGAATCCAGAAGATGACGTCATGGTGGGTTAAAGCCTTCGCACAGATGTAAGCCGGAAAATTTTCTTTCAAGGGAATTGAAGATTGACATGAACCGGTTCAAATCAATCTGGGGCCTAATGTTGAGGATTAAACCCTTAGAGTCACCCGCCAGGAGGGGCCGGGTTACTCATAATGGTCATCACGCGAAGCCCAGTACCAAGCTTGAAGACGGCGAGTCAATGATGGGCCTAAGACCCGGATGTGGCTTAAGGCCCGTAGTGATAAACCGCCGTATGGCAAGACTTGTAGTGTAAGGCAAGAATAGTTGAGAGTCCGAGCCGGACACTCTTATGAGCCGGCCATGATTCTGAGAGCCGCTGGGCGTCAACCTCTCGATATAAAGGGACGACCCGGCGGCGGTTTAGGGGTAAGTAAGATCTCGTCGAGAGCCAGGCATAGCAATTAAGCTCCCTGGTCATCGAAAACCTAATCAATACCACCTCAACTGGACGTAGGCTTTTACCTTCACCGTAAGGGGCCGAACCAGTATAACCCTCGTGTTCCTTGTCCCGTTTAACCCCTTTAAGCTTCCTAGCTGTGATGGCTCCACGACTAAGTCCTAGCTCGAGGACATCTGCCGTGACAATTCCACGACACTATGGTTAGAATTTATTCTTAACACTTTTCTCGTAGTTGCGGATGCTTGCGAGGGGGTTAATCATAAGTAGGAGGTTTGTTCAAGTAAGAACATCACCTAAGCACCGGTCCACCCACATATCAAATTATCAAAGTAACGAACACAAATCAAACCAACACGATGAAAGTGACTAGATGAAATTCTCGTGTATCCTCAAGAACACCTTGCTTATCATAAGAGACCATTTTGGCCTGTCCTTTGCCTCAAAAGGATTGGGCTATCTTGCTGCACTTTGGTTACCGTTACCATTACTAGCTCATTACAAATTATATTTGAAAGTGCAAGTGGCACTTATACTATATTTTGGTGTGATGACAATGTGGTTAGTTGAACTAATATCGATTAGTAAAGTTTATCTCGGGATATTGGTTCCAAGTGCTTCGTGGTGGAGATGTGCGACCCCCCAATTCAAAAAGGTCAAAGGTGTGGTCTTCCGGTGAATCAAAGGTTTAGTTTTTGGTTTGCTTCGAGTCGTAGGAAAGACCACACTATTAAGAGGGGTTTGGGTGGATGGAAGTTGTGTGGGAATGCCATTGCCGAACCATATACACTAGCCTACCCATTCCTACCACCTAAAATCCTAGTGTGTGTGCTTGTGGTACTCAGAAAGCTTATAACAGAAAGTTACTGGGTACCCCGTGCGCACGGGGTCTTTGGACCCCCGTGCGCATGGGGTACTGCATAACTCCCTGGGTACCATGTGAGCACGGGGTCTTTTGACCCCCGTGCGCACGGGGTACTGCGTAGACTCCCTGGGTACCCCATGTGCATGGGGTCTTTTGACGCCCGCGCACACGGGGTGGTGTGAAAGTCTCTGAGTACCCCGTGCGCACGGGGCTGACTTAGCCTGTGCGCACGGGGTCCAACGGGTAGAAACGGCCACCCCGGGACAAACACTATAAAATCCCCCTTCTTCTTCCTCCATCCTCAACCCTAATGTCTTGTTGAGCTCCACCATTGCTACACCTCATTTTGCTTAATACCCTCAATCCCTCCACCCAAACTTGTTGAAACTTTGGGGATTGGGAGAGCAAGACCCGATCTACATCTTGACCAAACCAAATCACGTTCCCCGCAACATTTCTTCCCCATTGACTGGTTACTCTTGGAGCTTGGGCTCCTAGGCGGTTAGGGGTTCCTCCGGAAGCTTCCTTGCTTGTGGTGTGCTCCGGTGAAGTTTGTAAAGGTGTGGTGGTCGCCTTCAAGACCATCCCCGAGTGATTCGAGGCTCATCCGTTGGGGGTGGCTCGAAGGAGATTACGGTGAACCTTCGATGGCGTTCCACAAGCTTTGGCTCTGGCACCGCTCCAAACGGATAGTAGCTCTTCCCCATGGAAGAGTGGACTTGGGATAAAATCCGCGTCCTCGTCTCACTTGTGGTTAATCCTTTCCCGCACCTTACTTTTCTTTGTATGCTTGTTGGCTTGCTACTTAGATTGTTGGCTAGCATATTTAGCTTGGAGCGTGCTTGTCATATAGGTTGCATTCACCTAGTTGCATATCTAGTGAACCCTATTTATCCGCTAAGCCTTAAACTTGACAAGAAAGATTAAAACTTGTAGTCTCCTATTCACCCCCCTCTAGTCGATCGTATCGATCATTTCAATTGGTATCAGAGCCTCGTGCTCTAATATAAGATTTTATAACCTTAGAGGATATGGTCGATCTAGGGAATGAGGGAGGTGACGCACCCGTTGCGGAGGATGGTCAAAACCTACCCCCCGCCGCGCCCGAGGCACTTTGTGCCCTGTTCGTTGCTCCCGCCGCTTTTACTAACCCGGGTGCCCCCTTGACCGCGACCGATATTCTTTCAATGTTTGCGGACCTCAAAGCCTCTATGTTGAACGAAGTTCGGTCCTCTGTCAAGGAGGAAATTGATGCTCGCTTAAAGCCCTCGACATCCGCATCAAACTCATTTGATCCAAATGCCATTCATGATGCGGATGACTCGAGAGAACCTCTTGCATCCCCGGCTCGTACTCAAGTTCCCAAGTACAATGCCGTGGAACCCTTTTACTCACCTCGACCTTTGCAACATCCTCGCATTAATCCTGTTGGGCCTCCTCCCCCTTCGAAAGCTAATGCATTTGCTAAGTGGAAGCTAGATATGGAGTCTTACATGCGCAGTGCTTCAACTCAACTATGGTGGATTGTGGTCAATGGATTCAACCCCATGGCCTCAATGAATCTCACTCCGAGAGAAGCGGTTGATGACCAACTCAATGCAACTGCACACACCATGTTGCGCACCGCTGTGACCGAAGACTATAGTGACTCCATTGCTCTCCTTAAAACCGCAAAGGAAATATGGGATTGCCTTGAGGATGCTCTCAAAGGAGATGAAGCAATTCGAAGATCTGGACTGGCTTTGCTCAAGCAAGAAGTCAATCTCTTTGTGAGGAATGAGGGTGAGTCTGCGGAAGTGGTCTACCGAAGGTTGAAGTCCCTTGTGCTCAACTTGAGAACCTTTGGGTGCACTTGGGAAAATGATGACTTCATCAAGGACAAGTTCATAGATGCTATGGTTCTCACGGAACATACTATGGTCATGATGATACATCAACGTCCCGATTATCATAAGTTGACCGCAGCTCAAGTTGTTTCCACTTTCTCAATTCATGTTCTTTTGGAGACCAAGTCCAAGAAGACCTTTGCAATTGCTCAAGCAACCAAGAACTCCAATCTTGCCTTGAAGGACAAGAAAGTGATAAGCCAACCCTCAAGGGTGAAGAAGTGAGTGAAGAGATATGTGAGGAAGATGTTGACACCTCTTGCCCGACAAATGACTTTGCAGAAGACTTGGCCCTTTTGGTCAAAAAGTACTTCGGGACCATGGCAAACAAAGGGAAGAATCTTCAAGGAAGATCGTTTGGACGAAGAACTGCTACAATTGTGATAGCCCAAGAAACTTTGTACATGATTGTCCGTATGAGAGATGTGAAGACAAATCCGAGAAACTTGTGCTCAAGAAAAAGAAATTCACCAAGTTTGCAAAAAGGAAGGACGACAAGGATCTTGTTCATGAAGAATACATGTCCGGGGATGAAGATGACGGTGATGATGATCAAGTGGGCACGACCGCCATTGCCATGCATGCCACTACCTCCTCCTCCACCACCGGACTCTTCGACTCTCCAAACGAGGACAAGCCTTTCACTCATCGGTGCCTGATGACCAAAGAGGTAAAAACTGTTGGGGAACGTAGCGTGCAATTTCAAAAAAATTCCTACGATCACACAAGATCTATCTAGGAGATGCATAGCAACAAGAGGGGGAGAGTGTGTCTACGTACCGAAAGCGGAAGCGTTAGGTTAAAGTGGTTGATGTAGTTGAATGTCTTCATGATCCAAACGATCTTAGTACCGAACCTACGGCACCTCCGTGTTCAGCACACGTTCAGCTCGATGACGTCCCTCGAACTCTTGATCTAGCAGAGGGTCGAGGGAGAGTTCCGTCAGCCCGATGGCATGGTGACGGTGATGGTGATGTGATCCGCACAGGTCTTCGCCTAAGCACTACGATGCTATGACCGGAGGCGTAAACTGTGGAGGGGGGCACCGGCTAAGAGAATAACTGATGTGCCTTTGGGGTGCCCTCCACCCTCGTATATAAAGGAGGAGAGGAGGAGGCGGCCGCCATAGAGGGGGCGCGCCAAGGGGGGAGTCCTACTAGGACTCCTAGTCCTAGTAGGATTCACCCCCCTTTTCCTTTCTCCACCAGAGGGAAAAGGAAGGAGAAGGAGAAGGAGAGGGAAAGGGGGGCACCGCCCCCTCCCCTAGTCCAATTCAGACTGCCATGGGGGGGGGCGCAGCCACCCCTTGCGGCCTTCCTCTCTCTCCACTAAGGCCCACTAAGGCCCAATATTTCCCCCGGGGGGTTCCGGTAACCCCTCGGTACTCCGGTAAAATACCGGAACCACTGAAACCATTCTGATGTCCGAATACTACCTTCGAATATATGAATCTTTACCTCTCGACCATTTTGAGACTCCTTGTCATGTCCGTGGTCTCATCCGGGACTCCGAACAAACTTCGGTCACAAAAACACATAACTCATGATATAAATCGTCATCGAACGTTAAGCGTGCGGACCGTACGGGTTCAAGAACTATGCAGACATGACCGAGACACGTCTCCGGTCAATAACCAATAGCGGAACCTGGATGCTCATATTGGTTCCTACATATTCTATGAAGATCTTTATCGGTTAAACCACATAACAACATACGTCATTCCCTTTGTCATCGGTATGTTACTTGCCCGAGATTCGATCATTGTATCATCACACCTAGTTCAATCTCGTTACTGGCAAGTCTCTTTACTCGTTCTGTAATGCATCATCCCATAAGTAACTCATTAGTCACATTGCTTGCAAGGCTTATAGTGATGAGCATTACTGAGAGGGCCCAGAGATACCTCTCCGATACACGGAGTGACAAATCCTAATCTCGATCTATGCCAACCCAACAAACACCTTTGGAGACACCTGTAGAGCATCTTTATAATCACCCAATTACGTTGTGACATTTGATAGCACACAAGGTGTTCCTCCGGTATTCGGGAGTTGCACAATCTCATAGTCAGAGGAATATGTAAGTCATGAAGAAAGCAATAGCAATAAAACTTAACGATCATTATGCTAAGCTAACGGATGGGTCTTGTCCATCACATCATTCTCTAATGATGTGATCCCGTTCATCAAATGACAACACATGTCTATGGTCAGGAAACTTAACCATCTTTGATTAACGAGCTAGTCAAGTAGAGTCATACAAGGGACACTCTGTTTTGTCTATGTATTGACACATGTACTAAGTTTCCGGTTAATACAATTCTAGCATGAATAGTAAACATTTATCATGATATAAGGAAATATAAATAACAACTTTATTATTGCCTCTAGGGCATATTTCCTTCGGTCTCCCACTTGCACTAGAGTCAATAATCTAGATTACATAGTAATGATTCTAACACCCATGGAGTCTTGGTGCTGATCAAGTTTTGTTCGTGGAAGAGGCTTAGTCAACGGGTCTGCAACATTTAGATCTGTATGTATCTTGCAAATCTCTATGTCTCCCTCCTTGACTTGATTGTGGATGGAGTTGAAGCGTCTCTTGATGTGTTTGGTTCTCTTGTGAAATCTGGATTCCTTCGCCAAGGCAATTGCTCCAGTATTGTCACAAAAGATTTTCATTGGACCCGATGCACATGGTATTACACCTAGATCGCATATGAACTCCTTCATCCAGACTCCTTCATTTGCTGCTTCAGAAGCAGCTATGTACTCTGCTTCACATGTAGATCCCGCCACGACGCGCTGCTTGGAACTGCACCAACTGACAACTCCACCATTCAATATAAATACGTATCCGGTTTGCCACTTAGAGTCATCCGGATCAGTGTCAAAGCTAGCGTCGATGTAACCATTTACGACAAGCTCTTTGTCACCTCCATAAACGAGAAACATATTCTTAGTCCATTTCAGGTATTTCAGGATGTTCTTGACCGCAGTCCAGTGATCCACTCCTGGATTACTTTGGTACCTCCCTGCTAAACTTATAGCAAGGCACACATCAGGTCTGGTACACATCATTGAATACATGATAGAACCTATGGCTGAGGCATAGGGAATGACTTTCATTTTCTCTCTATCTTCTGCAGTGGTCGGGCATTGAGTCTTACTCAACTTCACACCTTGTAACACAAGCAAGAACCCTTTCTTTGACTGATCCATTTTGAACTTCTTCAAAACTTTATCAAGGTATGTGCTTTGTGAAAGTCCAATTAAGTGTCTTGATCTACATCTATAGATCTTGATGCCCAATATATAAGCAGCTTCACCGAGGTCTTTCATTGAAAAATTCTTATTCAAGTATCCTTTTATGCTATCCAGAAATTATGTATTATTTCCAATCAACAATATGTCATCCACATATAATATTAGAAATGCTACAGAGCTCCCACTCACTTTCTTGTAAATACAGGCTTCTCCAAAAGTCTGTATAAAACCATATGCTTTGATCACACTATCAAAGCATATATTCCAACTATGAGAGGCTTGCACCAGTCTATAAATGGATCGCTGGAGCTTGCACACTTTGTTAGCACCTTTTTGATCGACAAAACCTTCTGGTTGCATCATATGCAACTCTTCTTTAAGAAATCCATTAAGGAATGCAGTTTTGACATCCATTTGCCAAATTTCATAATCATAAAATGCGGCAATTGCTAACATGATTCGGACAGACTTAAGCATCGCTATGGGTGAGAAGGTCTCATCGTAGTCAACTCCTTGAACTTGTCGAAAACCTTTCGCAACAAGTCGAGCTTTGTAGATAGTAACATTACCGTCAGCGTCAGTCTTCTTCTTGAAGATCCAATTATTTTCTATGGCTTGCCGATCATCGGGCAAGTCCACCAAAGTCCACACTTTGTTCTCATACATGGATCCCATCTCAGATTTCATGGCCTCAAGCCATTTCGCGGAATCTGGGCTCACCATCGCTTCCTCATAGTTCGTAGGCTCATCATGGTCTAGTAACATGACTTCCAGAACAGGATTACCATACCACTCTGGTGCGGACCGTACTTTAGTTGACCTACGAGGTTCGGTAGTAACTTGATCTGAAGTTTCATGATCATCATCATTCGCTTCCTCACTAATTGGTGTAGGAATCACTGGAACTGATTTCTGTGATGAACTACATTCCAATTCGAGAGAAGGTACAATTACCTCATCAAGTTCTACTTTCCTCCCACTCACTTCTTTCAAGAGAAACTCCTTCTCTAGAAAGGATCCATTCTTAGCAACGAATATCTTGCCTTCAGATCTGTGATAGAAGGTGTACCCAACAGTTTCCTTTGGGTATCCTATGAAGACGCACTTCTCTGATTTGGGTTCGAGCTTATCAGGTTGAAGCTTTTTCACATAAGCATCGCAGCCCCAAACTTTAAGAAACGATAGCTTAGGTTTCTTGCCAAACCACAGTTCATACGGTGTCATCTCAACGGATTTAGATGGTGCCCTATTTAACATGAATGCAGCCGTCGCTAAAGCATAACCCCAAAACGATAGCGGTAAATCAGTAAGAGACATCATAGATCGCACCATATCTAATAAAGTATGGTTACGACGTTCGGACACACCATTACGCTGTGCTATTCCAGGTGGCGTGAGTTGTGAAACTATTCCACATTGTTTCAAATGAAGACCAAACTCGTAACTCAAATATTCGCCTCCATGATCAGATCGTAGAAACTTTATTTTCTTATTACGATGATTTTCCACTTCACTCTGAAATTCTTTGAACTTTGCAAATGTTTCAGACTTATGTTTCATTAAGTAGATATACCCATATCTGCTCAAATCATCTGTGAAGGTCAGTAAATAATGATACCCGCCGCGAGCCTCAACACTCATTGGACCGCATACATCAGTATGTATTATTTCCAATAAGTCAGTGGCTCGCTCCATTGTTCCGGAGAACGGAGTATTAGTCATCTTGCCCATGAGGCATGGTTCGCAAGCATCAAGTGATTCATAATCAAGTGATTCCAAAAGCCCATCAACATGGAGTTTATTTATGCGCTTTACACCACTATGACCTAAACTGCAGTGCCACAAATAAGTTGCACTATCATTACTAACTTTGCATCTTTTGGCTTCAATATTATGAATATGTGTATCACTACGATCGAGATTCAACAAAAATAGACCAGGCAACAAGGGTGCATGACCATAAAAGATATTACTCATATAAATAGAACAACCATTATTTTCCAATTTAAATGAATAACCGTCTCGCATCAAACAAGATCCAGATATAATGTTCATGCTCAACGCTGGCACCAAATAACAATTATTCAGGTCTAAAACTAATCCTGAAGGTGGATGTAGAGGTAGCGTGCCGACGGCGATCACATTGACCTTGGAACCATTTCTGACACGCATCGTCACCTCGTCCCTAGCCAATCTTCGCTTAATCCGTAGCCCCTGTTTTGAGTTGCAAATATGAGCAATAGAACCAGTACCAAATACCCAGGCGCTACTACGAGCATTAGTAAGGTACACATCAATAACATGTAATGAAATATACCTTTCACTTTGCCATCCTTCTTATCCGCCAAATACTTGGGGCAATTCCGCTTCCAGTGACCAGTCCCTTTGCAGTAGAAGCACTCAGTTTCAGGTTTAGGTCTAGACATGGGCTTCTTCCCGGGAGCATCAACTTGCTTGCTATTCTTCTTGAAGTTCCCCTTCTTCCCTTTGCCCTTTTTCTTGAAACTAGTGGTCTTGTTAACCATCAACACTTGATGCTCCTTCTTGATTTCTACCTCCGCAGCCTTTAGCATCGCGAAGAGCTCAGGAATTGTCTTTTCCATCCCTTGCATATTATAGTTCATCACGAAGCCTTTATAGCTTGGTGGCAGTGATTGAAGAACTCTGTCAATGACACTATCATCAGGAAGATTAACTCCCAGCTGAGTCAAGTGGTTATGGTACCCAGACATTCTGGGTATGTGTTCACTGACAGAACTATTCTCCTCCATCTTGCAGCTATAGAACTTGTTGGAGACTTCATATCTCTCAACTCGGGCATTTGCTTGAAATATTAAGTTCAACTCCTGGAACATCTCATATGCTCCATGACGTTCAAAACTTCCTTGAAGTCTTGATTCTAAGCCGTAAAGCATGGCACACTGAACTATCGAGCAGTCATCAGCTTTAGTCTGCTAGACGTTCATAACGTCCGGAGTTGCTCCTGCAGCGGGCCTTGCACCTAGCGGTGCTTCCAGGACATAATTCTTCTGTGCAACAATGAGGATAATCCTCAAGTTACGGACCCAGTCCGTGTAATTGCTACCATCATCTTTCAACTTAGCTTTCTCTAGGAACACATTAAAATTCAAGGGAACGGTAGCACGGACCATTGATCTACAACAATATAGATATGCAAAAACTATTAGGACTAAGTTCATGATAAATTAAAGTTCAATTAATCATATTACTAAGGAACTCCCACCTAGAAAGACATCCCTCTGGTCATCTAAATGATCACGTGATCCATATCAACTAAACCATGTCCGATCATCACGTGAGATGGAGTAGTTTTCAATGGTGAACATCTCTATGTTGATCATATCTACTATATGATTCACGTTCGACCTTTCGGTCTCAGTGTTCCGAGGCCATATCTGCATATGCTAGGCTCGTCAAGTTTAACCCGAGTATTCTCCACGTGCAAAACTGGCTTGCACCCTTCATATGTGAACGTAGAGATTATCACACCCGATCATCACATGGTGTCTCGGCACAACGAACCGTAGCAACGCTGCATACTCAGGGAGAAAACTTGTACCTTGAAATTTAGTGAGGGATCATCTTATAATGCCACCGCATACTAAGCAAAATAAGATGCATAAAAGATAAACATCACATGAAATCATAAATATGTGACATGATATGGCCATCATCATCTTGTGCCTTTGATCTCCATCTCCAAAGCACCGTCATGATCTCCATCGTCACCGGCTTGACACCTTGATCTCCATCGTAGCGTCGTTGTCGTCTCGCCAACTATTGCTTCTACAACTATTGCTACCACATGGTGATAAAGTAAAGCAATTACGTGGCGATTGCATTTCATACAATAAGAGACAACCATAAGGCTCCTGCCAGTTGCCGATAACTTTTACAAAACATGACCATCTCATACAATAACTTATATCGCATCATGTCTTGACCATATCACATCACAACAAGCCCTTCAAAAACAAGTTAGACGTCCTCTACTTTGTTGTTACAAGTTTTACGTGGCTGCTACGGGCTTCTAGCAAGAACCGTTCTTACCTACGCATCAAAACCACAACGATTTTTCGTCAAGTGTGCTGTTTTAACCTTCAACAAGGACCGGCCGTAGTCAAACTCGATTCAACTAAAGTTGGAGAAACAGGCACCCGCCAGCCACCTATGTGCGAAGCACGTCGGTAGAACCGGTCTCATGAACGTGGTCGTGTAATGTTGGTCCGGCCGCTTCATCCAACAATACCGCTGAATCAAAGTAAGACGTTGGCGGTAAGCAGTATGACTATTATCGCCCACAACACTTTGTGTTCTACTTGTGCATATCATCTACGCATAGACCTGGCTCGGATGCCACTGTTGGGGAACGTAGCATGCAATTTCAAAAAAATTCCTAAGATCACGCAAGATCTATCTAGGAGATGCATAGCAACGAGAGGGGGATAGTGTGTCTATGTACCCTCGTAGACCAAAAGCGGAAGCGTTAGGTTAACGCGGTTGATGTAGTCGAACGTCTTCTCGATCCAACCGATCTTAGTACCAAACATACGGCACCTCCGTGTTCAGCACATGTTCAGCTCGATGACGTCCCTCGAACTCTTGATCCAACAGAAGGTCGAGGGAGATTTCCGTCAGCACGACGGCGTGGTGACAGTGATGGTGATGTGATCCGCGCAGGGCTTCGCCTAAGCACTATGACGCTATGACCGGAGGCGTAAACTGTAGAGGGGGCATCGGCTAAGAGAATAACTGATGTGCCTTTGGGGTGCCCTCGACCCCCATATATAAAGGAGGAGAGGAGGAGGCGGCCGGCCTAGAGGGGGCGTGCCAAGGGCGGAGTCCTACTAGGACTCCTAGTCCTAGTAGGATTCGCCCCCCCTTTTCCTTTCTCCACCGGAGGGAAAAGGAACCTTAATGACCTCCTGAGCAACCGAAAGGAGTGTGTTGCCAAGGAGGGAGTTGGGTTTGATCCCGCATCAAAGAATGGTAGGAAAAAGAAGAAGAACAACAAGAATAAGATCGGTCCGACTCCTCCCCCTCCCTAAAAGGTAGTGTTTGTGCAAGAAGGGCACAAGGAGAAGGAAAAGGAGAAAGGCATTGTTGGGAGTGGCAAGGTCACTAGGGACAAGGCCATTCCTAAGAATTTTGCGGACAAGAACAATCCATCTTATGTCCTCATGAGAGGAGATGATGGCTATACCTTTGCAAAATTTGTTGGAACTAACTATGATGATTATGCTTGGAGTATTTGGGTCCCGAAGACCCTTGTTGCTAACTCTCCAGGACCCATTGCAAAATGGGTACCTATAACCAAAGCTTGATTCTTGTAGGACTATGTCTCCGGTGGAAAAAATGGGTGATCGATAGTGGATGCACCAATCATATGACCGGAGAAAGGGAGATGCTTGTGGAGTTCATTGATTCACTCAAGGCCTCTTCGAACACCTCTTTTGGTGACAATAGCAAGGGCAAGGTATTGGGTTTGGGCAAGGTGGTAATCTCTAATGATTCCTCACTTTCAAAGGTCATGTTTGTCCAATCCCTTCACTACAATTTACTTTCAACTATTCAATTGGCACGTGCCGTTTATGATTCGCATTTCGGTGAATTCCATGTGCCCGTCTTTAAGAGAAGCAATCTCAAAGTGGTCTTTGTTGGGCATGTTGAAGACAACCTTTACGTGGTTGATTTCTCAAAAGAGAAAACTCATCTTGCAACATGCCTAATGCCAAAGGCCGACGTGGGGTGGCTATGGCACCGTTGGCTAGCTCACGTTGGTATGAGAAATTTACAAGCTCTCTTAAAGGGGGAGCACATCCTTGGACTAACCAATGCGTCTTTTGCCAAAGATAGTCCTTTTAGTGCTTGCATTGCCGGAAAGCTTCATGAAAAAGCTCATAAAGTGAAGACTATCATCACCACCTTGAGGCCCCTTAAGCTTATCCATTTGGATCTTTTTGGGCCTCCAAGTTATGATAGTTTGGGAGGGAGGAGGTATTGCCTTGTTGTTGTTGATGACTTCACAAGATATACTTGGCTGTTCTTTCTCAAGACCAAAGATGAAACTCAAGAAACCTTCATTAACTTCACCAAAGAAGCTCAACATCAACAGAATTGTGAGATCAAGGCAATTCGAGGTGACAATGGCACCGAGTTCAAGAATTACACGATGGATGAATTCTTGAGTGAAGAGGGGATAATGCATCAATATGCCGCACCATGTATTCCCCAACAAAATGGTGTTGTGGATAGGAAGAATCGGACACTTATTGAGATGGCCAGGACCATGCTTGACGGGTACAAGTCTCCATACAAGCTTTGGGAAAAAGCCATCAACACCGCGTGTCATGCTTCAAACCGGCTTTATCTTCGCAAGCTCAAGAACAAGACCCCATATGAGCTCCTAATCGGGAGAAATCCTAACATCAAATACTTTCGGGTATTCGGTTGTAAGTGTTTCATTTTAAACAAGAAATCTGTCGGATTCTGGGTTTCGGCAAACCCTTGAGGTTCGAACACTGGGGTGCGCACGAAGATCTCTCTCTAGCTCGCTCGCTCAACGATCCACGGCCTAGCTCGACGAACACGAAGAACACGAGACACAGAAATTTATACTGGTTCGGGCCACCGTCGTGGTGTAATACCCTACTCCCATGTGGTGTGGTGGATTGCCTTGTAGGCTGAGGATGAAAAGTACATGGGAAGAACAGCCTCCTGAGGAGAGGTGTTCTTGAGCTCGGTGAGCTGGTGGGTGCATGGGTGGTCCGAATGATCTGTCCCCTTCTATGGTGGTGGCTAGTCCTATTTATAGAGGCCCGGGTCCTCTTCCCAAGTATCAAGTGGGAAGGGATCCCACAATGGCCAAGTTTGAAGGGGACAGCTAGTACAAGCTATCCTGAGAAAAGTAGTCTTCGCCTGCCAAAGGCTCTGGCGGTGACGCTGCTGTGGACTCTGCGGTGACCTTCGTCCTGCTGTCCTGCTGTTCTTGGGCTCGTTGCACTGATATGGAAACCTTTGCCTGATGCCTCGGGACTCCTCGCCTGCGCTTGCCCCTTTAGCACCAAAGAGGCAACTGGTACTCTGCGCCCGCTGTCAACCGTCTGGCCTTGGTCGTCATGGCTCACGTCACGTGAACCTCGCGAGGTGCCCCTTGCATAGATATCTCCACTCCTCGCGAGCCAGCCTAGTGAGGCCGCCCCTGAGGAGGTCTTATGTCGTCCGCCTTGCGAGGCTTGGCCCCTCGCGAGCCAGCCTAGTGAGGCCGCCCCTGAGGAGGTCTTATGTCGTCCGCCTTGCGAGGCTTGGCCCCATATGAGGCCGCTGGCCGAGCCACGCCCTGGGCCACAGGCAGGCAAGTCTGGGTACCCCCGTTCCCAGGACGCCGACAATAGCCCCCGGGCCCAAGGAGCGCTCGGACATGGCTTCGAGGCGAAGCCAAAGGGCAAGTGCGGAGCGCCGTGGGCCCCAATAGCCTGCGGCCTTGATTGACGCGTGGCGAATGATTGGACGTGGGTGTCTCTGCTTCCCCATGCTGCCTTGGCAACTGCCCGACTTGATGAGTCCCTGCTGCATGCAGAAAAACCATCATTAGCTGTGATCGTGGGGGCCAGCGGTTGGCCTCCTCCTCGCTATAAATGAGGAGACGGGCGGAGCCCCGTCACTCATCTCTTCCTCCATTCCGCCCGCTTCTTCTTCTTCCTCCTTGCTCCACCGCCTTGCAGCGACACCCATGGCTCCAGCGAAGAGGTTCTCGGCCGCAGAGAAGGGGAAGGCCCGCCAGGAGGGGCCCAGCTCACCACCGCCTAAGAGGGGACGCGGTCGCCCATGTAAGCGCGTCGCAACCCCCACTATGGCCCCTCGCGGGCGCGGGCGGACCTCTCTGGGGTCTGGCGCCACCCCAAGCAGCCGTGGCGGCGTTTCCTCGCGTGGCGGAAGCTGCCCGAGATGTGGTAGTTGTTGGAAATATGCCCTAGAGGCAATAATAAAGTGGTTATTATTATATTTCCTTGTTCATGATAATTGTCTATTGTTCAAGCTATAATAGTGTTATCCGGAAATCGTAATACATGTGTGAATACATAGACCTCAGCATGTCCCTAGTGAGCCTCTAGTTGACTAGCTCGTTGATCAATAGATGGTTACGATTTCCTGACCATGGACATTGGATGTCGTTGATAACGGGATCACATCATTAGGAGAATGATGTGATGGACAAGACCCAATCCTAAGCATAGCACAAGATCGTGTAGTTCGTCTGCTAAAGCTTTTCTAATGTCAAGTATCATTTCCTTAGACCATGAGATTGTGCAACTCCCGGTGTCGGAGTAAATGGCCACGGGTAGCCTAACCGACTACCCCTGGTTCTTCAGAAAAATTATCAGGCCTTCGGGCCTCCAAGCACTTCGAGCATTGGGCCGCCTTCCCTGGCCGGCTACCACTAAAGCCGACTCCCGGAAGGCGACCCAGCCTCGCCAACTCATCCCCAGGACGACTACGGGGTGGCCGACTCCAAGAAGCCGGCCAAGAAGGACGCCGACTCCTAGGAGCCGGCCAAGACCACAACCACTCCAAACCACTCCCACATAACGGCGACACGACGGGGTGTGGCCATAGTGCGGCCCACTACCCCCGAAGCCCGAGGCGGGCCTGGCTACAGGAGGCCGTACGGGACGGCCATCTCCCGTGCGGCTCGGCACTGTAGCCATGCTAGCCTCGACGTCACCCACGACCGACTTCCGTACGGCCCGCGGGCGGCGGGCCCCTTCAGCCAGAGAGAGGCGTGAAGGCGGCCCGGCCTTTCCCAGTTGGCCAAGGGCGTAGCCGGCCTCCAGAAGCCGGCTACTCTCTTCCTCGAAGCAGGAGCCCCATTAAGGAGACAAGACGAGGTAAGGCTACAGTGATAGCCCCCGAGGCGGCCCACTGTAGCCACGCTTACCTCGACAAAGCCCTCGTCATCACAGGCGAGGCTACAGTAAGCAGCCGCCGACAAGACCCTAGGCGGTGGGGCAGGCCTGTCGACCAAGTAGCCGGCAGCCGGTGGAACCCACCAGCCGGCGGGACCCAGCAGCCGGCGGAGAAGCCGGCGAGCGTAGACACTGACGGCTGGGACCAGAGCCCAGCCGGATTACCATTGTACCCCCGGGGGGTAGGCCTATATAAACCCCCCGGAGCACCCATGCAAAGGGTTCGCCTCTGAGCTTGGTTGGCCTCTGAGCCTAGAGTTGCCTTCTAAGCATAGCACACACACCATAGATAGAGAGAAGCAAGAGCTAGCCTTGTTCTTCTTCTCCCTTGATCTCAACAGCTCCAGGAGCGATTGTAGCTACCTTTTATCGATCTAGTGATCATGCGGAGACCCTGCAGAGCAGGACTAGGGGTGTTATCTCCTCGGAGAGCCCCGAACCTGGGTAAGATCCGCCGGCGTGCATGTCTTCGCCTCATCCCGTTTCCAGGCACCGGCGACGTTTTATTGGCTCCCACAATGATAAGCCATCCCTTGGCATATGTCGCACCAACCACCCGACATCTGGCGCCCACCATGGGGCCAGGTGCACCGTCGTCGGGAGACCTGTTCTGGACGGGAACCCTCTTCCTCCCCCGCGAGCGCAGCCAGCCTGCTGCGCCCGATGTCGTTTGCCTCGACGCGCTGCAAGACGTCGACGACGCCTGCGCAGCGAGCCGCCGCGCCGATCTGCTCGGCGAGACTCGCATCTCCGACGAGCCTGCGTCCGACGCAGGCACCGACTACCCCGAGAGCCGCCTCGTCAGCCTCCTCGACCAACTTCATGTCTCCAGCGAGCCCGCTGCGGACATGGAGTCTGTCGGCTCCACAGACCCGATGCTCATCGACTCCGACACCGCGTCTCTTGACGCCTACCCATCCGACGTGGTGGTCTTCGACGACCCCCTCCCTCGAGCTGACAGCGGCAGCAGCGCTGTCACCGAAGTGCTGGTCATCAGCCACGTCTCCAACTCGGGCAAGAATGCCCGCGACGCTTAGCAAGCGGCGATGCACGACCTCTCCGTCCCCATCCCGGCCGACGCCGACGCCGAGACCCTGGAGGCACGCCGCCTTGCCCTCATCGCGGAGGGCCAGAAGATAGCCTCGATGTGACGCCTCACCGAGGCCCACCAGCGCGAAGTCGACCGCGCCGCCTTTGGCACGCCGCCGCCTAGCGGCCCGAGCCGAGCCGGCTTCGTCCAGAAGCGCGGCGCAGCCGTTGCCAGCATGCTGGGCGCAGATCGCCCCGTCTACGCCACCCCGCTCGAGAATCTGCGAGCCGCTCAGGCGGCTGCAGAAGAGATCAATGGGCTGGGAGCCGATGAGCTCCCCTACATGACAAGACGGATCCAGCAGGTGATCGACGCGGCTGCAGAACGGCACGAAGCCGGCGCCCGTGCTGATAGTCATCCCCCGCGCCGGGAGCACGCCGCGACGTCCCGCTCGCCGACCGCGAGCGGCGCGCGCCAGAATAAAGACAAGGAGCCGGCTGCCAGCCGCAGTCGGACTCGCATCACCATCGAGCGCGATGCGGAGGGCCGCCCTCGAGCAGTAGAGCACCAAGGAAACCTGCCTCCTCCCCCGCCTCGAAGAGAAAGACGCCTCACTCCGCCGCCCATCACACATCCGACTCTTGGCGACCGACTCGGCCGCCGAGAAGGAGTCGGCGAGAGTGACGCCCGCCACAGGATCGACCGCCTTGCTCGATCCTTGGCGTTAGAAGAAGAAGACGATGTCGGCCCGCCATGCTTTGGCCCCCGCATCCGCGACGAGCCCTTCCCCGAAGGGTTCTCGCTCCCCAGAGACACGCCCAAGTACAACGGCTCGGTGAAGCCGGAAGATTGGCTCATCGACTACTCCACGGCCGTCAGCATAGCCAACGGCAATCGGCGCGTCGCCGTGAAGTACGTCCCCCTGATGCTGCAAGGCACGGCGCGCACATGGCTCAACAGCCTCAAGCCCTACAGCATCAACAGTTGGCTGGACTTCACCGAAGTTTTCGTCCGCAACTTCACCAGCACCTACAAGCGGCCTCCCAAGCCTCGCCAGCTCTCCCTCTGCGTCCAAGGGCCCAACGAGTCAACCCGCGACTACCTCACGCGATGGGCCGAGCTCCGCAACTCCTGCGAGGGAGTGCACGAGGTCCAGGCCATCGAGTACTTCACCGCCGGGTGCCGAGAGGGCACCCTCCTCAAGCACCGACTCCTCTGCGACGAGCCGGCTACCCTTGATGAGTTGCTGGTCACCGCCGACAAATACGCCACTGCCGACTCCTCAATGAAGACCTAGCTCCGAGTGGATGCCTCGGGGAAGGTAATTGCCCCGGCTCCCAAGACGCCGGCTGGCGACCCTAATCGGCGCCCCTACCAGAACGACCACAAGCGCAAGGGCCCCATGCCGACTACCTCTAGTCGGCAGGTGGCCACAATTGAAGTCGAGCAGCCCGAAGAGCGGCCCGCTCCCAAGAAGAAGGGTGGCCGGCCGCCCTGGCAGCCGTCTTTCTCCTACGAGCAAGCACTCGATGCCCCCTGCAAGTTCCATAGCGGCGCGAAGCCGTCCAACCACACAACTCGGAAATGCCACTGGCTCACCCGCATCACCAAGGGTGAGGGAATGTTGCCGCCTCCGCCTCCCGGCCAGCCGCCTCCAGCCCCTCAGCAGTCGGCGGCTCGGCCGGCAGTCGGCGCCATCCAAGACGAATTCCCCGAAGAGCACGCCGCCTACGTCGTCTTCACTAGTCAAGCCGACGACAAGCGCAACCGACGCCGGCAGCACCAAGATGTGAATGCAGTCGCCTCTAGCACCGCCGAGTTCATGCACTGGTCAGAAAAGCAAATCAGCTGGAGCCAGGCCGATCACCCAGAGGTGATGCCTTCGCCCGGCTCCTATGCAATGGTCTTGGACGTCTCCCTCGCGACGGAGAGGCGAGCTGCCAGATTTTCCCGCGTCTTGATAGACGGCGGAAGCAGTATCAACATACTGTACCGCGATACCATGGAGAAGCTGAATATCAAAGCAAAGCAGCTCATGCCGAGCCGCACCGTCTTCCATGGTATCGTACCCGGCCTGTCTTGCTCTCCAATCGGCAAGATCAAAATGGATGTTCTCTTCGGAGACAAAGATCATTTTCGCCGGGAAGCAATATGGTTCGAGGTAGTGGATTTGGAGAGCCCCTATCATGCACTGCTTGGTCGACCTGCTTTGGCCAAGTTCATGGCTGTGCCCCACTACGCCTACCTGAAGATGAAGATGCCGAGCTCAAAGGGGATCATCACGGTAGCCGGCGACTATAAGAAGTCCACCGAGTGCGCCATGGCCAGTAGCCGGCTGGCTTAGTCCCTCGTGGTGGCAGAAGAGAAGAAGATGTTGGAACGGGTTGTGGCCATGGCCGGCAAGCAGCCGGCTTTGTCCCCCAACCCCAAGGATTGTGATGCGCAGGGCTCCTTCCAGCCTGCCAAAGAGACGAAGAAGATACCTCTGGACCCGGAGCACTCGGAGAGGTTCGCTGTTATCGGGGCGAACTTGGATAGTAAATAGGAAGGCGAGCTCGTCGACTTCCTCCGTGAGAATCGAGACATCTTCGCATGGTCCCCAAAGGACATGCCGGGTGTCCCGAAGGATTTCGCCGAGCACAAATTACATGTCTGAGCTGATGCGAAGCCGGTCAAGCAACCCCTCCGCCGACTATCAGAAGAGAAGCGAAGAATTGTGGGAGAAGAGATAGCCCGGCTCCTTGCAGCCGGCTTTATCATGGAAGTGTTCTTTCCAGAGTGGCTTGCCAACCCAGTTCTGGTTCTGAAGAAGAATAACAAGTGGCGTATGTGTATAGACTACACGAGTTTGAACAAGGCCTGCCCAAAGGATCCGTTTGCTCTGCCACGGATTGACCAAGTGATAGACTACACAGCCGGATGCGAGCTGTTAAGTTTTTTGGATGCATACTCAGGGTATCATCAGATCAAGTTGGACCTGGCGGACCGCCTGAAGACTGCCTTCATCACACCCTTTGGAGCTTTCTGCTACCTGACAATGACATTCGGCTTGAGAAATGCCGGTGCCACTTTTCAGTGTTGCATGCAGAAATGTCTCTTGAAACAACTCGGCAGAAATGCCCACGTCTACGTAGACGACATTGTGGTGAAGACAGAGAAGCGCAGTACCTTGCTGGAAGACCTGAAAGAAACATTCGCCAACTTGCGCCGATTCCAGATCAAGCTCAATCCCGAGAAGTGCGTGTTCGGAGTGCCAGCCGGCCAGCTGTTAGGCTTCCTGGTCTCAGAACGCGGCATTGAGTGCAACCCCGTCAAGATCAAGGCCATCGAGAGGATGGAGATTCCCACCAAGCTGCGAGATGTGCAGAAGTTCACTGGCTGCTTAGCCTCCCTGAATTGTTTTATCAGCCGACTAGGAGAAAAGGCTCTCCCCCTGTACCGACTCATGAAGAAGTCCACTCACTTTGAGTGGAATGATCAAGCCAACCAAGCCTTCCATGAGTTGAAGAAAATGTTGACCACTCCGCCTGTCCTGGCTGCGCCGACTGAGAAGGAGCCCATGCTCCTCTACATCGCCGCGACTAGCCGAGTCGTCAGCACTGTTGTTGTGGTCCAGCGCCCGGAGGAAGGCCGAGCCCAGCTAGTCCAGAGGCCGGTTTACTATCTCAGCGAAGTACTATCCAGCTCAAAGCAAAACTACCCGCACTACCAAAAGATGTGCTATGGGGTGTACTTCGCTACCAAGAAACTGAAGCCCTACTTCCAAGAGCACCCCATCATGGTCGTATGCACTGCCCCGCTCGCCGAGATCATAGGCAGCCGGGATGCATCCGGCCGGGTGGCCAAATGGGCCATTGCGTTGGCGCCCTACACGATCTTCTATCAACCCCGCACCGCCATCAAGTCGCAAGCATTGGCCGACTTCCTCGTCGACTGGGCCGAGACCCAGTACTTACCGCCGGCTCCCGACTCTACCCATTGGCGGATGCACTTTGACGGGTCCAAGATGCGCACCGGCTTGGGAGCCGGCATCGTCCTCACCTCTCCCAAAGGCGACAAGCTCAAGTACACGCTGCAGATCCACTTCGCCGCCTCCAACAACGTCGCCGAGTACGAGGCGCTCGTACATGGGCTCCGGCTAGCCAAAGAGCTCGGCATACGCCGGATCCTGTGCTACGGCGACTCAGACTTGGTGGTCCAGCAATCATCCGGCGACTGGGACGCCAAGGACGCGAACATGGCGAGCTACCGTTTCCTTGTCCAGCAGATAAGCGGATACTTCGAAGGGTGCGAGTTCCTTCATGTGCCAAGGGCCGACAACGACCAAGCAGATGCCCTAGCACGGATCGGCTCCACCCGACAAGCCATACCGACTGGCGTCTCCCTCCAGCGCCTCCTCAAGCCGTCCATCAAGCCATCTCCAGAGTCGGATTCTATCTTCGTACCGCCTGCACCAGAAACAGCCGGATCCGACTGGAGAAATCCCGCAGGCGGCACGGGGACTTCGACGACTGGCCCGGGGACTGCCGTAATCGCACCCGGCCCGGGGACTGCCGTAATCGCACCCGCCCCGGGGACTTCAGAACCCGGCTCGGGGACTGCAGCAGTCGGCCCGGGGACTGCAACGACACAAGAAGCGGTGGCCGACTCCAATGCAACACCCAACCCACCCACCCGAGTCATGGTGGCCACATTAACAGAAGAAGAAGTCACAGCTCCCTCATGGGCCCAGCCCATCCTCAAGTTCCTAGTCAGCAGAGAGCTGCCGGCTGATGAGATCTCAGCAAGATTAGTGCAACGACGAGCCGCAGCATATACAATAATCAACAAAGAGCTTGTGAAGCGCAGCGTCACTGGAGTCTTCCAACGTTGTGTCGAGCCAGAAAAAGGAGTGGCAATCCTCAAAGACATCCACCAAGGCGAATGCGGCCACCACGCAGCCTCAAGATCCCTTGTGGCCAAGGCTTTCCGCCATGGTTTCTTCTGGCCGACTGCCTTGGAGGATGCTAAAGAAATAGTCAAGAGCTGCAGAGGATGTCAAGTTTTTAGTTCCAAGCAACACCTGCCGGCTTCTGCCCTCAAGACCATTCCCCTCACTTGGCCTTTTGCCGTCTGGGGACTGGACATGGCGGCCCCTTCAAGACAGCCCGCGGTGGCCTGACACATCTACTTGTTGCTGTGGACAAGTTCACAAAGTGGATTGAAGCAAAGCCAATCAAGAAGCTCAATGGGC
Organism: Triticum aestivum; assembly: GCF_018294505.1. Lineage (NCBI taxonomy): Eukaryota > Viridiplantae > Streptophyta > Magnoliopsida > Poales > Poaceae > Triticum > Triticum aestivum. Next base: position 36,435,048 of record NC_057805.1, read on the forward strand.
CGACTGCCGTAACATTCATCACCGACATCACTACACGGTACGGCGTGCCGCACAGCATCATCACCGACAACGGCACGAACTTCGCCAAAGGAGCACTGGCACGTTTCTGCGCGACGCAGGGCATCCGGCTGGACTTAGCGTCCGTTGCCCACCCGCAGTCAAACGGCCAGGTCGAGCGAGCAAATGGACTCATCCTCTCCGGCATCAAGCCCCGACTGGTTGTACCACTGGAGCGATCGGCCGGCTACTGGCTCGAGGAGCTGCCGGTTGTCCTCTGGAGTCTGCGCACTACACCCAACAAGTCAACCGGCTTCACTCCATTCTTCCTCGTGTACGGTGCCGAGGCTGTCATCCCAACAGACATCGAGTTCGACTCGCCTCGGATCACCATGTACACGGAGGAGGAAGCCAAAGAAGCAAGAGAAGACGGCGTCGACCTACTGAAAGAAGGCCGGCTGTTAGCCCTCAGCCGGTCCGCCATCTACCAGCAAGGGCTGCGCCGCTACTACAACCGCAAGGTCAAGCCAAGATCCTTCCAAGAGGGCGACCTTGTGCTCCAGCTGATCCAGCGAACAGCCAGCCAGCACAAGCTCTCGGCCCCTTGGGAAGGCCCCTTCGTTGTCAGCAAGGCACTCGGCAACGACTCCTACTACTTGATTGACGCATAAAAACCAAGAGCACGCAAGAGAGACGACTCCGGCAAGGAGTCAGAGCGACCATGGAATGCAAACCTCCTAAGACGATTTTACAGCTGAAAAGCAGTATGTATCACGCTCCCCTTTTGTATTAAGTACAAACCAACAGGCCCCCCGAACAGTACTCGAGGACTGCCTTTTATTTATCTATGAATGACGAGTGTCATATCCATGAATGTATTATTACATTTTGAATTTCTGTCCGGCACCGGGTTCGACTAGTCGGCTCGGGGACTGGCCGCCTTGAGCTATATTGAAAGTTTTGCCTAAAGTCAGAAAAGTAGTGCGCCGGCTCCCGAGTCCTCCCTTGTTGAAAGTCGCAGCTCAAAGAACTGACTGTCCGACTAGCAAGAGGAAAGATAGAAAGGACGCCCACACAAAAAACGGCTAAGGAACAACGAATCTATATAGCAAAGAGACGGCCTCCAAACATGCCTGCCGGCTACCAGAGCAGCCGGCTGGCCGGCTTCCCAAAAAACTTAGCTTTAGTCCAGCAGAGCTAAAGTACTTCCCCCTCCCCAATCGGCTGGGCACTCCCCCGGCTACAGATTGCAGAGCAACTGTTTGACTGGGGAGGCGGCAACCAAGGGAGGGCGGCAAAGGAAAAAAGCAGAAGGACAAAAAGCAAAAGTACAAGGAAAGACCACATGCATAAGTCATATATACATAAAGCCCCCAACAGGCGGCAACAGACATAAGTTCGAATACACCCAGTGGGTGGAATTGTGCAGAATTTAACCAAACATTGTTCTAAAGAGTAACAAGACAGGAAAAGCAAAAAATGGCGGACTAGGGCGCGACATGGAGGCCGAGTTGATCGGTGAAGGCGGCCTCGCCGGCTGAAGGAGTGGCCGCCTAGCGGGTCTCGGCTTGGCCACCACCTACGGCAGGCGACGCGCTCGCGCGCGACGTGGTGCTAGAGGTGCGGTCAGGCTGAGGCTGGCCGGCTGCTCCAGCAGCCGGCTCGGCGTCCTCACCTTCCTCCTCCTCCTCTTCATCCTCGTCGTGGGAGTCGATCTCCTTCGCCGAGTCTTCGCCATACGTCGGGTCCAGCCCGAACCACTCCTCCGGCTGGGCGACACCGTTGTCGTCCACCTCGGGGGCGAAGGCGCTGGTGTCGGTGTAGTCGGCGATCGCTGAAGCTCGCCGAATGATGGCTGGCCGCGCCGGCTCCAGCTCCGTGTCGGCTTGCTGCCGCCAGGTAGCCAGCTGCTCCAGGTTCAGGCCGGGATACCAGGCCTTGACGAACTCCAGCGCCCGCCTGGCACCGGAGCGAGCCGCCGACGCCTTCCAAGCCTCGAAGCGGCCGACTGCCACCTCCAGCCAGTCGGCGGTCCGACTGGGGGTGCGAGGGACCACTTGGCCGGGCCAGAGGGCGGCCAGGACCTGCGCCCCAGCACGCTGAAGCCGGCGGAGCAGCCGGTGAGCCGGCTGGATGCGAGCCTGGATCGCCAGGAGCTGTTCCTCTAGCGAGCGACCGGCGGTTGGCGAGATTTCAAAGCCGGCTTGCCTCCGCGCCTGGCGACGGGCCTCGATGGTCTGGTTGGCGGCAGTCGAATAGCCAGGGAAATACCCTGCGCGAAGAAGAAGAAAGGAAGAGAAGAACACCAAAATCAGAAAGCAAGCCAAAGTGGCAGACGGCAAGAAAGGACGGAGAGGTAGGCGGCTTACCGTCAACCAGATCTTCGATCTGGCCGTAGCCAGAGACCAGAGTCTGCCTGGCCTTAGTCCAGCCAGCCGCCTCCGTCTCGAACTCGGCCTGGAGAGCGGCTTCGCGATCCTGCGCAGCCTTCAGCGCCGCCTTGTGGCCTTCCTCCTGGTCGGCCAGCTTCTCGACCAGGCGGTCGCGCTCCTGCACCAAGGCGGCGAGCTCGGCATCCTTGGCACGAAGAGCAGTCTGGGACTTCCCCAGCTGTGCCCTCAGACTGGCGTTGGCCGCTGCAAAGTCAGAAGTAGAAGAACAGTAAGAAATCGTCAAGGAAGATCCGACCCGACTGCTCAGCAGTCGGCCCGAATCTCGGGGACTACACCCAGTGGGTGCGCTGACGCACCCCCACATGAGATAAAGGTCAAATCACGTACCTCAGCTCTCAGTAAGGTCGGCGGTCTTCTGAGTCAGCTCCCGAGCCTGGGAGTTGAAGGCGGCCGCTCGAAGGTTGTGGTAGTCCTGCAAGATGGACAGAAGACCGAAGTGAGAACAAAAACAGCAAAAACAAATCCTCCAAGAAGTTCCAAGCCGCCTGCTCAGCAGCCGACTCGGAACTCGGGGACTACACCCAGTGCGTGCGCTGACGCGCCCCCACAGAAGAAATCAAGATCAAGAAGAGAAATCAAGATCAAGAAAAAAGCAAAGTCAAGAAGAAACAAGATGGGAATACTAACCCGGATGGCCGCCCGCGTTGCGAGGAACACGTGGTGAACTGCCTCAGCGCCGTGGCTTGGCTTTGGAGCCGGGTCCGGACGTCTTGTGCAGCCACGTTCACTACGGCTGTCCCTCCGCCTGGCGTCCACCCCGAGGTAGCGCTGGCCGCCTCTGCGTCTCGGGCCGACGAGCTGGAGCCCACGGCCGGCTGTGGCTCCGACGCGGCCTTCCCCGCGCGCCGGCTCGGCGGCACCCGGACGGCCACCTCAGCCCCCGCGGCCGGCTCGCCCTCCGCCGACTGTGCAGGCGGCGGATCAGGCTGGCCGCCTTGGGCCGTTCCAGTTGGCGGGGTCGGCTCCGGCGCCTTCTCCAGGATGATGACATCGTCGCCGCTTCCCCCCAGCCCTGGCTGGTCGCTGCTGGCTCCCCCTGGCGAGGGCTCCATGTCCCCAGGCGCCATGACGCGCAGGGGGGTGACCATCAAAACCTCCCCTGCCGCCGCCGCGGCCTCAGCCTCTGCCTAGGCCCTGGCTGCGGCCTCGGCGAGTGCCTTCGCCGCCTCCTCCTCCTCCCATGCCGCCTGGGCAGCGGCCGCCTTCCGTGCCTCCGCCTCCTGCTCCTCCCGCGCCTCCCGCGCGTTCCTTTCCGTCGCCTCCTGGAGGTCGGCGCGGGGGTCCACGCGGCGGGTGGTGCTCCCAGAGCCCCTTGGCGACTCGACGACGGAGCCGGCAGCCGCCCGCTCAAGTGACAACGGAGCTCTGATCGTTGAAGAAAAAGACGAGAGTTCAAGAACCACCAAAGAAAGAAAGAAAGAGAGTACACAGAGAAAGAGAACTTACGCCGACACGGTCTGCGGTTGCTTCACCACTTTGCGGAAACGAGCTGCCTTCGCGGCCGCCTCTTCCCGCCTGGTGGCTGCCGCCCCGCCCCTGGGCTTCTTCGTTCGGCTGCCAAATAGACCCTGGGCGGCGCGACGCTTCTGCCCTCCACCCCGAGCAGGCTGCGCGGTGGAGGAGCCCGCGCCGCGTCCAGATGCCGGCTGGCGGCGCGGGACGGCTTCGGCTTCGTCCTCATCCGGCCAGTCGTCGAAGGTAGCAGTGAACCCGGAGCCGCCTGCTTCGCCGCCGGCTTGGCCACCGCCCGGCTCGACGGCGTCGTCCATATGGACCGCCCCCAGGTCGGGGTCCTCCAGGTCGTGTTCGGTCCGGTCGGGGACGAAGCGGCGCTCTGCCTCTGACCCGCCGGCCGGCCGAAGCAGAGGGCTCTGTCGAAGAACAAGCCGACTAAGTCAGGGTCAGCCAAGAGATGCTCGGCAACAAGGCTGAGAGAGAGAGAGAGAAAAAGAGACAAGGGGAGCATACCGTAGGCGGAGGATTGGCTTGGCTATATGGCTCCTTGCCGAACTACCACTCTTCAGTGAGTTGGCAGTTTGCAAGGTAGTTCACCATGTAGGCGACCTCATGGCGCGGCATCTCCTTGGTGCACATCCGGCTCGGATCGAGCTGGCCGCTCATCTGACAGATCAGATGAGGCCGGCTCTGGAGGGGAAGAACCCGGCGCGTGACGAACGCAGCCAGAAGATCAGGCCCCGTTAGGCCCTCCGACTGGACCATCACCCGCAGTCGGGCGATGGCGGCGTTTCTAGCCTGCGACAGCGTCACCGCCCGAAAGGACCACTGGGGTAGCCTGCCCGCCGGTGGGCCGGCTACGTAAGCCGGCAGGTTGATGTAGTCGCCCCGTGGAGCGATGTTCCGCACGTAGAAGTACGACTTCTGCCACTTCTTCACCAATTGGATCAGCGTGATGACGGGGAAGGGGTTGTCGGCGCCCGATCTCCCCGACGCGATGAAGGCGCCAGTATGAGCCGGCACGCCTTTACTGCGCGTGCCCAGCTTAGACTGGAAGAGCTCCCCCCAGAGCTCAAGGGTGGGGAGGACGCCGAGATAGCCCTCGCACAGGGTGACGAAGGCCGACAGCAGCACCACCGCGTTGGGGGTGAGATGGTGCGGCTGGAGCTGATAGAATTCTAGCCAGGAGCGGAAGAAGGCGCTCACTGGCAGGCCGAAGCGGCGCAAGAAGTGCGAGCGGAAGACCACCCGCTCGCCCTCCTGCGGCGCCGGCCTGATTTCCTTCGCCGGCGCGAGGTGGACCTCCACTTTGTCCGCGGTGGGCAGCCGCCGTGTGTCGCGGAGGAAGTCGACGTGGTCGTCATGGACGTTGGAGCCGTCCCAATCCCCGCCAAGCTGCTCTACGGTGGGAGGCATGGCGAAAGCTAGCACGGCGGCGGAGAAGCGTGCGGTGCAAGAGCGCGGCGGCGAGGCGCTGTCGCAAGAGCTGGCGAGAGGAAGAAGACAATGGAAGTAGGAGGAGCGTGCGAGGACCTGCCGCCCTCCACCTCCCCCTACTTATAGCCTCACAAGGCCGAAGAAGCCGGACGTGGGGGGGGGGAGACGTGGGATTAACTACGCCCACTCCCCCACGTCTCGCGATTATTGCGCGTAAATGCGAGCCGAAACTGCCGCACAGAACGTGCGGGCGGTTTCGGGATACAAAGGATCCGCGCCTGGGCCGGGGCGCGGACATGGCGGGCCCCCTCCCTGCGGCGACGTCCCGTCACGCGCGTGGGCTGGCAGGCTTTCCGGCCACGTGGTTCGCCGACGGCCCGTGGCCGGCCCGCGGCCCGGTGCACGTGCCGGCGGGTTCCCGCCTTCCGACTCCAGAAGCTTTTGACTCAGGCGGCGCGCCTGACCAAGGCCAGCTCCCAGCTGCCGGCTTGTCACGATAGGAAGCTGATCGAGCTTCTCAAATCCCCACTCCACCTCGAAGCACAATCAACTTCGGGGACTACTGTCGGAGTAAATGGCCACGGGTAGCCTAACCGACTACCCCTGGTTCTTCAGAAAAATTATCAGGCCTTCGGGCCTCCAAGCACTCCGAGCATTGGGCCGCCTTCCCTGGCCGGCTACCACTAAAGCTGACTCCCGGAAGGCGACCCAGCATTGCCAACTCCTCCCCAGGACGACTACGGGGTGGCCGACTCCAAGAAGCCGGCCAAGAAGGACGCCGACTCCGAGGAGCCGGCCAAGACCACAACCACTCCAAACCACTCCCACATAACGGTGACACGACGGGGTGTGGCCACAGTGCGGCCCACTACCCCCGAAGCCCGAGGCGGGCCTGGCTACAGGACGCCGTACGGGACGGCCATCTCCCGTGCGGCTCGGCACTGTAGCCATGCTAGCCTCGACGTCACCCACGACCGACTCCCGTACGGCCCGCGGGCGGCGGGCCCCTTCAGCCAGAGAGAGGCGTGAAGGCGGCCCGGCCTTTCCCAGTCGGCCAAGGGCGTAGCCGGCCTGCAGAAGCCGGCTACTCCCTTCCTTGAAGCAGGAGCCCCATTAAGGAGACAAGACGAGGTAAGGCTACAGTGATAGCCCCCGAGGCGGCCCACTGTAGCCACGCTTACCTCGACAAAGCCCTCGTCATCACAGGCGAGGCTACAGTAAGCAGCCACCGACAAGACCCTAGGCGGTGGGGCAGGCCTGTCGACCAAGTAGCCGGCAGCCGGCGGAACCCACCAGCCGGCGGGACCCAGCAGCCGGCGGAGAAGCCGGCGAGCGTAGACACTGACGGCTGGGACCAGAGCCCAGCCGGATTACCATTGTACCCCCGGGGGGTAGGCCTATATAAACCCCCCGGAGCACCCATGCAAAGGGTTCGCCTCTGAGCTTGGTTGGCCTCTGAGCCTAGAGTTGCCTTCTAAGCATAGCACACACACCATAGATAGAGAGAAGCAAGAGCTAGCCTTGTTCTTCTTCTCCCTTGATCTCAACAGCCCCAGGAGCGATTGTAGCTACCTTTTATCGATCTAGTGATCATGCGGAGACCCCGCAGAGCAGGACTAGGGGTGTTATCTCCTCGGAGAGCCCCGAACCTGGGTAAGATCCGCCGGCGTGCATGTCTTCGCCTCATCCCGTTTCCAGGCACCGGCGACGTTTTATTGGCTCCCACAATGATAAGCCATCCCTTGGCATATGTCGCACCAACCACCCGACACCCGGATACCGTAGGAATGCTTTGGGTGTGCCAAACGTCACAACGTAACTGGGGTGGCTATAAAGGCACACTATGGGTATCTCCAAAAGTGTCTGTTGGATTGGCACGAATCGAGACTGGGATTTGTCACTCGGTGTGACGGAGAGGTATCTCTGGGCCCACTCGGTAGGACATCATCATAATGAGCTCAATGTGACCAAGGAGTTGATCACGGGATGATGTGTTACGAACGAGTAAAGAGACTTGCCGGTAATGAGGTTGAACAAGGTATAGGGATACCGACGATCGAATCTCGGGCAAGTATCATACCGGTAGACAAAGGGAATTGTATACGGGATTGATTGAATCCCCGACATCGTGGTTCATCCGATGAGATCATCATGGAACATGTGGGAGCCAACATGGGTATCCAGATCCCGCTGTTCGTTATTGACTAGAGAGATGTCTACATGCCTCCCGAACCCGTAGGGTCTACACACTTAAGGTTCGATGACGCTAGGGTTATAGGGAAAGTTTGTACGTGGTTACCGAATGTTGTTTAGAGTCCCGGATGAGATCCCGGACGTCACGAGGAGTTCCGGAATGGTCCGGAGGTAAAGAATGATATATAGGAAGTGAGGATTTGGACACCGGAAGTGTTCCGGGCATCACAGGTAATGTACCGGGACCCCCGGAAGGGTTCCGGGTGTCCACCGGGAGGGGCCACCTGCCCCGAAGGCGTGCATGGGCCAAGAGTGGGAAGGGATCAGCCCCTGAGTGGTCTGGTGTGCCTCCCACCAAGGCCCACCCTAGGGCGCGCTTCCCACTCTTCCCCTCTTGGCCGCCCCCCAATCCCATCTAGGGCTGCCGCACCCCCTAGGGTGGGAACCCTAGAGGGGGCGCACCCCCTTCCCTCCTCCTATATATAGTGGGGGTTTTGGGGATGCCAAAGACACGAGTCTCTCTCTCTCTCTCGGTGCAGCCCTACCTCTCCACATCCTCGTCCTTCGTAGTGCTTGGCGAAGCCCTCCTGAAAACCATGCTGCTCCACCACCACCACGCTGTCGTGCTGCTGCTGGAGTTGTCTTCCCCAATCTCTCCCTCCTCCTTGCTGGATCAAGGCGCGGGAGACGTCACCGGGCTACACGTGTGTTGAATGCGGAGGCGCCGTTGTTTGGCGCTTAGATCGGAATCGACCACGATCTGAATCGCTGCATGTACGACTCCACCAACCGCGTTCTTGTAATGCTCCCGCATCGCCTTCTTCAAGGGTATGAAGATACACTCCCCTCTCTCTTGTTGCTAGTCTCTCCATAGATTGATCTTGGTGATGCATAGAATTTTTTTGATTTCTGCAATGATCCCCAACAGTGGTATCAGAGCTAGGTCTATGCGTAGTTTCTATGAACAAGTAGAACACAAGTTGTTGTGGGCGTCGATTTTGTCAATTTACTTGCCGTTACTAGTCTTATCTTGATTAGGGGGCATCGTGGGATGAAGCGTCCTGGACCGACCTTACACGTATGCTTACGTGAGACAGGTTCCACCGACTGACATGCACTAGTTGCATAAGGTGGCTAGCGGGCGTCTGTCTCTCCCACTTTAGTCGGATCGGATTCGATGAAAAGGGTGCTTATTAAGGGTAAATAGAAATTGGCATATCACATTGTGGTTTTGGCGTAGGTAAGAAACGTTCTTGCTAGAAACCTATAGCAGCCACGTAAAAAACTTGCAAACAATAATTAGAGGACGTCTAACTTGTTCTTGCAGCATATGCCGTGTGATGTGATATGGCCAAAAGGATGTGATGAATGATATATGTGATGTATGAGATTGATCATGTTCTTGTAATAGGAATCACGACTTGCATGTCGATGAGTATGACAACCGGCAGGAGCCATAGGAGTTGTCTTAATTTATTGTATGACCTGCGTGTCAACGAAAACACCACGTAATTACTTTACTTTTTTGCTAAACGTTAGCCATAGTAGTAGAAGTAACAGTTGGCGAGACAACTTCATGAAGACACGATGATGGAGATCATGGTGTCATGCCGGTGACGATGATGATCATGGCGCCCCGAAGATGGAGATCAAAAGGATCAAAATGATATTGGCCATATCATGTCACTATTTGATTGCATGTGATGTTTATAATGTTTTTACATCTTATTTACTTAGAACGACGGTAGCTTAAATAAGATGATCCCTCGCTAAAATTTCAAGAAAGTGTTCCCCTAACTATGCACCGTTGAGAAGGTTCGTTGTTTCGAAGCACCACGTGATGATCGGGTGTGATAGATTCTAACGTTCGAATACAACGGGTGTAAGCCAGATTTACACATGCAAAACACTTAGGTTTACTTGATGAGCCTAGCATGTACAGACATGGCCTCGGAACACGAGAGACCGAAAGGTCGAACATGAATCGTATAGTAGATACGATCAACATGGAGATGTTCACCGTTGATGACTAGTCCATCTCACGTGATGATCGGACACGGCCTAGTCGATTCGGATCATGTATCACTTAGATGACCAGAGGGATGTCTATCTGAGTGGGAGTTCGTTAAATAATTTGATTAGACGAACTTAATTATCATGAACTTAGTCTAAAAATCTTTACAATATGTGCAACGCGTTCCTAGAGAAAACCAAGCTGAAAGACGATGGTAGCAACTATACGGACTCGGTCCGTAACTTGAGGATCATCCTCATAGCTGCCAAGAAAGCATATGTCCTTGAAGTACCGCTAGGTGAAGCACCCATTTTCCCAACAACTCAAGATGTTATGAACGCCTGGCAGTCGCGTAGTGATGATTACTCCCTGGTTCAGTGCGGCATGCTTTATAGCTTAGAACCGGGGCTCCCAAAGCGTTTTGAGTAGCGCGGAGCATATGAGATGTTCCAAGAGCTGAAAATGGTTTTCCAAGCTCATGCCCGGGTCGAGAGATATGAAGTCTCTGACAAGTTCTACAGTTGTAAGATGGAGGAAAATTGTTCTGTTAGCGAGCATATACTAAAAATGTCTGGGTTGCACAACCGCTTGTCTCAGATGGGAGTTAATCTCCCGGATGACTCGGTCATTGACAGGATCCTCCAGTCGCTTCCACCTAGCTACAAAAGCTTTGTGATGAACTACAATATGCAAGGGATGGAGAAGTCCATTCTTGAGTTATATTCAATGCTGAAATCAACGGAGGTGGAGATCAAAAAGGAACATCAAGTGTTGATGGTGAATAAGACCACTAGTTTCAAGAAGGGCAAGAGTAAGAAGAACTTCAAGAAGGATGGCAAGGGAGTTTCCGCACCCGGTAAATCAGTTGCCGGGAAGAAGCCAAAGAATGGACCCAAGCCCGAGACTCGGTGTTTTTATTGCAAGGGAAATGGTCACTGGAAGCGGAACTGCCCCAAGTACTTAGCGGATAAGAAGGCCGGCAATACCAAAGGTATATATGATATACATGTCATTGATGTGTACCTTACCAGCACTCGTAGTAGCTCCTGGGTATTTGGTACCGGTGCGGTTGCTGATATTTGTAACTCAAAACAGGAGCTGCGGAATAAGCGGAGACTGGCGATGGACGAGGTGACGATGCGCGTCGGGAATGGTTCCAAGGTCGATGTGATCGCCGTCGGCACGCTACCTCTACATTTACCTAGGGGATTAGTGTTAAACCTCAATAATTGTTATTTAGTGCCAGCTTTGAGCATGAACATTGTATCTGGATCTCATTTAATGCGAGATGGCTACTCATTTAAATATGAGAATAATGGTTGTTCTATTTATATGAGAGATATGTTTTATGGTCATGCCCCGCTGGTCAATGGTTTATTCTTATGGAATCTCGAACGTGATGTTACACATATTCATAGTGTGAATGCCAAAAGACGTAAGGTTGATAATGATAGTCCCACATACTTGTGGCACTGCTGAATGGTCACATTGGTGTCAAACGCATGAAGAAACTCCATGCTGATGGACTTTTGGAGTCTCTTGATTATGAATCATTTGACACGTGCGAACCATGCCTCATGGGCAAAATGACCAAGACTTCGTTCTCCGGAACAATGGAGCGAGCAACCAACTTATTGGAAATCATACATACTGATGCGTGCGGTCCAATGAGTGTTGAAGCTCATGGTGGTTATCGTTATGTTCTCACCCTCACTGATGACTTAAGTAGATATGGGTATGTCTACTTAATGAAACACAAGTCTGAGACCTTTGAAAAGTTCAAGGAATTTCAGAGTGAGGTTGAGAATCAACGTGACAGGAAAATAAAATTCTTGCGATCAGATCGTGGGGGAGAATATTTGAGTCACGAGTTTGGCACACACTTAAGGAAATGTGGAATTGTTTCACAACTCACGCCACCTGGAACACCTCAGCGTAATGGTGTGTCTGAACGTCGTAATCGTACTCTGTTGGACATGGTGCGATCTATGATGTCTCTTACCGACCTACCACTATCATTTTGGGGTTATGCTTTAGAGACTGCCGCATTCATTATAAATAGGGCTCTGTCGAAATCCGTTGAGATGACACCATATGAATTATGGTTTGGGAAGAAACCTAAGCTGTCGTTTCTAAAAGTTTGGGGATGCGATGCTTATGTCAAGAAACTTCAACCTGAAAAGCTCGAACCCAAGTCGGAAAAATGTGTCTTCATAGGATACCCTAAGGAAACTATTGGGTATACCTTCTACCTCAGATCCGAAGGCAAGATCTTTGTTGACAAGAATGGATCCTTTCTAGAGAAAGAGTTTCTCTCAAAAGAAGTAAGTGGGAGGAAAGTAGAACTTGATGAGGTATCGCCTCTTGAATCTGAAAGTAGCGCAGCTCAGGAAGATGTTTCTGTGGTGCCTGCACCGACTAGAGAGGAAGTTAGTGATAATGATCATGAAACTTCGGATCAAGTTACTACTGAACTTCGTAGGTCCACAAGGACACGTTCCGCACCAGAGTGGTACGGCAACCCTGTCCTGGAAATCATGTTGTTAGACAATGGTGAACCTTCGAACTATGAAGAAACGATGGCGGGCCCGGATTCCAACAAATGGCTTGAAGCCATGAAATCCGAGATAGGATCCATGTATGAAAACGAAGTATGGACTTTGACAGACTTGCCCGATGATCGGCAAGCCATAGAGAATAAATGGATCTTTAAGAAGAAGACTGACGCGGATGGTAATGTGACCATCTATAAGGCTCGGCTTGTCGCTAAGGGTTATCGACAATTTCAAGGGGTTGACTACGATGAGACCTTCTCACCCATAGCGAAGCTGAAGTCCGTCTGAATCATGTTAGCAATTGCCGCATTCTATGACTATGAGATATGGCAAATGGACATCAAAATGGCATTCCTCAATGGTTTCCTTAAGGAAGAACTGTATATGATACTGCCGGAAGGTTTTGTCGATCCTAAGAATGCTGACAAGGTATGCAAGCTCCAGCGCTCAATCTATGGGCTGGTGCAAGCATCTCGGAGTTGGAACATTCACTTTGATGAGATGATCAAAGCGTTTGGGTTTACACAGACTTATGGAGAAGGCTGTGTTTACAAGAAAGTGAGTGGGAGCTCTGTAGTATTTCTCATATTATATGTGGATGACATACTATTGATGGGAAATGATATAGAATTTTTGGAAATCATAAAGGCCTACTTGAATAAGTGTTTTTCAATGAAGGACCTTGGAGAAGCTGCTTACATATTAGGCATCAAGATCTATAGAGATAGATCGAGATGCCTCATTGGTCTTTCACAAAGCACATACCTTGACAAGATATTGAAGAAGTTCAATATGGATCAGTCCAAGAAGGGGTTCTTGCCTGTATTACAAGGTGTGAGATTGAGCACGGCTCAATGCCTGACCTCGATAGAAGATAGAGAAAAGATGAGTGTCATCCCCTATGCCTCAACCATAGGGTCTATTATGTATGCCATGGTGTGTACCAGACCTGATGTGAACATTGCCGTAAGTTTGGTAGGGAGGTACCAAAGTAATCCTGACATAACACTGGGCAGCGGTCAAGAACATCCTGAAGTACCTGAAAAGGACTAAGGATATGTTTCTCATTTATGGAGGTGACGAAGAGCTCGTCGTAAAGGGTTATGTTGATGCTAGCTTCGACACAGATCCGGATGACTCCAAGTCACAAACCGGATACGTGTATATTTTGAATGGTGGGGCAGTCATCTGGTGCAGTTGCAAGCAAAGCGTCGTGGGGGATCTACATGTGAAGCGGAGTACAAAGCAGCCTCGGAGGCAGCACAGGAAGCAGTCTGGATGAAGGAGTTCATCACCAACCTAGGAGTAATTCCCAATGCGTCGAGCCCGATGACTCTCTTCTGTGACAACACTGGAGCTATTGCCCTTGCCAAGGAGCCCAGGTTTCACAAGAAGACCAGGCATATCAAGCGTCGCTTCAACTCCTGTCGGTGTTCTGGGAATGGGGGTCCCCAGACTTGCCTGCCTATGCCCCCCGGCGTGGCTAAGTCAGCAGGCCATACAGCCCATCTTCATCAACGAAGCATCCAAGACCCTCGCGAGGCGGACGACGCAAGACCTCCTCAGGAGTGGCCTAGCCCGGCAGGCTCACGAGGAGCGGAGATATCAAGGCAGGGCAAACCTCACGAGGCTCTCGTGACTTGAGCCATGACGATCGAGAGCAGGCGGGCGCCAGCGCGCGCAGCGTCCTTGTTTCCTCTTTGGTGCTAAGGAGGCCAGCGGAGGCGAGGAGTACCGAGGCATCAGGCAAAGGTTTCCTTATCGGTGCAACGAGACCAAGACCAGAAGGACGGCATGACGGAGGTCATCGTGGAGCCCAAGACGGCGTCACCACCAGAGCCTTTCGCAGGCGAAGACCACTTTTGTCAGCATAGCTTGTACTAGCTGCCCCCCTTCAAATTTGCCCGCCGTTGTTGGCTCCCTTCCGGCTCAATATTTGGGAAGAGGACCAGGGCCTGTATAAGTAGAGCTAGCCACCACAGTAGAGGAGAGAGTTCTGATCCGCCAGTTCACCCAGCACAAGAACACCTCAACCTCAGGAGGCTGTTCTTCCCCTTGTACTGTTCATCATCGGCCCAAGAGGCAATCCACCACCACACACACTGGAGTAGGGTATTACACCACAACGGTGGCCCGAACTAGTATAAATCTCGTGTCTTTCTGTGTTGCGAGTTCGTCGAGTTCGTCCGCGAGATCTTAGCGAGCTAGGGCGTAGATCGGTAGGAGGGAAAGACTTCGCGCGCACCCCATGAGCTCGAACCTTAAGGGTTTACCGGAACCCCACATCCGACATTAGGCGCGCCAGGTAGGGGTGTGCCGTAGCTCCTCTCCACCAGCCTGCGCCCCGCGCCGCCGCACTTCCCCCCCATGGCAGGTGCCCCGCCATCCGCATCTGCGGCCGACATCGACAGCGGGGCATCTGGGTACCGAGCCTTGTCCCCCGCCCTACGGCGGGTGCGGTGGCCGACCAAGTTCAAGCCGGAGATGCCGCCGCGTTACGACGGTGCGGCAGACCCGTCGCCGTTCCTGCTAGCGTACGAGGAGGCTGTCCTCGAGGCTGGAGGCGACGACAAGATCATGGCCAACTGGTTCCCCATGGCCCTCGCCGGCGAGCCGCGCGCCTGGCTGCTCAACCTCCCTGGATCCACGGTGGTGTCCTGGGGGGAGCTCTGCAACCTCTTCGCTGCCCGCTACGCAGTGCCAGCGCACCACGCAGTCACAACCCTGCTCGACGGCTCTCAAGCACCGCCTTCAGATTGCCACGTCAAGCCGTTCCTCCGTCAGATCGGGGCCGCCAACAAGTGCCCGGGGGCTCCGCCAGGTGGGGCTGCACCAGAGGCCGACCTCACTTTTGGCTCAGAAGACCACCCCGACTCCACCGCCGGCTCGGGCATGCTCCCAATGCTCTGCACGCCCACCATTTGCAACGTGGCCGTTACCAAGACCCTCATCGACGGCGGTGCCGGCCTCAACTTGCTCTCCGTAGAAGCCTTCAGCCTTCCTCACGTGCCGCTCGAGCGGCTCAGCCTCAGCAAGCCCTTCTCAGGAGTTGGTGGGGGAGCTGCCCACTCTCTGGGGCAAATTAGCCTCCCCGCCACCTTTGGCACACGTGACAACTACCGCACCGAGCTGGTGGACTTCGACATCGCCCGCATCGGTCTCCCGTACAATGCCATCCTCGGGTACCCAGCTCTCGCTCAGTTCATGGTGGCGACCCATCCGGCCTACAACCTCATGAAGATGCCGGGGAGCAAGGGCGTCGTCACCATCAAGGGGGACACTAAGTAGGCCGTGACGGCACTCAGGCTTGCCTTCCTGGCCGCGGCGATAGCACAACCCCGCCGGCGCCGGTACCCCCGAGGCCAAGGAGGCCGCGCCTACCAAGAAGAAGCAGTTGTTCGCCCAAGACAAGGCGGAAACCAAGCATGTGCCGGTCAACAAGGACGGGCCTTTGGGAGCCACCTTTACCATAGGCGCCGGCCTTGACCCGGGTCAAGAGGAGGCCTTGGTGAGGTTCTTGCGCGCGAACAAGGAGATATTCGCGTGGGAGCCCAATCAGCTGGTAGGGGTCCCGAGGGAGGTGATTCAGCATCATCTGAGGGTATGCCCCAACATACGCCCTGTAAAGCAGCGAGCGAGACGACAGTCCACTGAGAAACAGGCCTTCATCGTCCAGGAGACACGCAAGCTGGAGGCGGCGGGTGCCATTAGCGAAGTTCGATATCCCGAATGGCTGGCGAACCCCGTCGTAGTGCCGAAGAAAGGCGGGAAGGAGCGGATGTGCATCGACTTCACCAACCTTAACAAAGCCTGCCCCCAAGATCCGTTCCCGCTCCCGCGCATCGACCAGATCGTCGACTCCACCGCCGAGTGTGACCTACTGTGCTTCCTGGATGCATTCTCAGGGTATCATTAGATCAAGATGGCGGTGGAAGATGTGGAGAAGACAGCCTTCCTGACACCATGTGGGGTGTACTGCTACACATGCATGCCCTTCGGGATGCGCAATGCGGGCGCGACCTTTCAGCGGTTGATGCACATCGCCCTGGGGCGATAGCTCGGGAGAAACACAGAGGCCTGCGTCGACGACATAGTGGTAAAGTCTCGCGAGGCGAGGATATTGATTCAAGACTTGGAGGAGACCTTCGAGAGCCTACGCCAAGTGAACTTGAGGCTTAACCCGGAGAAGTGTGTGTTCGGCGTCCCCTCTGGCAAGCTGCTGGGATTCCTTGTATCCCACAGAGGGATCAAGGCGAACCCGGAGAAGATCAAGGCCATTGAGGACATGAGCCCACCACAGACCCTCAAAGAGATGCAGAAGCTAGCAGGGCGGGTGACCGCATTGGGGTGTTTCATCTCCAAACTAGGAGAGCGCGCCTTACCCTTCTTCAAGCTCATGAAGAAGAAGGGCCTGTTCGAGTGGAGCCCGGAGGCCGACCAGGCCTTCCAAGACCTCAAGAAATACCTTACCAGCCCTCTGGTGATGGTGGCACCACGGCCTCTCGAGCCCCTAGTACTCTACCTTGCCGCCACCCCGTACTCCACCAGCGCGGCGCAGGTGGCGGTTCGGGAGGAGCGCCAAGCCAAGGGCGCGCTGCGCCAAGCCGGAGCTAAAGTGGTGCAGGGTCAGGAAGGCGCAGCAAAGGCATCAGCAGCAGAAGACCAAGCTCGGCAGGACAACGTCGCCGAAACTCCTGAAGACAGTCAGGTCTCAGGAACCCCTCCTCCTCAGGGGATGCTCCAATTGAAGGAAATATGCCCTAGAGGCAATAATAAAGTTATTATTTATTTCCTTATATCATCATTAATGTTTATTATTCATGCTAGAATTGTATTAACCGGAAACATGATACATGTGTGAATACATAGACAAACAGAGTGTCACTAGTATGCCTCTACTTGACTAGCTCATTGATCAAAGATGGTTATGTTTCCTAGCCATAGACATGAGTTGTCATTTGATTAACGGGATCACATCATTAGGAGAATGATGGCCTCTACTTGACTAGCTCGTTGATCAAAGATGGTTATGTTTCCTAGCCATAGACATCAGTTGTTATTTGATTAACGGGATCACATCATTAGGAGAATGATGTGATTGACTTGACCCATTCCGTTAGCTTAGCACTCGATCGTTTAGTATGTTGCTATTGCTTTCTTCATGACTTATACATGTTCCTATGAGTATGAGATTATGCAACTCCCGTTTACCGGAGGAACACTTTGTGTGCTACCAAACGTCACAACATAATTGGGTGATTATAAAGGTTCTTTACAGGTGTCTCCGAAGGTACTTGTTGGGTTGGCGTATTTCGAGATTAGGATTTGTCACTCCGATTGTCGGAGAGGTATCTCTGGACCCACTCGGTAATGCACATCACTATAAGCCTTGCAAGCATTGCAACTAATGAGCTAGTTGCGGGATGATGTATTACGGAACGAGTAAAGAGACTTGCCGGTAACGAGATTGGACTAGGTATTGAGATACCGAAGATCGAATCTCGGGCAAGTAACATACCGATGACAAAGGGAACAACGTATGTTGTTATGCGGTTTGACCGATAAAGATCTTCGTAGAATATGTGGGATCCAATATGAGCATCCAGGTTCCACTATTGGTTATTGACCGGAGATGTGTCTCGGTCATGTCTACATAGTTCTCGAACCCGTAGGGTCCGCACGCTTAAAGTTAGATGACGGTTATATTATGAGTTTATGTGTTTTGATGAACCGAAGGAGTTCGGAGTCCCGGATGAGATCAGGGACATAACGAGGAGTCTCGAAATGGCCGAGACGTAAAGATCGATATATTGGACAACTATATTCGGACTTCGGAAAGGTTCCGAGTGATTCGGGTATTTATCGGAGTACCGGAGAGTTACGGGAATTCGCCGGGGAGAAGTATTGGGCCTTATTGGGCCATACGCGAATAGAGGAGAGAGGCCAAAAGGAAGGAGGCGCGCACCCCCCCTCTGGTCCGAATTGGACAAGGGGTGCAGCCCCCTTTTCCTTCTCCCTCTCCCCCTCTGTCCTTCTCTCCTACTCCAACAAGGAAAGGAGGAGTCCTACTCCCGGTGGGAGTAGGACTCCCCCCTTGGCGCGCCCTCCTCCTAGGCCGGCCGCCTCCCCCCTTGCTCCTTTATATACGGGGGCAGGGGGCACCCTAAAGACACAACAATTGATCTCTTGATCTTTTAGCCGTGTGCGGTACCCCCCTGCACCATAATCCACCTCGATAATATCGTAGCGGTGCTTAGGCGAAGCCCTGCGTCGGTAGAACATCATCATCGTCACCACGCCATTGTGCTGAAGGAACTCTCCCTCAAAGCTCGGCTGGATCAGAGTTCGAGGGACGTCATCGAGCTGAACGTGTGCTGAACTCGGAGGTGCCGTACATTCGGTACTTGGATCGGTCGGATCGTGAGGACGTACGACTACATTAACCGCGTTGTGCTAACGCTTCCGCTTTCGGTCTACGAGGGTACGTGGACAACACTCTCCCCTCTCGTTGCTATGCATCACCATGATCTTGCGTGTGCGTAGCAAATTTTTTGAAATTACTACGTTCCCCAACAGTGGCATCCGAGCCTGGTTTTATGCGTAGATGTCATATGCACGAGTAGAACACAAGTGAGTTGTGGGCGATATAAGTCATACTGCTGACCAGCATGTCATCCTTTGGTTCGGCGGTATTGTTGGATGAAGCGGCCTGGACCGACATTACGCGTACGCTTACGCCAGACTGGTTCTACCGACGTGCTT
The DNA here is from genome assembly GCF_018294505.1 of Triticum aestivum. Lineage (NCBI taxonomy): Eukaryota > Viridiplantae > Streptophyta > Magnoliopsida > Poales > Poaceae > Triticum > Triticum aestivum. The sequence continues at coordinate 36,453,914 of NC_057805.1, forward strand.
TGCACATAGGTGGCTGGCGGGTGTCAGTTTCTCCAACTTTAGTTTAACCGAGTGTGGCTACGCCCGGTCCTTGCGAAGGTTAAAACAGCACCAACTTGACAAACTATTGTTGTGGTTTTGATGCGTAGGTAAGAACGGTTCTTGCTAAGCCCGTAGCAGCCACGTAAAACTTGCAACAACAAAGTAGAGGACGTCTAACTTGTTTTTGCAGGGCATGTTGTGATGTGATATGGTCAAAGCATGATGCTAAATTTATTGTATGAGATGATCATGTTTTGTAACCGAGATATCGGCAACTGGCAGGAGCCATATGGTTGTCGCTTCATTGTATGCAATGCAATCGCCCTGTAATGCTTTACTTTATCACTAAGCGGTAGCGATAGTCGTAGAAGCATAAGATTGGCGAGACGACAACGATGCTACGATGGAGATCAAGGTGTCGCGCCGGTGACGATGGTGATCATGACGGTGCTTCGGAGCTGGAGATCACAAGCACAAGATGATGATGGCCATATCATATCACTTATATTGATTGCATGTGATGTTTATCTTTTATGCATCTTATCTTGCTTTGATTGACAGTAGCATTATAAGATGATCCCTCACTAAATTATCAAAGTATAAGTGTTCTCCCTGAGTATGCACCGTTGCGAAAGTTCTTCGTGCTGAGACACCACGTGATGATTGGGTGTGATAGGCTCTACGTTCAAATACAACGGGTGCAAAACGAATGCACACGCGGAATACTCAGGTTAAGCTTGACGAGCCTAGCATATAACAGATATGGCCTCGGAACACGGAGACCGAAAGGTCGAGCGTGAATCATATAGTAGATATGATCAACATAGTGATGTTCACCGTTGAAACTACTCCATCTCACGTGATGATCGGACATGGTTTAGTTGATATGGATCACATGATCACTTAGAGGATTAGAGGGATGTCTATCTAAGTGGGAGTTCTTAAGTAATATGATTAATTGAACTTAAATTTATCATGAACTTAGTCCTGATAGTATTTTGCAAATTATGTTGTAGAACAATAGCTCGCGTTGTTGCTTCCCTGTGTTTTTTGATATATTCCTAGAGAAAAATTATGTTGAAAGATGTTAGTAGCAAAGATGCGGATTGGATCCGTGATCTAAGGATTATCCTCATTGCTGCACAGAAGAATTATGTCCTTGATGCACCGCTAGGTGACAGACCTATTGCAGGAGCAGATGCAGACGTTATGAATGTTTGGCTAGCTCAATATGATGACTACTTGATAGTTTAGTGCACCATGCTTAACGGCTTAGAATTGGGACTTCAAAGACGTTTTGAACGTCATGGACCATATGAGATGTTCCAGGAGTTGAAGTTATTATTTCAAGAAAATACCCGAGTTGAGATATATGAAGTCTCCAACAAGTTCTATAGCTAAAAGATGGAGGAGGATAGCTCAAGCAGTGAGCATGTGCTCAGATTGTCTGGGTACTACAATCGCTTGAATCAAGTGGGAGTTAATCTTCCAAATAAAATAGTGATTGACAGAATTCTCTAGTCACCATCACCAAGTTAGTAGAACTTCGTGATGAACTATAGTATGCAAGGGATGACGAAAGTAATTCCCGAGCTCTTCGTGATGCTGAAATCGACGAAGGTAGAAATCGAGAAAAACATCAAGTGTTGATGGTTGACGAGACCACTAGTTTCAAGAAAAGGGCAAAGGGAAGAAGGGGAACTTCTAGAAGAACGGCAAGCAAGTTTCTGCTCAAGTGAAGAAGCCTAAGTCTGGTCTTAAGCCTGAGACTAAGTGCTTCTACTGCAAAGGGACTGGTCACTGGAAGTGGAACTACCCCAAGTATTTGGTGGATAAGAAGAATGGCAAAGTGAACAAAGGTATATTGGATATACATGTTATTGATGTGTACTTTACTAGTGTTTATAGCAACCCCTCGGCATTTGATACTGGTTCAGTTGCTAAGAGTAGTAACTCGAAACGGGAGTTGCAGAATAAACAAAGACTAGTAAAAGGCGAGGTGACGATGTGTGTTGGAAGTAGTTCCAAGATTGATATGATCATCATCGCACACTACCTATACTTTCGGGATTAGTGTTGAAACTAAATAAGAGTTATTTGGTGTTTGCGTTGAGCATGAATATGATTTGATCATGTTTGTTGCAAAACGGTTATTCATTTAAATTAGAGAATAATTGTTGTTCTGTTTACATGAATAAAACCTTCTATGGTCATACACCCAATAAAATGGTTTGTTGGATCTCGATCGTAGTGATACACATATTCATAATAATGAAGCCAGAAGATGCAAAGTTAATAATGATAGCGCAACTTATTTGTGGCACTGTCGTTTAGGTCATATTGGTGTAAAGCGCATGAAGAAACTCCATACTGATGGGATTTTGGAATCACTTGATTATGAATAACTTGATGCTTTGTGAACCGTGCCTCATGGGCAAGATGACTAAAACGCCGTTCTCTGGAACTATGGAGAGAGCAACAGATTTGTTGGAAATCATACATACAGATGTATGTGGTCCGATGAATATTGAGGCTCGTAGCAGGTATCATTATTTTCTGACCATCACAGATGATTTGAGCAGATATGGGTATATCTACTTAATGAAACAGAAGTCTGAAACATTTGAAAAGTTCATATAATTTCAGAGTGAAGTGGAAAATCATCGTAACAAGAAAATAAAGTTTCTACGATCTGATCGTGGAGAAGAGTATTTGAGTTACGAGTTTGGCCTTCAGTTAAAACAATGTGAAATAGTTTCACTACTCATGCCACCTGGAACACCACAGTGTAATGGTGTGTCCGAACATCGTAACCGTACTTTATTAGATATGGTGCGATATATGATGTCTCTTACCGATCTATCACTATCGTTTTGGGGTTATGCATTAGAGACAGCTGCATTCACATTAAATAGGGTACCATCTAAATCCGTTGAGACGACATCTTATGAACAGTGGTTTGGTAAGAAACCAAAGTTGTCGTTTCTTAAAGTTTGGGGTTGCGATGCTTATGTGAAGAAGTTTCATCCTGATAAGCTCAAACCCAAATCGGAGAAATGTGTCTTCATAGGATACCCAAAGGAGACAGTTGGGTACACCTTCTATCACAGATCCGAAGGCAAGACATTCGTTGCTAAGAATGGATCCTTTCTAGAGAAGGAGTTTCTCCTGAAAGAAGTGAGTGGGAGGAAAGTAGAACTTGATGAGGTAATTATACCTGCTCCCTTATTGGAAAGTAGTTCATCGTAGAAACCAGTGTCTCTGACGCCTATACCAATTAGTGAGGAAGTTAATGATGATGCTCATGGAACTTCAGATCAAGTTATTACTGAACCTCGTAGGTCAACCAGAGTAAGATCCGCACCAGAGTGGTACGGTAATCCTGTCCTGGAGGTTATGTTACTAGACCATGATGAACCTACGAACTATGAAGAAGCGATGGTGAGCCCAGATTCCGCAAAATGGCTTGAGGCCATGAAATCTGAGATGAGATCCATGTATGAGAACAAAGTATGGACTTTGATTGACTTGCCCAATGATCGGTGAGCCATTGAGATTAAATGGGTCTTCAAGAGGAAGACAGACGTTGATAGTAGTGTTACTATCTACAAAGCTAGAATTGTCGCAAAAGGTTTTCGAAAAGTTTAAGGTGTTGACTACGATGAGAGTTTCTCACTCGTATCTATGCTTAAGTCTGTCCGAATCATGTTAGCAATTGCCGCATTTTATGAAATCTGGCAAATGGATTAACAAAACTGCATTACTTAATGGATTTATTAAAGAAGAGTTGTATATGATGCAACCAGAAGGTTTTGTCAATCCTAAAGGTGCTAACAAAATATGCAAGCTCCAGCGATCCATTTATGGACTGGTGCAAGCATCTCGGAGTTGGAATATACGCTTTGATAAGTTGATCAAAGGATATAGTTTTATACAGACTTGCGGCCAAGCCTGTATTTACAAGAAAGTGAGTGGGAGCACTACAGCATTTCTGATAAGTATATGTGAATGACATATTGTTGATCGGAAATAATGTAGAATTATTCGGCAAAGCATAAAGGAGTGTTTGAAAGGAGTTTTTCAAAGAAAGACCTCGGTGAAACTGCTTACATATTGAGCATCAAGATCTATAGAGATAGATCAAGATGCTTGATAAGTTTTCTCAATGAGTACATACCTTAACAAGATTTTGAAGTGGTTCAAAATGGAACAGTCAAAGAAAGAGTTTCTTTCCTGTGTTACAAGGTGCGAAATTGAGTAAGACTCAAAGCCCGACCACGGCAGAAGATATAAAAAGAATGAAAGTCATTCCCTATGCCTCGGCCATAGGTTCTATAAAGTATGCCATGCTGTGTACCAGATCTATTGTATACCCTACACTGATTTTGGCAAGGGAGTACAATAGTGATCTAGGAGTAGATCACTGGACAACGGTCAAAATTATCCTTAGTGGAATAAGGATATGTTTCTCGATTATGGAAGTGATAAAAGGTTTGTCGTAAAGGGTTACGTTGATGCAAGTTTTGACACTAATCTAGCTGACTCTAAGTCTCGGTCTAGATACATATTGAAAGTGGGAGCAATTAGCTAGAGTATCTCCGTGCAGAGCATTGTAGACATAGAAATTTGCAAAATACTTACGGATCTGAATGGGACATACCCGTTGACTAAAATTATCTAACAAGCAAAACATGATCACACCTTAGTACTCTTTGGGTGTTAATCACATAGCGATGTGAACTAGATTACTGACTCTAGTAAACCCTTTGGGTGTTGGTCACATGACGATGTGAACTATGGGTGTTAATCACACGGTGATGTGAACTATTGATGTTAAATCACATGGCGATGTGAACTAGAGTATTGACTCTAGTGCAAGTGGGAGACTGAAGGAAATATGCCCTAGAGGCAATAATAAAGTTATTATTTATTTCCTTATATCATGATGAATGTTTATTATTCATGCTAGAATTGTATTAACCGGAAACATGATACATGTGTGAATACATAGACAAACAGAGTGTCACTAGTATGCCTCTACTTGACTAGCTCGTTGATCAAAGATGGTTATGTTTCCTAGCCATAGACATGAGTTGTCATTTGATTAATGGGATCACATCATTAGGAGAATGATGTGATTGACTTGACCCATTCCATTAGCTTAGCACTCGATCGTTTAGTATGTTGCTATTGCTTTCTTCATGACTTATACATGTTCCTATGACCATGAGATTATGCAACTCCTGTTTACCGGAGGAACACTTTGTGTGCTACCAAACGTCACAACATAACTAGGTGATTATAAAGGTGCTTTACAGGTGTATCAGAAGGTACTTGTTGGGTTGGCGTATTTCAAGATTAGGATTTGTTACTCCGATTGTCGGAGAGGTATCTCTGGGCCCACTCGGTAATGCACATCACTATAAGCCTTGCAAGCATTGCAACTAATGAGCTAGTTGTGGGATGATGTATTATGGAACGAGTAAAGAGACTTGCTGGTAACGAGATTAAACTAGGTATTGAGATACCGACGATCGAATCTCGGGCAAGTAACATACGATGACAAAGGGAACAACGTATGTTGTTATGCGGTTTGACCGATAAAGATCTTCGTAGAATATGTGCGAGCCAATATGAGCATCCAGGTTGCGCTATTGGTTATTGACCGGAGACGTGTCTCGGTCATGTCTACATAGTTCTCGAACCCGTAGGGTCCGCACGCTTAAAGTTAGATGACGGTTATATTATGAGTTTATGTGTTTTGATGTACCGAAGGAGTTCGGTATCCCGGATGAGATTAGGGACATGACGAGGAGTCTCGAAATGGCCGAGACGTAAAGATCGATATATTGGACAACTATATTCGGACTTCGGAAAGGTTCCGAGTGATTCGGGTATTTATCGGAGTACCGGAGAGTTACGGGAATTCTCCGGGGAGAAGTATTGGGCCTTATTGGGCCATACGGGAATAGAGGAGAGAGGCCAAAAGGAAGGAGGCATGCACCCCCCCTCTGGTCCGAATTGGACAAGGGGTGCAGCCCCCTTTTCCTTCTCCCTCTCCCCCTCTTTCCTTCTCTCCTACTCCGACAAGGAAAGGAGGAGTCCTACTCTCGGTGGGATTAGGACTCCCCCCTTGGCGCGCCCTCCTCCTAGGCCGGCCGCCTCCCCCCTTGCTCCTTTATATACGGGGGCAGGGGGCACCCCAAAGACACAACAATTGATCTCTTGATCTCTTAGCCGTGTGCGGTGCCCCCCTCCACCATAATCCACCTCGATAATATCGTAGCGGTGCTTAGGCGAAGCCCTGCGTCGGTAGAACATCATCATCGTCACCACGCCGTCGTGCTGACGGAACTCTCCCTCAAAGCTCGGCTGGAGCGGAGTTCGAGGGACGTCATCGAGCTGAATGTGTGCTGAACTCGGAGGTGCCGTACGTTCGGTACTTGGATCGGTCGGATCGTGAAGACGTACGACTACATCAACCGCGTTGTGCTAACGCTTCCGCTTTCGGTCTACGAGGGTACGTGGACAACACTCTCCCCTCTCATTGCTATGCATCACCAGGATCTTGCGTGTGCGTGCAAATTTTTTGAAATTACTATGTTCCCCAACACCAATCTCCGCAGGACCCAGGCCTCGGCAGTATGTTAGCCCTCATAGAACACCCAGTGTACTTCGTCAGCACCGTGCTACGGGAAGCGAGGGCACGCTACCCCATGCCTCAGAAGCTCCTGCTCGCGCTCTTGGTGGCCTCACGCAAGCTGCGACACTACTTCCAGGGCCACCCCATCAAGGTCGTCTCAGCCTACCCATTGGAGAGGGTGCTCAGGAGCCCCAACTCAGCTGGAAGGGTTGCTGAGTGGAACATCGAGCTGCAAGCATTCCAGTTGGAGTTCAGCACTACCAGGGTCATCAAGGGGGCCGCGCTTGCTAATTTTGTGGCAGAATGGATGGATGCCCCGACACCTGAAGAAGGCGAAGACCGGTCCACCTCACCAGGGAGCGAGGCTCCAGACGGCTGGGTCATGTATTTCGATGGCGCCTTCACGCACCAAGGCGCGGGGGCTGGAGCGGTGCTCATCTCGCCCACTCAGGACAAGCTCTACTACGCCATGCAACTCTGCTTTCAGCATGGCGAGAAGGTCTCCAACAATATCGCAAAATATGAAGGCCTCATAGCTGGCCTGAAGGCTGCGGCAGCTCTAGGGGTGAAGCGCCTTACCGTCAGAGGCGACTCACAACTCCTCGTCAACTTCTCCAACAAGGTATACGAGCCAAAGGATGAGCATATGGAGGCATACCTCGCGGAGGTGCGCAAGATGGAAAAGCAGTTCTCAGGCCTGGAGCTGCAGCACGTGCCCCGAGGTACCAACAAGGAAGCCGATGACATCACCAGGAGAGCATCCAAGCGGCAGCCGCAAGAGCCCGGTGTCTTTGAGGAGCGGCTCTTCAAGCCATCAGCTACACCACCACTTTCAAGCATGACTCAGCCTCGGGAGGAGCTCCCACAGCCTCCAGCCATGGGAGCCCCAGCCTGTGGCCCGACCTCAGGAGCTCGGCTGCTCTTGGCGCTCGAGCCCCAGGGGGAATGCTGGATCAAGGAATTCAAGGAGTACCTGTTGCAAGGGACGCTGCCGGAAAAGGAAGAGGACGCAGAGCGCGTGGCCTGGCAGGCCACAGCATACTGTATCCAAGACGGCGAGTTGTACAGGAAACGACCGAGCGATGTCACGTTGTGCTGCATCTCCAGCGATCAAGGAAGGGAGTTGCTGGTTGACTTAAACGGAGGGGACTGCGGGCACCATTCGTCGTCATGGTCCCTCGTCGGCAAGGTGTTCTGCAGTGGATTCTACTGGCCTACAGCACTCAACGACGCAGCTGAGCTGGTGAAGTCTGGCGAGGCTTGCCAATTCCACGCCAAGCAAATTCACCAGCCAGCTCAGGGCCTCCAGACCATCCCGCTCATGTGGCCATTCGCGGTCTGGGGGCTGGACATCTTATGCCCATTCCCACGGGCGCCAGGGGGCTACCGCTATCTCTACGTCGCCATCGACATGTGGGCGGAAGTGGTAGCCGTCCGTACCATCCCGGCCGGCTCCGCTGTCAAGTTCATCAAGGGCCTCGTGAGCCGCTTCGGGGTCCCCAACCGCATCATCACAGATAACGGCTCGCAGTTTACTAGTAACCTCTTCAAAACCTACTGTGCTAACCTTGGAACACAGATCTACTACGCTTCGGTAGCGCACCCCAGGAGCAATGGCCAGGCCGAGCGCGCCAATGCGGAGGTCCTGAGGGGCCTCAAGACCAGGACCTTCAAGAAGAAGCTGGAGGCCTGCGGCAGGGGCTGGCACGATGAGCTCCAGTTCGTGCTGTGGTCCATCCGCACCATCGCCACCAAGCCAACAGGAGAGACTCCATTCTTCCTCGTCTATGGAGCTGAAGCAGTCCTTCCTCACGAGGTCAAGCATCGCTCCGCACGGGTCCTGGCATTCGACGAAATGCAGCAGGACGCCACGCGGGGGATGGATCTCGTGCTGGGGGAGGAACGCCGTCGCGAAGCTGCATTGAGGGCGGCAAGGTACCAACAAGCGCTGCGGCGATACCACTGCCGCAACGTCCACTCCAGGACGCTCGAGGTGGGCGACCTCATCCTGAGGCGGGTCCTCTCCAGGGAAGGGCTGCACAAGCTCTCGCCCATGTGGGAGGGCCCGTTCAGGGTCGTCCATGTCTCCAGGCCTGGTGCAGCGCGCTTGGAGACGCAGGACGGGATGCCCATCCAGAACGCTTGGAACATCCAGCACCTCCGGAAGTTCTACCCATGAAGCAAGGCCCAGAGCCTGTGAAGAAAGGCCCAGAGCCTGTAAAGAAGGCCCGGTGCCTGTGAAGAATCGCCGCCTGTGACACTCTCACGTAATAATGAGTTGGGGCTGTACACGCCCCGGAGTCTCAGGAGCGCCGGCCTCAGGCCCTGGGGCTCCCGCCCATGCCTAGTGGCAGCACTTCGCTCCGCGCTGGTTGAGAAGACTTGAAGACTAGATTAGGTGCCGGACGCGGCTTTTCATTTGCTTTCCGTAGTTGGCTCGCTTTTCCTTAATCGAAGTTTGCTTTTGGCGTTCCTTGCTGATTTGATTCCCTCGCCTCTTACCTCATTTCCCGGCTCTGGTTTGCTCGTGTTCTCTCTGTCGCATACCTCGCGAGGGGGCTAGGCAGGTGCCCTCGCGAGCATTTCTCTCCTCTCTTCCTTCTTGCGAGCCACCCTCGTTCGAGCCCAAAAACTGGCGCACCTCTCCTGGTCCGTGCCCCACGGGTACCGCGATACAAAGCGCCAGGTCAAGGCTCGGGTGGACGGAAAGTCTTCTAGCGCACCTCCTAACGAATTTTTGCAGTTCCTGAGCAAACACAGACCACCAGGTCAGGATGGACACGAGGAAACAAACGCCTCGTAAGGAAGAGGGCGTCCCGAATGCACCAGGTTAAGTTATCTTTGCGCAAAATAACAACACGGCACGGGAATAACACGCACAGTGCAATAACCAAGGAACCACAGTTTGATACACGCCCCTCTGGGCCCATACTGGTTTCATTTTTGATGCAGGAAAAAGAGCAAAATAAAGCGGCGTTGCAGCGATCCGCGAAGGCAGGCCCCTAGCGGCACCCCGAGCCTAGCCAGACCTTCCTCGCGCTTCACGGAGGCGCGGTGACGAGATGACCTGCTGCCACCTTCAAAGCGGGCGCGGCGACACGGCGGCTGGTCGTAGCCACCACTGCTGGAGCTGTCGCCGGAGGAAGAGCCGTCGTAGCTGGATGAGACACGGTCGCCACCGAGGGCAGGCTCGCCCTCATCCTCGTCGCGACCATCACCAAGGCCGAGAACCTCCTCACCGTCGTTCGCCTCGGGGCAGCACCCGGCGCGGCGACCATCTTCCCCAAATACCCTCACATAGAGGGTCGATCCAGCATCGTACTTGAAGTGGAGGGTGCACCGCCTGCCCAGGCCGCGCGCACGGGCGAACGTTTGCTTGCCGCGGGCCAGGGCTATGTTGCCCGCGGCGGAAGTATCGACCGCGACCCAAGAGGCCTTGCTGCAGCAACCGTCCGCCTGCAACCAGAGTCAGCCTGGACGGAGGCCGGCAGTTCACCGATGAAGAAGCGCGGAAGCTGGAGCCAGTTGCCGGCCGGGTTCTCCGACCAGGCAAAAACTCCGGCGACACCTCCACCGAATGGAAGCGCGGACGGGGAGGCCGCACCACCATAGGACGCCTCCCCTCGTCAACTGGACCGCCATGGCGGGGACGACCCCCTCCACGTGCCGCGGCGCCGCCACGACAGTGAGCCACGGCGGGGGTCGCGGCGTGCTTGCGCGGAGGCCGCGTCCGCGCTTGGGCGCCGGGGAGCCGTGTCCCTCGCGAGGGTCCTTCCCCTTCTCGGCGGCAGAGAACTTCCTTCGTGGCGCCATCGGTGGCGCTGCTGGCGGTGGAGCGAGGAAGAAGAAGCAAGCAAGTAAGGAAGAGATGGGCGATGGGGGCTCCGCCCCTCCCCATTTATAGCGGAAGGAGGCCAACCGGCGCCCCCACGATTGCAGGTAATGATGGTCTTCCTTGCACGTCGCAGGGACTTGTCAAGTTGAGCAGTTGCCGAGGCAGCGTGGGGAAGTGGAAACGCCCACGTCCAATCAACCACCATGTGTCAACCGAGGCCGCAGGCTTTTGGGGCCCACGGAGCTCCGCACTTGACCCTTGGCTTCACCGCGGAGCAAAGCCCGAGTGCACCTTGGGCCCGGGGGCTACTGTCGGCGTTTTGGGAACGGGGGTCCCCAGACTTGCATGCCTGCGGCCCCCAGCGTGGCTAAGTCAGCAGGCCGTACGACCCATCTTCATCAACGAGGCATCCAAGACCCTCGCGAGGGGCCAAGCCTCGCGAGGCGGACGATGCAAGACCTCCTCAGGAGTGGCCTAGCCCGGCAGGCTCACGAGGAGCGGAGATATCAAGGCAGGGCAAACCTCACGAGTCTCTCGTGACTTGAGCCATGACGATCGAGAGCAGGTGGGCGCCAGCGCGCGCAGCGTCCTTGTTTCCTCTTTGGTGCTAAGGAGGCCAGCGGAGGCGAGGAGTACTGAGGCATGAGGCAAAGGTTTCCTTATCGGTGCAACGAGACCAAGACCAGAAGGACGGCATGACGGAGGTCATCGTGGAGCCCAAGACGGCGTCACCACCAGAGCCTTTCGCAGGCGAAGACCACTTTTGTCAGCATAGCTTGTACTAGCTGCCCCCCTTCAAATTTGCCCGCCGTTGTTGGCTCCCTTCCCGCTCAATATTTGGGAAGAGGACCAGGGCCTATATAAGTAGAGCTAGCCACCACAGTAGAGGAGAGAGTTCTGATCCGCCAGTTCACCCAGCACAAGAACACCTCAACCTCAGGAGGCTCTTCTTCCCCTTGTACTGTTCATCATCAGCCCAAGAGGCAATCCACCACCACACACACTGGAGTAGGGTATTACACCACAACGGTGGCCCGAACCAGTATAAATCTCGTGTCTTTCTGTGTTGCGAGTTTGTCGAGTTCGTCCGCGAGATCTTAGCGAGCTAGGGCGTAGATCGGTAGGAGGGAAAGACTTCGCGCGCACCCCGTGAGATCGAACCTTAAGGGTTTGCCGGAACCCCACATCCGACAACTCCATTCGTGAATATATTCAAGATGGAGACATAGATATTTGTAAAGTGCATACGGATCTGAATGTCGCAGATCCGTTGACTAAACCTCTTCCACGAGCAAAACATGATCAACACTAGAACTCTATGGGTGTTTGATTCATCACAATGTAACTAGATTATTGACTCTAGTGCAAGTGGAAGACTATTGGAAATATGCCCTAGAGGCTATAATAAAGTGGTTATTATTATATTTCCTTATTCATGATAATTGTCTATTGTTCATGCTATAATTGTGTTATCCAGAAATTGTAATACATGTGTGAATACATAGACCTCAACATGTCCCTAGTGAGCCTCTAGTTGACTAGCTCGTTGATCAATAGATGGTTACGGTTTCCTGACCATGGACATTGGATGTCGTTGATAACGGGATCACATAATTAGGAGAATGATGTGATGGACAAGACCCAATCCTAAGCATAGCACAAGATCGTGTAGTTCGTCTGCTAAAGCTTTTCTAATGTCAAGTATCATTTCCTTAGACCATGAGATTGTGCAACTCCCAGATACCATAGCAATGCTTTGGGTGTGCCAAACGTCACAACATAACTGGGTGGCTATAAAGGCACACTACGGGTATCTCTGAAAGAGTGTGTTGGGTTGGCACGAATAGAGACTGGGATTTGTCACTCCGTGTGACAGAGAGGTGTCTCTGGGCCCACTCAGCAGGACATCATCATAATGAGCTCAATGTGACCAAGGAGTTGATCATGGGATGATGTGTTACGAACGAGTAAAGATACTTGCCGGTAATGAACAAGGTATAGGGATACGGACGATCGAATCTCGGGCAAGTAACATACCGGTAGACAAAGGGAATTGTATACGGGATTGATTGAATCCCCGACATCGTGGTTCATCCGATGAGATCATCGTCGAACATGTGGGAGCCAACATGGGTATCCAGATCCCGCTGTTGTTTATTGACCAGAGAGATGTCTCGGTCATGTCTACATGCCTCCCGAACCCGTAGGGTCTACACACTTAAGGTTCGATGACGCTAGGGTTATAGGGAAAGTTTGTACATGGTTACCGAATGTTGTTCGGAGTCCCGGATGACATCCCGGACGTCATGAGGAGTTCCGGAATGGTCCGGAGGTAAAGAATGATATATAGGAAGTGAGGATTTGGACACCGGAAGTGTTCCGGGCATCACCGGTAATGTACCGGGACCACCGGAAGGGTTCCGGGGGTCCACCGGGAGGGGCCACCTGCCCCGGAGGCATGCATGGTCCAAGAGTGGGAAGGGACCAGCCCCTGAGTGGGCTGGTGCGCCTCCCACCAAGGCCCAAGGCGCAGCAAAGGGGGGAGGGGGGAAACCCTAGGCGCAGATGGGCCTAAGGCCCACCCTAGGGCGCGCCTCCCCCTCTTCCCCTCTTGGCCGCCCCCCAATCCCATCTAGGGCTGCCGCACCCCCTAGGGTGGGAACCCTAGAGGGGGCGCACCCCCGATCCCTCCTCCTATGTATAGTGGGGGTTCTGGGGATGCCAAAGACACGAGTCTCTCTCTCTCTCTCTCTCGGCGCAGCCCTACCTCTCCACATCCTCGTCCTTCGTAGTGCTTGGTGAAGCCCTGCTAAAGACCACGCTGCTCCACCACCACTACGCCGTCGTGCTGCTGCTGGAGTTGTCTTCCCCAACCTCTCCCTCCTCCTTGCTGGATCAAGGCGCGGGAGACGTCACCGGGCTGCACGTGTGTTGAACGTGGAGGCGCCGTTGTTCGGTGCTTAAATCGGAATCAACCGCGATCTGAATCATTGCGTGTACGACTCCACCAACCGCGTTCTTGTAATGCTTCCGCATCGCGATCTTCAAGGGTATGAAGATACACTCCCCTCTTTCTCGTTGCTAGTCTCTCCATAGATTGATCTTGGTGATGCGTAGATATTTTTTGATTTCTGCAATGATCCCCAACAGTAGTCCTGCCCATGAGGGGAGGCGCGCAATGGTCACCCGGCCTCCCCGGCCGCGCTTCCACTCGGCAGAGGTGCTGCCGGAGTTCATCGTGTGGTCGGAGAATCCAGCCGACACCTGGCTTCGGCTTCCACGCTCCTTCGCCGATGAACTGCCGACCACGGGTCCTGGCGGCCTCTGGCTGCAGGCCGACGGTTGCTGCAGCAAGGCTTCATGGGTCGCGGTGGAGGTCTCCGTCATGGGCAACGTAGCCCTGGCCCGCGGTTGGCAGACGTTCGCCCGCGCGCGCGGTCTGAGCAGGCGGTGCACCCTCCACTTCAGGTATGACGGTGACGCGACCCTCTTCATGAGGGTATTCGGGGAAGACGGTCGCCGCGCCGGGTGCTGCTCTGAAGACAACGACGGCGGCGAAGTGCTAGGCCTTGGCGACGGCCGCGACGCGGATGAGGGTGAACTCGCCCTCGGCGACGACCGCCGTTCGTCCAGCTATGGCAGCTCCTCCTCCGGCGACAGCTCCAGCAGTGGCGGCTATGACCAGCCGCCACGCTGCCGTGCCCGCTTCAAGGGCAGTGGCGGGTCATCTCGTCGCCGCGCCCCAGTGAAGCGCGAGGAGGGCTCTAGCTGAGTCCCGGGGGCGATCCTCATGAGCAGCCGCGCCGTAGGAGCCTCTTTTGCCTGTCCCTTCCTTTCCTTTCCTCCTGTATCACCAGAAACAAGTATGGGGCCCTACTAGGGCGTGTAATGAACCATGGTGCTTATGCTGCTTTGTGTTGTGTTTATTGTTTCCGGGTTGTGTTGCGAGATCTGTGCCTTGTGCAGGCGTAGGGGGGGTAACTTAGCTTGATGCATCCGGGGTAGCTTCCACCTCGTGAGGGCGCGAGCCTCCAGGCATCTGGTGGGGCTTCCCTGCTGTCTACTCGGGCGACATCGTGAAGCTGCAATTTTTTTTTAGGAAATCCTTATTCCTCCTTGCGCGAGGTCCCAGGCATGGGCTGAACATGGCCAAACGCACTACGTTGCGATACCCATGGGGCACGGACTTGAAAAGGGGATGCACCGATCACAAGCTCAAGCGAGGGCACCTCACAGAGACCAAGGGAGTGCGCACGCACGCAAACCTGTCAAGCACCCTCGCGAGGCGCGCGAGGGAGAGCGCCGGGCAACTGCCGCCCTCCCTGGCGCAAAACAAAGAATCGAGGGAAGAAACAGAGAGAAGAGGGAGTTCAACCAAGCCACCGAGAAACGCCAGAACTTCAAATTCCATTAAAAAGAAAGGGGGGCAAGCCAACTATAGAAAGAAAATGAACAGCCGCTTCCAGCACCTAGTCTAGTCTTCTCACCAGCGCAGAGCTAAGTGTTGCCACTAGGACATGGGAGGGAGCCCCCGAGGCCCGAGGGCGGTACTACGGAGATTCCAGGGCGTGCACAGCCCCACTCACTATTACGTGAGAGTGTCACGGGCGGAGACCTTCACAGGCACTGGGCCTTGCTTCATGGGTAGGACTTCTGGAGGTGCTGGATGTTCCAGGCGTTCTGGATGGGGAAACCGTCCCGCGTCTCCAGGTGCACGGCGGCAGGCCTGGAGACGCGGGCAATCCTAAACGGGCCCTCCCACATGGGTGAGAGCTTATGCATGAAGGAAATATGCCCTAGAGGCAATAATAAAGTTATTATATATTTCCTTATTTCATGATAAATGTTTATTATTCATGCTAGAATTGTATTAACCGGAAACTTGATACATGTGTGAATATATAGACAAAACAATGTGTCACTAGTATGCCTCTACTTGACTAGCTCGTTGAATCAAAGATGGTTAAGTTTCCTAGCCATAGACATGAGTTGTCATTTTATTAACGGGATCACATCATTAGAGAATGATGTGATTGACTTGACCCATTCCGTTAGCTTAGCACTTGATCGTTTAGTATATTGCTATTGCTTTCTTCATGACTTATACATGTTCCTATGACTATGAGATTATGCAACTCCCGAATACCGGAGGAACAGTTTGTGTGCTACCAAATGTCACAACGTAACTGGGTGATTATGAAGGTGCTCTACAGGTGTCTCTGATGGTACTTGTTGAGTTGGTATAGATCAAGATTAGGATGTGTCACTCCGATTGTCGGAGAGGTATCTCTGGGCCCTCTCGGTAATGCACATCACTATAAGCCTTGCAAGCAATGTGACTAATGAGTTAGTTGTAGGATGATGCATTACAAAACGAGTAAAGAGACTTGCCGGTAACAAGATTGAACTAGGTATTGAGATACCGACGATCGAATCTCGGGCAAGTAACATACCGATGACAAAGGGAACAACGTATGTTGTTATGCGGTCTGACCGATAAAGATCTTCGTACAATATGTAGGAGCCAATATGAGCATCCATGTTCCGCTATTGGTTATTGACTGGAGACGTGTATCGGTCATGTCTACATAGTTCTCGAACCCGTAGGGTCCGCACGCTTAACGTTCGGTGACGATCGGTAATATGAGTTTATGTGTTTTGATGTACCAAAGGTTGTTCGGAGTCCCGGATGAGATAACGGACATGACGAGGAGTCTCGAAATGGTCGAGACGTAAAGACTGATATATTGGAAGGATATATTCGAACATCGAAAAGGTTCCGAGTGGTTCGGTCATTTTTCCGGAGTACCGGGAGGTTACCGGAAGCCCCCGGGAGAAGTTATGGGCCTTATGGGCCATAAGAAGGAAGCACACCAGTCCACAAGGGGCAGGTGCACCCCGCTTGGGCAGGAGGCCGAATTGGAATAGGTTTGGGGGGTGGCGGCCCCCCTTTCCTTCTCTCCTACTCCTCCTTCCCTTCCTCTCCTACTCCAACTAGGGAAGGGGGAATCCTACTCCGGTGGGAGTAGGACTCCCCTAGGGCGAGGGCCGGCCCCTCCCCTCCTCCACTCCTTTATATACGGGGGAAGGGGCACCCCATAGACGCACAAGTTGATCATTGATCTTTTAGCCGTGTGCGGTGCCCCCTTCCACCATAATCCACCTCGGTCATATCATAGCGGTGCTTAGGCGAAGCCCTGCGTCGGTAGCATCATCATCACCGCCATCACGCCGTCGTGCTGACGAAACTCTCCC
The DNA here is from genome assembly GCF_018294505.1 of Triticum aestivum. Taxonomy (NCBI): domain Eukaryota; kingdom Viridiplantae; phylum Streptophyta; class Magnoliopsida; order Poales; family Poaceae; genus Triticum; species Triticum aestivum. Next base: position 36,470,668 of record NC_057805.1, read on the forward strand.
TCGAAGCTCTGCTGGATCGTGAGTTCGTGGGACGTCACCGAGCTGAACGTGTGCTGAACTCGGAGGTGCCGTGTGTTCGGTACTTGGATCGGTCGGATCGTGAAGACGTACGACTACATCAACCGCATTGTCATAACGCTTCCGCTTACGGTCTACGAGGGTACGTAGACAACACTCCCCCCCTCGTTGCTATGCACCACCATGATCTTGCGTGTGCGTAGGATGTTTTTTGAAATTACTACATTCCCCAACAGTGGCATCCGAGCCAGGTTTATGCGTAGATGTTATATGCACGAGTAGAACACAAGTGAGTTGTGGGCGATACAAGTCATACTGCTTACCAGCATGACATACTTTGATTCGGCGGTATTGTTGGATGAAGCTACCCGGACCGACATTACACATACGCTTACGCGAGACTGGTTCTACCGACGTGCTTCGCACACAGGTGGCTGGCGGGTGTCAGTTTCTCCAACTTTAGTTGAATCGAGTGTGGCTACGCCCGGTCCTTGTGAAAGTTAAAACATCACTAACTTGACGAAATATCGTTGTGGTTTTGATGTGTAGGTAAGAACGGTTCTTGCTCAGCCCGTAGCACCCACGTAAAACTTGCAACAACAAAGTAGAGGACGTCTAACTTGTTTTTTCAGGGCATGCTGTGATGTGATATGGTCAAGACATGATGCTAAATTTTATTGTATGAGATGATCATGTTTTGTAACAGAGTTATCAGCAACTAGCAGGAGCCATATGGTTGACGCTTTATTGTATGCAATGCAATTGCCCTGTAATTGCTTTACTTTATCACTAAGCGGTAGCGATAGTCGTAGAAGCAATAGTTGGCGAGACGACAACGATGCTACGATGGAGATCAAGGTGTCGCGCCGGTGATGATGGTGATCATGACGGTGCTTTGGAGATGGAGATCAAAGGCACAAGATGATGATGGCCATATCATATCACTTATATTGATTGCATGTGATGTTTATCTTTTATGCATCTTATTTTGCTTTGATTGACGGTAGCATTATAAGATGATCTCTCACTAAGTTCAAGGTACAAGTGTTCTCCCTGAGTATGCACCGTTGCCAAAGTTCGTCGTGCCGAGACACCACGTGATGATCGGGTGTGATAAGCTCTACGTTCACATACAACGGGCGCAAGCCAGTTTTGCACACGTAGAAATACTCGGGTTAAACTTGACGAGCCTAGCATATGCAGATATGGCCCCGGAACACTGGAGACCGAAAGGTCGAGCGTGAATCATATAGTAGATATGATCAACATAGTGATGTTCACCATTGAAAACTACTCCATCTCACGTGATGACCGGACATGGTTTATTTGATTTGGATCACGTGATCATTTAGATGACTAGAGGGATGTCTATCTAAGTGGGAGTTCTTAAGTAATATGAGTAATTGAACTTTAATTTATCATGAACTTAGTCCTGGTAGTGTTAGCATATCTATGTTGTAGATCAATAGCTCGCGTTTAGCTCCCCTGTTTTATTTTTTGATATGTTCCTAGAGAAAACTAAGTTGAAAGATGTTAGTAGCAATGATGTGGATTGGATTCGTGATCTGAGGATTATCCTCATTGCTGCACAGATAAATTATGTCCTTGATGCACCGCTAGGTGACAGACCGATTGCAGGAGCAAATGCAGACGTTATGAACGTTTGGCAAGCTCGATATGATGACTACTTGATAGTTTAGTGCACCATGCTTTACGGCTTAGAATCGGGGCTTCAAAGACGTTTTTGAAATGCCACAGAGCATATGAGATGTTCCAAGAGTTGAAATTAGTATTTCAGACTCATGCCCATGTGGAAAGGTATGAGACCTTTGACAAGTACTTTGCCTACAAGATGGAGGAGAATAGCTCAGCTAGTGAGCATGTGCTCAGAATGTCTGAGTACTACAATCACTTGAATCAAGTGGGAGTTAATCTTCCAGATAAGATAGTGATTGACAGAGTTCTCTAGTCACTATCACCAAGTTACTAGAACTTCGTGATGAACTATAATATTCAAGGGATAACAGAAACGATTCCCAAGCTATTCGTGATGCTGAAATCGACGAAGGTAGAAATCAAGAAAAGCATCAAGTGTTGATGGTTGCCAAGACCACTATTTTCAAGAAAAGGGCAAAGGGAAGAAGGGGAACTTCATGGAGAACGACCAGCAAGTTGCTGCTCAAGTGAAGAAGCCCAAGTCTGGACCTAAGCTTGAGACTAAGTGCTTCTACTTCAAAGGGACTGGTCACTAGAATCGGAACTGCCCCAAGTATTTGGCGGATAAGAAGGATGGCAAAGTGAACAAAGGTATATTTGATATACATGTTATTGATGTGTACTTCAATAGTGTTTATGGCAACCCCTCAGCATTTGATACTAGTTCAGTTGCTAAAGATTAGTAACTCGAAACGGGAGTTGCAGAATGAACAGAGACTAGTTAAGGGTGAAGTGACGATTTGTGTTGGAAGTAGTTCCAAGATTGATATGATCATCATCGTACACTCCCTATACTTTCGGGATTAGTGTTGAACCTAAGTAAATGTTATCTGGTGTTTGCGTTGAGCATGAATATGATTTGATCATGTTTATTGCAATACGGTTATTCATTTAAAGTCAGAGAATAATTGTTGTTCTGTTTACATGAATAAAACCTTCGATGGTCATACAGCCAATGAAAATAGTTTGTTGGATCTCGATCGTAGTGATACACATATTCATAATATTGAAGCCAAAAGTTGCAAAGTTAATAATGATAGTGCAACTTATTTGTGGCATTGCCGTTTAGGTCATATTGGTGTAAAGCGCATGAAGAAAACCCATGCTGATGGGCTTTTGGAATCACTTGATTATGAATCAGTTGATGCTTGCGAACCATGCCTCATGGGCAAGATGACTAAGACTCCGTTATTTGGAACAATGGAGCGAGCAACTGACTTATTGGAAATAATACATACTGATGTATGCGATCCGATGAGTGTTGAGGCTCGCGACGGGTATGTTTATTTTCTGACCTTCACAAATGATTTGAGCAGATATGGGTATATCTACTTGATGAGACATAAGTCTGAAACATTTGAAAAGTTGATATAATTTCAGAGTGAAGTGGAAAATCATCGTAACAAGAAAATAAAGTTTCTACGATCTGATCGTGGAGGAGAATATTTGAGTACGAGTTTGGTCTTCATTTGAAACAATGCGGAATAGTTTCGCAACTCACGCCACCTGGAACACCACAGCGTAATGGTGTGTCCGAACATCGTAACCATACTTTATTAGATATGGTGCAATCTATGATGTCTCTTACCGATTTACCACTATCGTTTTGGGGTTATGCATTAGAGACAGTTGCATTCACATTAAATAGGGCACCATCTAAATCCGTTGAGACGAAACTATATGAACTGTGGTTTGGCAAAAAACCAAAGTTGTCGTTTCTTAAAGTTTGGGGTTGCGATGCTTATGTGAAAAAGTTTCATCCTGATAAGCTCAAACCCAAATCGGAGAAATGTGTCTTCATAGGATACCGAAAGGAGACTGTTGGGTAGACCTTCTATCACAGACATTTGTTGCTAAGAATGGATCCTTTCTAGAGAAGGAGTTTCTCTCGAAAGAAGTGAGTGGGAGGAAAGTAGAACTTGATGAGCTAACTGTACCTGCTCCCTTGTTGGAAAGTAGTCCATCACAGAAATCTGTTCCTGTGACTCCTACACCAATTAGTGAGGAAGCTAATGATGATGATCATGTAACTTCAGATCAAGTTACTACCGAACCTCGTAGGTCAACCAGAGTGAGATCCGCGCCAGAGTGGTACGGTAATCCTGTTCTGGAGGTCATGTTCCTTGACCATGACGAACCTACAAACTATGAGGAATCGATGATGAGCCCACATTCCGTGAAATGGCTTGAGGCCATGAAATCTGAGATGGGATCCATGTGTGAGAACAAAGTGTGGACTTTGGTTAACTTGCCCGATGATCGGCAAGCCATAGAAAATAAATGGATTTTCAAGAGGAAGACGGACGCTGATAGTAGTGTTGCTATCTACAAAGCTAGACTTGTCGAAAACGATTTTTAACAAAGTTCAAGGTGTTGACTATGATGAGATTTTCTCACTCGTAGCGATGCTTAAGTCTGTCCGAATCATGTTAGCAAATTGCCGCATTTTATGAAATCTGGCAAATGAATGTCAAAACTACATTCCTTAATGGATTTCTTAAAGAAGAATTGTATATGATGCAACCAGAAGGTTTTGTCGATCCTAACGGTGCTAACAAAATGTGCAAGCTCCAGTGATCCATCTATGGACTGGTGCAAGCATCTCTGAGTTGGAATATACGCTTTGATGAGTTAATCAAAGCATATAGTTTTATACAGACTTGCGGTGAAGCCTGTATTTACAAGAAAGTGAGTGGGAGCACTACAGCATTTCTGATAAATATATGTGAATGAAATATTGTTGATCGGAAATAATGTAGAATTTTCTAGAAAGCATAAAGGAGTATTTAAAAGGAGTTTTTCAAAGAAAGACCTCGGTGAAGCTGCTTATATATTGGGCATCAAGATCTATAGAGATAGATCAAGACGCTTGTTTGGACTTTCACAAAGCACATACCTTGATAAAGTTTTGAAAAAGGTCAAAATGGATCAAGCAAAGAAAGGGTTCTTGCCTGTGTTACAAGGTGTGAAGTTGAGTCAGACTCAAAACCCGACCACGGCAGAAAATAGAAAGAGAATGAAAAGTCATTCCCTATGCCTCAGTCATAGGTTCTATAAAGTATACTATGCTGTGTACCAGACCTATTGTGTACCTCACCAAGAGTTTGGCAAGAGGGTACAATAGTGATCTAGGAGTAGATTACTGGACAGCGGTCAAAATTATCCTTAGTGGAATAAGGAAATATTTCTCGGTTATGGAGGTGATAAAGAGTTCGTCGTAAAGAGTTACATCGATACAAGCTTCGACACCGATCTGGATGACTCTAAGTCTCGATCTAGATACATATTGAAAGTGTGAGCTATTAGCTAGAGTAGCTCCATGCAGAGCATTGTAGACGTAGAAATTTGCAAAATACTTACGGATCTGAATGTGACAGACCCGTTGACTAAAATTATCTCACAAGCAGAACATGCTCACACCTTGTAGACGTAGAAAGCTAATTTTCGAAAAAAAATCTTGGCGAAGGTTTCAATCCAATCAGAGTTACGGATCTCTGGATATATAAGAAACTGCGAAAGGGCAGATTACCATAGCGCAGAAACGGAGAGAAACAGAGAGACAGATCCAATCTCAGAGGGGCTCTCGCCCCTCCCATGCCATGGAGGCCAAGGACCAGAGGGGAAACCCTTCTCCCATCTAGGGAGGAGGTCAAGGAAGAAGAAGAAGAAGAAGAAGGGGGCCCCTCTCCCCCTCTCTTCCGGTGGCGCCGGAACGCTGCCGTGGCCACCATCATCATCACCGCGATCTTCACCAACACCTCCGCCATCTTCACCAACATCTCCATCACCTTCCCCCCTCTATCTACAGCGGTCCACTCTCCCGCAACCCGTTGTACCCTCTACTTGAACATGGTCCTTTATGCTTCATATTATTATCCAATGATGTGTTGCCATCCTATGATGTCTGAGTAGATTTTCGTTGTCCTATCAGTGGTTGATGAATTGCTATGATTGATTTAATTTGCTTGTGGTTATGTTGCTGTCCTTTGGTGCCCATCATATGAGTGCGCGCGTGGATCACACCATAGGGTTAGTTGTATGTTTATAGGACTATGTATTGGAGGGCAAGAGTGACAGAAGCTTCAACCTAGCATAGAAAATGATGCATGCGGGATTGAAGGGGGACCAATATATCTTAATGCTATGGTTGGGTTTTACCTTAATGAACGTTAGTAGTTGCGAACGCTTGCTAATAGTTCCAATCATAAGTGCATAGAATTCCAGGTCAGGGATGACATGCTAGTAGTGGCCTCTCCCACATAAAACTTGCTATCGGTCTAGTAAAGTAGTCAATTGCTTAGGGACAATTTCGCAACTCCTACCACCACTTTTCCACACTCGCTATATTTACTTTATTGTGTCTTTATCTAAACAGCCCCTACTTTTTATTTACGCGCTCTATATTATCTTGCAAACCTATCCAAAAAAACCTACAAAGTACTTCTAGTTTTATACTTGTTCTAGGTAAAGCGAACGTTAAGCGTGCGTAGAGTTGTATCGGTGGTCGGTAGAACTTGAGGGAATATTTGTTCTACGTTTAGCTCCTCGTTGGGTTCGACACTCTTACTTATCGAAAGAGACTACAATTGATCCCCTATACTTGTGGGTTATCAAGACCTTTTTCTGGCGCCGTTGCCGGGGAGCAATAGCGTGGGGTGAATATTCTCGTATGTGCTTGTTTGCTTTATCACTAAGTAATTTTTATTTGCTGTTCTTAGTTGTTTTCTATCTTTAGTTATGGGTAGGAAACGCAAAATACCAAAAAAGTTAGTTGTAACTACTGAACCGATGGTTGAAGAACCACTCAAAATCTATCACACTCCTGAAGCTTATTACTTGGATCATCTTCGATCCCTATGTGCTCGTGCTGAAACCCCAACTAGCTTAGTTGAGGGCAAATCTTTAGATGAGCATGCTTGTTATGTGCGACACCGCATATCTGAAAAAGGGAAACGTTTACTGGATCAAATTCATTGTTTGCAATGCTATGCTTGGAATTTATGCGAAATATATGATATTACTTGTTGTTCTGAAAACCCTAAGAAACACCTTCCCTACCAATGTGAGTTTATCAATAATGGAATCGTGTCTTCATATGCTAAAGGTGTTTATAATTACTATGATGTTCAACAAATTGAAGAATTTGTTGCTTTTAAGGGTGCTTATGAAATTGCTTCTTTGATTGAAACGTATGATGCTACTCTTTACAAATCTGAAAATTTTGCCATACTTGAATATTGTTATGATAATTATGCTTCTAATGCCTATGTTAAACCATATATAGAGGACTCCTCCGCTGTCCAAGAAGAGACTAATATTTTGCAGGAGCCTATGGAAGAAGAAATTGATGAAACTGTGAGCTCATTGGATGAAAAAGATGATGAGGAGAGCGAAGAACAAAAGGAGGAAGAGTGGATTAGCTACCCGTGCCCACCTTCTAATGAGAGTAACTCTTCAACTCATACATTGTTGAATTTCCCTTCGTGCTTACCGAAGGATGATTGCTATGATGATTGTTATGATCCCGTTGATTCTCTTGAAATATCCCTTTTTGATGATGCTTGCTATGCTTGTGGCCAAGATGCCAATATGAATTATGCTTATGGAGATGAACTTGCTATGGTTCCTTATGTTAAACATGAAATTGTTGCTATTGCACCCACGCATGATAGTCCTATTATCTTTTTGAATTCTCCCAACTACACTATATCGGAGAAGTTTGTGCTTATTAAGGATTATATTGATGGGTTGCCTTTTACTACTACACATTATGATTTTGATTAATATAATATGCATGTGCTTGCTGCTCCTACTTGCAATTATTATGAGAGAGAAACTATATCTCCACCTCTCTATGTTTCCAACACGAAAAAATCGCAAGAAACTGTTTATACTATGCATTGGCCTTTACCATGTGTGCATGAATTGTTCTTTTATGACATGCCGATGATAGGAAGAGAGTTAGACTTCGTCATTGCTTGATTTATGTTACTCTGTGCTCACTACTAAATGCCAAATCATTGCTAATTAAAATTGGCTTTGATATACCTTGGGATCCGGTGGATCCATTACTTGAGCACTATATGCCTAGCTTAATGGCTTTAAAGGAAGCGCTTCCAGGGAAACAACCCGGAAGTTTTCGAGAGTCATTTATTTCTGTTGAGTGCTTTCATATAGTTTAAAAACAAAAAAATAAAGAGGGGAACCCAAAACTTTTTCAAAAAGGAAAGTGAAAGTGAGAAAGACGAGCATTGTTAAAGTGGGAGCTTGCCTTGAACTTTGTTCATGCTCACGGAAACTTTGTGAATCTTGACTACAGAAACTTTTCAACAAAAATAATTATCCCCTTGTACAATTCCATTGTATTATAAAAATAATGTGCCAAGGTTTGCCTTTAGGATGTTTACAATGCTTGTTGGTTTGTACGGTGCAGGACAGAAATTTTGGCTGTAGTGTGCGATTTTTCATTTTTTACTGGAACGTCAAATGGTTCTGATTCTTTTTGAACTGTCTTTCTATACAAATTTTTATTTTTCCTAATTTTGGCAGAATTTTTCAAGTACCAGAAGTATGGTTAATGTTCAGATTGTTACAAACTGTTCTGTTTTAGACAGATTCTGTTTTTGATGCATAGTTTGCTTGTTTTGATGAAACTATCAATTTCTATCAGTGGATTAAGCCATGGAAAAGTTATATTACAGTAGCTATAATGCAAAAACAAAATATGAATTGGTTTTCAACAGTACTTAGAGTAGTGATTTGCTTTATTATACTAACGGATCTTACCGAGTTTTCTGTTGAAGTTTTGTGTGGATGAAGTGTTCGATGATCGAGGATGTCATAATGTGAGGAGAAGAAGGAGAGGCAAGAGCTCAAGCTTGGGGATGCCCAAGGCACCCCAATTAAATATTCATGGAGACTCAAGCGTCTAAGCTTGGGGATGCCCCGGAAGGCATCCCCTCTTTCTTCAACAAGTATCGGTATGTTTTCGGATTCGTTTCGTTCATGAGATATGTGCAAATATTGGAGCGTCTTTTACATTTAGTTTTCATTTTTATTTTATGCACCATGATGGTATGAGGTAGTCCTTGGTTGATTTATATAATGCTCTTCGCACTTCACTTATATTCTTTGAGTATAGCTTTATAGAATGCTTCATGTGCTTCACTTATATCATTTGAAGTTTGGATTGCCTGTTTCTCTTTACATAGAAAACCGCCATTTGTAGAATGCTCTTTTGCTTCTCTTATATTTGTTAGAGCGTGGGCATATCTTTTGTAGAAAGAATTAGACTCTCTTGCTTCACTTATATCTATTTAGAGAGATGACAGGAATTGGTCATTCACATGGTTAGTTATAAAATCCTACATAAAACTTGTATATCACCGAATATGATATGTTTGATTCCTTGCAATAGTTTTGCGATATAAAGATGGTGACATTAGAGTCATGCTACTGGGTAGTTGTGGATTGTAGAAATAAATTTTGTTGAAGTTTGTGATTCCCATAGCCTGCACGTATGGTGAACCGTTATGTGATGAAGTCGGAGCATGATTTATTTATTGATTGTCTTCCTTATGAGTGGCGGTCGGGGACGAGCGATGGTCTTTTCCTACCAATATATCCCCCTAGGAGCATGCGCGTAGTACTTTGTTTCAATGACTAATAGATTTTTGCAATAAGTATGTGAGTTCTTTATGACTAATGTTGAGTCCATGGATTATACGCACTCTCACCCTTCCATCATTGCTAGCCTCTTCGGTACCGTGCATTGCCCTTTCTCACCTCGAGAGTTGGTGCAAACTTCGCCGGTGCATCCAAACCCCATGACATGATATGCTCTGTCACACATAAGCCTCCTTATATCTTCCTCAAAACAGCCACCATACCTACCTATTATGGCATTTCCATAGCCATTCCGAGATATATTGCCATGCAACTTCCATCATCATCATATACATGACTTGAGTATTTATTGTCATATTTCTTTGCATGATCGTAAGATTTCTAGCATGATGTTTTCATGGCTTGTCCGTTTTTTGATGTCATTGCTACGCTAGATCATTGCACATCCTGGTACACCGCCGGAGGCATTCATATAGAGTCATATCTTTGTTCTAGATATCAAGTTGTAAGTAAATAAAAGTGTGACGATCATCATTATCAGAACATTGTCCCATGTGAGGTTATCAAAATAAAAGAGGCCAAAGAAGCCCAAATAATAATAAAAAGAGGCCAAAGAAGCCCACAAAAAAAGAGAGAAAATAAAAAAATGAGAGAAAAAGAGAGAAGGGGCAATGTTACTACCTTTTACCACACTTGTGCTTCAGAGTAGCACCGTGTTCTTCATATAGAGAGTCTCTTGAATTATCACTTTCATATACTAGTGGGAATTTTCATTATAGAACTTGGCTTGTATATTCCGATGATGGGCTTCCTCAAATGCCCGAGGTCTTCATGAGCAAGCAAGTTGGATGCACACCCACTTAGTTTCCAGTTTGAGCTTTCATACACTTATAGCTCTTAGTGCATCCGTTGCATGGCAATCCCTACTCCTCACATGATCATGTTTGCTATTATTAGAAGTCATTTTATTTTGTTTTGCTTGCTGTTTGAATAAAATACCAAGATCTGAAATTCTTAAATGAGAGAGAGAGTCTTCGCATAGCTACATAATTATTTAACTACTCATTGATCTTCACTTATATCTTTTTGGAGTAGTTTGTCATTTACTCGTGTGCTTCACTTATATCCTATGATAAAATGGTTGAATGAGGTGAATATCATAAATCTGAAATTATATATGTTTCATATGCTTATACCATGGGGAGTAATGACTTCACCTATAAGAAGTAGAGGTGGTAAATTTATTGAAGGTTAGCAAACATTGTATTGGTCACTCGAACAATTCATGAAAGAATATTGAAGGAAGAGAGATTTCACATATAATACTATCTTGGACATCTTCTATGATTGTGAGCCCCACTAATTATTTTCAAACCTGAGCAAATTAGTTGAAGTTGGACAAGGAAGACAACATAATGAGTTATGCTTGGGTATATTTGTATAGAAGTTATATTGTTATGGATCCTCTAACATGTGGTGCTTGCTATTCAGAATCCTTTGCTAGCCAAAATATCTGTACTAAGCGGGAATACTGCTTGTGCATCCAAATTCCTTGAACCAAGTTTCTTCCATGAGTGTCCACCATATCTACCTATATGCGGTATTTACCTGCCGTTCCAAGTAAATTTGCATGTGCCAAACTCTAAACCTTCAAATAATAATCTGTTTTGTATGCCCGAATCGCTCATGTAGCGACTAGGGGCTAGTAGTATCTTCCATGCTAGGTGGGTTATTCTCACGATGAGTGGACTCCGCTCATCATTCACGAGAAAATGGCCGGTAACTGGGATGCCCAGTCCCATGATCAAAAGATCGAAATCAAATAAAAAATAATTGCAAACAAAACTCCCCTAGAATTGATGTTAGTTGGAGGCACCCGTTGTTTCGGGCAAGCCATGGATTGATGATTGTTGGTGGAGGGGGAGTAAAAATCTTTACCTTTCTGTTTGGGAACCGCCTATAATGTATGTAGTATGGAAGAGTTTGGGAACTCTTGGTCGTTATGTTGACAATGAAAGCATACCTCTCAAAATTATTTTCATCTCTGTTTTTGCTTCGAGCTCTGGCACCTCTGCAAATCCCTACTTCCCTCTGTGAAGGGCCTATCTTTTACTTTTATGCAAGAGTCAATAGTATTCCTTCTCATTCCAACCTACTCTTTAGTTGGCAAGCATCATGTGATGGAAAGATCTAGGCATATATGGCCATTCAAGTATATTTGAGCATGAATTATTACTGTTGACATTACCCTTGAGGTAAAAGGTTGGGAGGCGAAACATTAAGCCCCTATCTTTCTCTGTGTTCGATGAATACTATTTTTTCTAAAAATATGCTTTGAGTGGTAGCAATCATGGAAGACTAAATGATAGTTGAGTATGTGAAGTTTGCTGAATCAAAGCTCTGACATAGACTCTTCCTGAAAATAAGATGAATTGTAATTGTTTGATGACTTATAACACGGTTTGTTAGTTTTCAAGAAAGTTTATGTTCTATACTTTAACATGTGAATAGTTTGTTACTTGATCATGCAAAGTTCTATGAGTTGAGCTACTGTTATGAAATATAATGATGATAGAAAAGGTGATTGAAATTATCATTGATCAAACTTATGCACCTGCTAGCATTCACACTTCATAAATTCTTTCTTTTATCATTTACCTACTCGAGGACGAGCAGGAATTAAGCTTGGGGATGCTGATATGTCTCCAACGTATCTATAATTTATGAAGTATTCATGCTATTATATTATCCATCTTGGATGTTTATGGGCTTTATTTTACACTTTTATATTATTTTTGGGACTAACCTATTGACCCAGAGCCTAGTGCCAGTTCCTGTTTTTTTCTTTGTTTCAGTGTTTCGAAGAAAAGGAATATCAACTGAGTCGAAAAGGAATGAAACCTTCTGGAGAAGTTATTTTGGAAAGAAAGCAATCCGGGGGACTTGGAGTCCACGTCAAGGAAGCAACGAGGAAGGCACAAGGCAGGGGTGCGCCCACCCCCTGGGCGCGCCCTCCACCCTCGTAGGGCCCCTCGTGGCTCCCCTAACGTATTTCGTCCGCCTATATATATCCATATACCCTAAAAACTTCGGGGAACAGAATAGATCGGGAGTTCCGCCGCCGCAAGCCTCCGTAGCCACCAAAAACCAATCGGGACCCTATTCTGGCACCCTGCCGGAGGGGGGATCCCTCACCGGTGTCCATCTTCATCATCCCGGCGCTCTCCATGACAAGGTGGGAGTTGTTCACCCTCGAGGCTGTGGGTATGTACCAGTAGCTATGTGTTTGATCTTTCTCTCTCGTGTTCTTGAGGTGATACGATCTTGATGTATCGCGAGCTTTGCTATTATAGTTGGATCTTATGTTGCTTCTCCCCCTCTACTCTCTTGTAATGGATTGAGTTTTCCCTTTGAAGTTATCTTATCGGATTGAGTCTTTAATGATTTGAGAACACTTGATGTATGTCTTGCCATGCGTATCTGTGGTGACAATGGGATATCACGTGATTCGCTTGATGTATGTTTTGGTGATCAACTTGCCGGTTCCGCCCATGAACCTATGCATAGGGGTTGGCACACGTTTTTGTCTTGATTCTCCGGTAGAAACTTTGGGGCACTCTTTGAGGTTCTATGTGTTGGTTGAATAGATGAATCTGAGATTGTGTGATGCATATCGTATAATCATACCCACGGATACTTGAGGTGACATTGGAGTATCTAGGTGACATTAGGGTTTTGGTTGATTTGTCTCTTAAGGTGTTATTCTAGTACGAACTCTAGGGCTGTTTGTGACACTTATAGGAATAGCCCAACGGATTGATTGGAAAGAATAACTTTGAGGTGGTTTCGTACCCTACCATAATCTCTTCGTTTTTTCTCCGCTATTAGTGACTTTGGTGTGACTCTTTGTTGCATATTGAGGGATAGTTATATGATCCAACTATGTTATTATTGTTGAGAGAACTTGCACTAGTGAAAGGATGAACCCTAGGCCTTGTTTCCTAGCATTGCAATACCGTTTACGCTCACTTTTATCATTAGTTACGTTGCTGTTTTTTATATTTTCAGATTATAAAAACCTATATCTACCATGTATATTGCACTTGTATCACCATCTCTTCGCCGAACTAGTGCACCTATACAATTTACCATTGTATTGGGTGTGTTGGGGACACAAGAGACTCTTTGTTATTTGGTTGCAGGGTTGGTTGAGAGAGACTATCTTCATCCTACGCCTCCCACGGGTTGATAAACCTTAGGTCATCCACTTAAGGGAAATTTCCTACTGTCCTACAAACCTCTGCACTTGGAGGCCCAACAACGTCTACAAACCTCCCACGGGTTGATAAACCTTGGGACATCACCCACCCCCTGGGCGCGCCCGTGACCCTCGTGGGCCACCCGTAAGCTGGTTTCTGCTCTTCTTCAGCCGCAAGAAAGCTAATTTTCGGAAAAAATCTTGGCAAAGGTTTCAATCCAATCGGAGTTACGGATCTCTGGATATATAAGAAACGACAAAAGGGCAGATTACCAGAGCGCAGAAACAGAGAGAGGTAGATCCAATCTCGGAGGGGCTCTTGCCCCTCCCATGCCATGGAGGCCAAGGACCAGACGGGAAACCCTTCTCCCATCTAGGGAGATGGTCAAGGAAGAAGAAGAAGGGGGCCCCTCTCCCCCTCTCTTCCGGTGGCGCCGGAACGCTGCCGTGGCCACCATCATCATCACCGCGATCTTCACCAAACCTCCGCCATCTTCACCAACATCTCCATCACCTTCCCCCCTCTATCTATAGCGGTCCACTCTCCCGCAACCCGCTGTACCCTCTACTTGAACATGGTGCTTTATGCTTCAAATTATTATCCAATGATGTGTTGCCATCCTATGATGTCTGAGTAGATTTTCGTTGTCCTATCAGTGGTTGGTGAATTGCTATGATTGATTTAATTTGCTTGTGGTTATGTTGCTGTCGTTTGGTGCCCATCATATGAGCACGCGCGTGGATCACACCATAGGGTTAGTTGTATGTTGATAGGACTAGAGGGCAAGAGTGACAGAAGCTTCAACCTAGCATATAAATTGATGCATACGGGATTGAAGGGGGACCAATATATCTTAATGCTATGGTTGGGTTTTACCTGAATGAACGTTAGTAGTTGCGGACGCTTGCTAATAGTTCCAATCATAAGTGCATAGAATTCCAAGTCAGGGATGACATGCTAGCAGTGGCCTCTCCCACATAAAACTTGCTATCGGTCTAGTAAAGTAGTCAAATGCTTAGGGACAATTTTGCAACTCCTACCACCACTTTTCCACACTCGCTATATTTACTTTATTGTGTCTTTATCTAAACATCACCTACTTTTTATTTACGCGCTCTTTATTATCTTGCAAACCTATCCAAAAACACCTACAAAGTACTTCTAGTTTTATACTTGTTCTAGGTAAAGCGAACGTTAAGCGTGCGTAGAGTTGTATCGGTGGTCGATAGAACTTGAGGGAATATTTTTTCTACCTTTAGCTCCTCGTTGGGTTCGACACTCTTACTTATCGAAAGAGGCTACAATTGATCCCCTATACTTGTGGGTTATCAAGGTGTCCGGCACGCAGATTGTCTTCGGCATTGCAAGGCGGGTTCTTCCTCCGATGACCTCAAGGTGATGTATCCGGCCTTCCATTTAATGTCGTACCCCTCGACTTCTGTGCGTCAACGGCTTCAGCTTCCACGTGTCGAGCAAATGCGAGAGGTCAGAGTATTTTTGCATATAACACCCTAGCCATGAAAAAGAGCCTCTATTTAAAGAGATTGGATCCTAGATCCATTCGGCACCACACGGAAGAAATCCTCAGAGACGGCCAGAAAAGACCATCCCAACATGGCGAGCGCACCCAGCTCTTCCTCCCATCCCTACAGCCCAGAAAAAGGCGAGTGGGAGAGGTGTTCCGTATCCCATGGTCGGCTGGAGAAGCTACAAACACAGGGATTTCTCCCCCCGAAGATCTAGTCCCTGTTCGAACATGATTGACCGTCTTCAATGGCGGGGCTCAGGCTGAAGATTTCCCCAATCCATCCGGGGGGAACGGGTGTGCTTTGTCCCTTATCTGCTAAGAGGTGTTGGATTTCCAATTCATCCATTCCTCCGCGGGCTTTTGGAGTATTATGGCCTCCAACTGCACAACTTTACTCCGGCCTCCATCCTGCATATCGCGGGCTATGTGGCCCTTTGCGAGCTATTCCTGGGTTGTGAGGCCCATTTTGAATTGTGGAGAAAGTTATTCTATCTCGTCCCGCGCAACCACGAGGGATCAATATTTGAAGTGGGCGGAGCCAAAATATGGCGCATCGCCGAGACCGGATACCTATCCGGCACACCAAAGAAGGCATCCAAGGAGTGGCCGTCCGAATGGTTTTATATTGAGGACGTCGCGCTTCCGGAACCAGTTTGGAGGGGTCTCCCCGAATTTGCGAGAGTTCCTTTGAAGAAACGCCACAGCTGGCGCCCCTGGAGTCTTGAAGAAGACGACAGCGCGGAAGTTCGTCAACTCATGGGCAAGATAAAGACGCTCGCCCAGTCCGGATTATCAATAGCCGAAGTAATGGCGACTTCAATAGTGCAGGGGGTTCAGCCACTCCAATATCGAGGGCTTCCCATGTGGCACTACAACGGGGAAGATGATGCCTCCCGCTGCGGTAGGAAGGGTCCGGACACCCCCGCCGCTCTGGCCAAAATATTGGCCGAACTGTACAAAGGGGAGGAGGAGGAGTTCCTTCATATCAAGCGCCGAGATGGATATTCCATGTACAATCCACCTAGTTGGGTAAGTCTTAACCCCTCTGCTCCGTTCTGCTTACTCCCCTCCTCAAGTCATCTTTTAATGAATTAGTGATCCGCCTGTTTATTATAGCACTGGCGAAAGGTCTCCGAGGGGCTTCACAGCCCCGCCCCTAGCCAGAGGACCACAACCGGGACCTCGACCCTGGATTCGAGGAGGATCCGGATATATTCGTGACGCTCGCGGACGGGATGTTTTACCAGGCGAGCTACGACGACACGGAAGTGGCCATCATCGCCGACTACCCTGGTCTTCTTCCCGCCTCCCATGTAAGTAATTGGGAGATATTTTCCCCGAAAGGGTTTTATCATTCCGCCTCACCCACCGCACCATCCTGTGCTAAAAAGGGAGGCGTACGGTGCGCCATGCCGCACCAGGGGCGTCTCCTAAGAGAGCGGTCCCCATGCCGGGCGAGCCTTCAAAGAGGAAGGCAGACAAAGATACGGCCGAGCCTTCATCCAAGAGGTATGGGTTTGCCAATATGTGCTTCAGCAGTTGCATCGAATTGCGATTCATATATTTGTCCTGTATTAGGAAAAAAGTAAGCCGGACTATGTCCGGGGGTTCGGCCGGTCGGACTCCCCACAGCCGGGATCCAAATCCTGCTGTAAAGACGGGGGCTGATATGGGGGTGACGCCGGATTGTCCTCCGGCTGAGGATTCGGACAATATGTCCGTCACCAACTCAGAAGTGGAGAGCGCCATGAATCATCAGCACCGGAGGGCCATTTTTCGTGACCCTGGCTTTTCAACGGAGGCATTCAATGCCTTCAACTCAGCTGATGCATACATCCGGACTGCCTGAGACGGGCTTGCCGGAGCCACGGACCAATATTTGAAAGATGTGCAGGTAATTTTACTTCGTCCAAATGCAATGGTTATATACCAGTAGCCCCCGAGACTTAGAGCAGTTGGCACAACTGATTTAAGGATCGCTGTGTACCCAGGTGTTGACAGAGAAAAACAGATTGTTTTCTCAAGAGCTGGAGAAGTGCCGGACATAGCTAAGCGCTGTTACCGCCGAACTGGAGAAATCCAAGAAGGCGTCACCTGGTAATATTCCCCTCCAGCGAGGAAATACAAGTATATGTCAGTAATGCTAACAATTTTGCATGTATCATGGCATGATCGTCAGATAAACTGGCGGAGGCACTGGAAGTCGCGCAAGCGAATGAAAAAGAAGCCAGAAGGCTATGTGCTGCGGGCGAACGTGTGCTGAAACAAGCCATTGTGGAGAAAAATCAGCTCCAGGATTCCAAGACCCATCTGGGCGAAGAGCTGAAGGACGTGCGGGCTCAGCTAGCTGACTCCGTGAGGGAAAATAAGAGGCTGCGAGGCGGCATATTTAGTATGCGTTCAAACTTACCACCGTGTAATTCGGCAAGGAAACGAACTAACAGAGTTATGTCTGTAGGTATGTTGACTGGCCGTCCTGCGGCGGAGGTATCCGGATCGTCGAGCGATCTGCTTCAAGGGCTGTTCCAAATGCACGAGCAGGCTCGGCAGGCAATGCGGAGTGTTGCCAAGGCTTTATGGCCATCCGCCTCCCCTCCAGGAAGTATGGAGGAGCTTGTAGAGCTATACAAGGGAGCATGGCGGCGTATCCGATTATGGAAGATATCGGCCTGCCGGGAGGGTGCGCAAGAAACCTGGGCCATGGTGAAGACACGGTATACCAAGCTTGATCCAAATCGTACGGCCCGGGTCGGGCCTCTAGGGTGAGATGGGAAGGAAATTCCCATGAGGTTGGTGTATAACCAAGTAGAAGTAGCCGCCAAGTATTCTCAGCAGGATTGCAAATTAGATAGCCTGCTGGATGGCATAGAACAGGAAGTTTTTGAGTCTTAAATGACTATGTACTTTCCTTTTCATATGTAACTCTAGCTGAATTGTAAAACATTTGTCATGGCACACATTTTTACTTCAACCTCTGGGCCCAAAGGCGCGGAGTGTTTCCGAATACCCGAGCGGCCGAGTAGACTGGGGTATGCTTGGAAACCAGGCGTAGGGGTCATAGTTGCTTGAACAGACAAGTATCCGGCTAGTTATGTTATATTACATTAAAATTGTAAGAAACATCTTCCAGAGAGAATAGTTCTGTTAAGGGTTCCTTTCCCTGGGTGTACATGCATTAACGTGCATGTCCGAACTGTGATTGAAAAATCGCAGTATATGTAACTTCTGGGGGTTCACAATGGAGTGAGTGCAAGAACATCTTTAGTTCACCGACCGAATATTCCCTTAAGAACGCTAGCTTTCGGCTTCACCCAGTTTGAGGTACACATCCGGATGACCCGACAGTAACAATCGCAGAGGTGCTCCCTTTATGCCCTAGCCGAACTAACGGGAACGTAGGGCATAAGCACAGGAGCCAAGCAACCCAGCTTGGCCAAAACTTAAGTCAATGCATATAATGGCGAAGAAAAGGTACATATGGAAAAAAGAAACACATATGTGATGAGCTTGATGCTCGGAAAATAACATTACTAAGCTTCTGTTAAAGAAGCCCCCAGGTATAGTGGACGTATTGAGTATGTATTCGTCGCGGGCGTGCGGTCAAGCCACACGAAAAAGCTTGAAGGCTAAAAAAGGAAGAAAAGGCGAAAACAGAGCAAAAAATAATAGAAACAATTGGGAGAAGGAGATGAACAAAGAGTTCGGCGCTTAGGCGTAGAATCTTCGGAGTCTAGCCGCGTTCCATGGTTTCGGCTCTAGGCGATTGTTTGATGCATCACGCAGGCGGTACACTCCTCTGGTGAGAACTTCGTCAATGATGAAGGGACCCTCCCACTTGGGCTTGAGTTTGTCCTTTTTCTTCTCCGGTAGGCGTAGAACCAGTTCGCCAAAGTTATAAGTCTTGGCCCGCACTTCTCTGCTTTGATACCTACGAGCCTGCTGCTGATAAAATGCGGAATGGGCTTTTGCAACGTCAAGCTCCTCCTCCAGGGCATCTAGGCTGTCTTGCCGATCAAGCTCGGCCTCTCTCTCTTCGTACATGCGCACTCAAGGTGAGTCATGAATAATGTCGCAGGGTAGCACAGCCTCTGTGCCGTACACCATGAAAAAAGGTGTATATCCAGTAGTGCGGTTGGGCGTGGTCCGCAACCCCCAGAGTACAGAGTCGAGCTCCTCAACCCAGTGTTTGTCTGATTCTTTCAAAGACCGCACTAGTCTGGGTTTAATGCTGCTCATAATAAGACCGTTGGCCCTTTCGACTTGGCCATTTGTTTGCGGGTGATAGACAGAGGCGTAATCGAGCTAAATGCCCAGATTAGCACACCAATTCTTCACCTCGTCGGCTGTGAAATTGGAGCCCTTGTCGGTGATGATGCTGTGTGGAACACCATAATGGTGCACAACGCTGGATATGAATTATATCACCGGCCCGGCCTCGGCCGTTTCAACTGGTTTGGCCTCTATCCACTTAGTGAATTTATCCACCATAACCAGCAGGTACTTTTTCTTATGGCTTCCCCCTTTAAGGGGTCCGGCCATATCAAGCCCCCAGACCGCGAAGGGCCAAGTGATGGGGATCGTTTGTAGGGCGGTGGGTGGCATATGGCTTTGGTTGGCGAAAAGCTGACATCCGACGCAACGTTGGACAAGGTCCTGTGCGTCCGCTCGGGCCGTTGGCCAATAGAAACCTGTACGGAAGGCTTTGCTTACGAGGGCCCGAGACACGGCGTGCTGACCGCCAAGACCAGCATGAATTTCAGCCAAGAGCTGCCGCCCTTCGTCCTCAGAGATACATCTTTGAAGTACTCCGGTAGCACTCTTCTTGTAGAGTTCTCCGTCATGAACTTTGTAGGCTTTCGAACGCCGAACAATGCGACGGGCCTCATTCTGGTCCTCAGGGAGTTCTCGCCTATTAAGGTAGGCCAAGAAGGGTTCAGTCCATGGGGCGACGACTGCCATGATAAGATGGGCCGATGGTGTTATTTCAGTGGCTCAGCCCCCGATGGTGTCAGAGTGTTCGGGATCTGGGGATGTAGTCGGATCCGGACTGGTGTTGCCACTCTCCCCTTGCGACACCACGGAAGGTTTAAAAAGCCTTTCTAGAAATATGTTAGGTGGGACGGGGTCACGCTTGGCGCCGATGCGAGCAAGGACGTCCGTCGCTTGATTGCTTTCTCGAGCCACGTGATGGAACTCAAGCCCCTTGAATCGAGCTGACATTTTAAGAACGGCATTACTATAAGCTGCCATCTTTGGATCTTTGGCGTCAAAGTCTCCATTTATTTGAGATATTGCGAGGTTTGAGCCCCCGCGCACTTCCAGGCGTTGTATGCCCATGGAGACGGTCATCCGAAGTCCATGTAATAAGGCCTCATATTCGGCTGCGTTGTTGGAGTCTGTATATAATATTTGGAGTACATACTGAACTACGTCTCCGGTGGGTGACGTTAACACGACACCCGCTCCTAATCCTGCCGGCATTTTGGAACCATCAAAATACATGACCCAGTTGGGATACGTGCCGTACCCTTTAGGGAGATCGGCCTCTGTCCATTCGGCGACGAAGTCAGCTAGTACTTGGAATTTAATGGCTCGACGAGGTTTGTATGTTATGTCAAATGGAAGGAGCTCAATGGCCCATTTGGCAATCCGGCCCGTAGCATAGCGGTTGTTTATTATGTCGTTGAGTGGAACTTCGGAGGCCACCGTGATCGAACACTCCTGAAAGTAGTGTCGTAGCTTCCAGATGCCATGAAGACCGCGTATGCTATCTTTTGGTAATGACGGTATCGGGATTCGCATGGTGTGAGGACAGTGGACACGTAATATACTGGCTTCTGAAGCGGGAATTTGTGTCCATCCTATTCTTGCTCGACAATGAGCACGGCGCTCACCAGCTGGTGTGTTGCCGATATATATAATAACATGGGTTCGTCGATGTTCGGCGCGGCCAGGATTGGGTTGCTTGCCAAAAGGGCCTTTATTTCCTCACGTCCAGCCATTGCCGCGTCCGTCCACTCGAAGTGGTTGGTGCGTCGGAGAAGGCGGTAGAGTGGCAGGGCTTTTTCTCCCAATCTGGAGATAAAGCGGCTTAAAGTTGCCACACATGCCGCAAGCTTTTGGACGTATTTAAGGTCCGTTGGCGTAGCCAATTGTGACAAAGCTTTGATTTTGGCTGGATTTGCCTCAATTCCTCTATTGGAAACGATGAAGCCCAGCAATTTCCGGCGGGGACGCCGTAAACACATTTTTCCAGATTGAGCTTGATGTCATATGCACGGAGGTTGTCGAATGTGAGACGTAGATCGTCTATTAGTGACTCGACGTGCCTAGTTTTGATGACGACGTCATCCACATATGCTTCAACTGTCTTGCCGATCTGTTTCTCCAAGCATGTTTGAATCATGTGTTGGTAAGTGGCGCCAGCGTTTTTGAGCCCAAAAGGCATAGTGTTGAAGCAGACAGGCCCATATGGGGTAATGAATGCCGTTGCGGCTTGATCGGACTCCTTCATTTTTATTTGATGGTATCCGAAGTATGCGTCAAGGAAGCATAGTGAGTCATGCCCTGCGGTAGCATCAATGATCTGATCGATGCGGGGGAGGGGGAAGGGATCCTTAGGGCAGGCCTTGTTGAGGTCTTTAAAATCGACGAAAAGGCGCCAGGATTTATCCTTCTTTGGCACCATCACCAGGTTTGCTAGCCAGTCCGGGTGTTTTATTTCTCTAATGAATCCGGCCTCGATTAGCTTGGCTAGCTCCTCCCCCATAGCTTGATGTTTAGGTTCTGAAAAGTGCCGTAGTGTTTGCTTGACCGGTTTATATCCCTTCAATATATTGAGGCTGTGTTCCGCCAACTTGCGTGGGATTCCTGGCATACCAGAAGGGTGCCAGGCGAATATATCCCAGTTCTCGCGCAGGAACTCTCGTAGCGCGGCGTCAACCGTTAGGTCTAATTGTGCACCAATGGATGCTGTCTTCTTGGGGTCCGTTGGATGGACTTGGAATTTTACTATTTCTTCTGCCGGTTTGGAGGAGGTGGATTGGGGTCGTTTGTCTAGGATTACGTCGTCCCTGTCCACCGTGGAGCACAGTGCGGTTAATTCTTCGGCCGCGAGGGCCTCAGATAATGCCTCAAGGGCTAAGGCTGCGGTTTTATTTTAGGCGCGGAGTGCTATGTCTGGATCACTGGCGAGAGTAATTATGCCATTGGGCCCGGGCATCTTAAGCTTCATGTACCCGTAATGAGGTATAGCTTGGAAGCGTGTAAATGCATCTCGCCCCAAGATAGCGTGATATCCGCTGTTGAAAGGGGCCACTTGGAAGGTTATCTCCTCGGACCGGTAATTCTCCGGCGTGCCGAATACCACGTCAAGTGTGATTTTTCCCACACACCGAGCCTCCCGACTGGGAATGATTCCTCGGAAGGTCGTGCTGCTTTGCTTGATGCGGTTCCTGTCTATTTCCATTTTGCTGAGTGTATCCTCATAGATGAGGTTTAGTCCGCTGCCGCCGTCAATGAGGACCTTGGGGAGCCAAAAGCCGTCCACAATTGGACTGAGGACCAAGGCGGCTGGTGCTCAGAATGTCCTATACTTTGGTTTGTCACCGGCATTAAAAGTTATAGCCGTGTCGTTCCAAGGGTTTATTGCTGCGATTTGGCAGACTTCGACGAGTTCACGGAGTGCCCTTTTGCGCCTATTGTTTGAAGCAAATGTCTCGAAGACCGTTAATACTTTGAGGTTGTTGTCTTCTGGGGGGTGTTGTTTTGGGGTGCTCTTGGTGAGGATATCCTCGCCGCTCTTGGCCACTTGCCGGAGTACCCAACATGCTCTAAGGCTGTGGGTTGGCGTGTTATCCGGTGTTGTATGTATTCTGCATGGCCCATCGAGCCATCCTTCCAGAACGGTTCCGCGCCCCATAATGGGCTTGTAGTTCTTTACTCTTGGACCGGACATGCCACGAGGGTGCACCGTTTTTGCCAGAACGAGGGGTTGAGTGGGGACCGATGATTCCCAGCAGGCCGCCTGAGTCTTCTAGGCGCTTTCCATTGCGCTGTACTTTTGTACGATAGTTGTCAAGTCGGCGAAGTGTAAAATGCGGTGACAATTGATGGCGTTAAGGATTCCTTTGTCCATGCAGTTGTTGCGGAATGCTGAGATCGCGTCTTCGTCGCGGCAATCTTTTATCTTGTCTTTGACAAGGAGGAATCTGGCCCAGAAGTGATGGACCGTTTCCTGATATTGCTGTTGTGTGCTCATGAGAGCGCTTATGTTCGGGTGGGTGGGTGGATTTAAATCCGAACCCTGGCCCAACTTTGGATCCGGAGTTTGAAGATATTCCGGAATTAACAGTTCGGGCTCCGAGATATTAACTAATTTTTCAGGCTTGCCATCCGATTCTATGTTCGGAGTACAAGGTGTGTCTTTCAGCCGGTGGGTGTTCAGCTCTTCGAGATCGGAGATCGGAACATAGTTCGTCCTCAACGTAGAGGAAGAGTTGTCTTGCTCCTCGACTACTGCTACCTGGTGGGTGATCGGCGGAGTTTTAATCTCTCTCTCTGGTCGGGTTTAAGCCCAATCTGATCGTAGTCTGTAGCGACTCCCAAGGCGGCGATGCGATCTAGGAGTTCGTTTAAGGACGATAGCTCCGCCGGATCCATCCGTTCGGAGTGTTCAGGATCAACGCGGAGGTGATTTTCGATGACTCGAGAGGTCATCGTCAGCTTAAGGGCCGGACAGGCGGTCATGACGAAGCCGCCCAGCCGAAGGGTTTGGCCTGGGGCCAGGGTTCCTCCGGAGGTAATATTTTCCTTGACAACAAGGCGAGCCATCAACCCTTTCGACGACGGCACAGTGGAACTCTCAATGAAAGCACCAATGTCGGTGTCAAAACCGGCGGATCTCGTGTAGGGGGCCCCGAACTGTGCGTCTAGGATCGATGGTAACAGGAGACGGGGGACACAATGTTTACCCAGGTTTGGGCCCTCTCTGTGGAGGTAATACCCTACTTCCTGCTTGATTGATCTTGATGAATATGAGTATTACAAGAGTTGATCTACCACGAGATCATAATGGCTAAACCCTAGAAGTCTAGCATGTATGACTATGGTAATGAATATCTTTATCCAGACTAAGCCCTCCGGTTTATATAGACACCGGGGGGGTCTAGGGTTACATAAGGTCGGTTACAGAGAAAGGAAATCTTCATATTTGGTTGCCAAGCTTTCTTTCCACGCCAAGGAGAGTCCCATCAGGACACGGGTGAAGTCTTTGGTCTTCGTATCTTCACAGCCCATCAGTCCGGCCCATGGCTAACAGGCCGGACGCCCGAGGACCCCTTAGTCCAGGACTCCCTCAGCCGACCCCTCCCCTCCTCCACTCCTTTATATACGGGGGGAAGGGGGCACCCCATAGACACACAAGTTGATCATTGATCTTTTAGCCGTGTGCGGTGCCCCCTTCCACCATAATCCACCTCGGTCATATCATAGCGGTGCTTAGGCGAAGCCCTACGTCGGTAGCATCATCATCACCATCATCACGCCGTTGTGCTGACGGAACTCTCCCTCGAAGCTCTGCTGGATCGTGAGTTCGTGGGACGTCACCGAGCTGAACGTGTGCTGAACTCGGAGGTGTCGTGTGTTCGGTACTTGGATCGGTCGGATCGTGAAGACGTACGACTACATCAACCGCCTTGTCATAACGCTTCTGCTTACGGTCTACGAGGGTACGTAGACAACACTCTCCCCCTCATTGCTATGCATCACCATGATCTTGCGTGTGCGTAGGATTTGTTTTGAAATTACTACGTTCCCCAACAATGCAGCCCTTCCCTGGAGAGCGCCCGCCTCAGGATGAGATCGTCCACCTCGAGCGTCCTGGAGCAAACACTGCGGCAGTGGTACCACCGCAGCGTCTGCTGGTACCTTGCCGCTCGAAGTGATGCTTGACGGCGGCGTTCCTCCCCCAGCACGAGATCCATCCCCCGCGTGGCGTCCTGGCGTGCCTCGTCAAACACCAAGACCCATGCAGAGCAATGTTTGACCTTGTGAGGGAGAACCGCTTCGGCTCCGTAGACGAGGAAGAATGGAGTCTCACTTGTTGGCTTGGTGGCGGTGATGCGGATGGACCACAGCATGGACTGGAGCTCGTCATACCGGCCCCTGCCGCAGGCCTCGAGCTTCTTCTTGAAGGTTCTCGTCTTGAGGCCTCTCAGGACCTCCGCGTTGGCGCATTCAGCTTGGTCGTTGCTCCTGGGGTGTGCCACTGAGGAATAGCATATATGCGTTCCAAGGTTAGCACAGTACGTTTTGAAGAGATTGCTAGTGAACTGCGAGCCGTTGTCGGTGATGATGTGATTAGGGACTCCAAAACGGCTCACTAGGCCCTTGATGAACTTGACTGCGGAGCCGGCTGGGATGGTGCGGATTGCTTCGACCTCCGCCCACTTGGTGAACTTGTCGATGGAGACATAGAGGTAGCGGTAGCTCTCGGGTGCTCGAGGGAATGGGCCCAGGATATCCAGCCCCCATACCGCGAACGGCCACGAGAGTTGGATAGTCTGGAGGCCCTGAGTAGGCCGGTAGATTTGCTTGGCATGGAACTGACAGGCCTCGCAGGATCTCACCAGCTCACTTGCGTCGTTGAGTGCCGTGGGCCAGTAGAAACCGCTGCGGAATGCCTTGCCCACCGGGGTGCAAGACGACGAGTGATGCCCGCAGTCCCCACCATGTATGTCAGCTAACAGCTCGCACCCTTGCTCCCTGGAGACACATCGCAAAGAAACATCATTCGCCCGTTTTCGATACAGCTCACCATCCTGAATGCAGTATGCCGTAGCCTGCCGGGCCACGCGCTCAGCGTCCTCCTCCTTCTCCGGCAGTGTTCCTTGCGTCAGGTATGCCCTAAACTCTTCTGTCCAGCACCCCTCCCGGGGCTCGAGCGCTTGGAGCAAGTGTGCTCCTGAGGTCGGACCGCAGGCTGGGGCTCCAGTGGCTTGGTGGAGGGGGAAGCCCCTCCTGAGGTGGTGCAGGCTCCGCAGCGAGAGGGGTGGCTGCGGGCTTGAAGAGCCGTTCCTCGAAGACACCTGGCTCCTGGGGTTGGCGCCTTGACGCCCTTTTGGCGATTTCGTCGGCCTCCTTATTCATGCTGCGGGGCACGTGCTGCAGCTCCAGGACCAAGAACTGCTTCTCCATTTTGCGTACCTCCGCGAGGTATGCCTCCATGTGTTCGTCCTTCGGCTCGTATACCTTGTTGGAGAAGTTGACGAGGAGCTGTGAGTCGCCCTTGATGGTGAGGCGTTTCACCCCCAAGGCTACCGCAGCCTTAAGCCCGGCGATGAGGCCCTCGTACTCTATGATGTTGTTGGAGACCTTCTCGCCCTGCTGGAAACAGAGCTGAAACGGCGTAGTAGAGCTTGTCCTGGGTGGGCGAAATGAGCTCGGCTCCAGCCCCCGCGCCCTGACTCGTGAACGCACCGTCGAAGTACATGACCCAGGCATTTGGCTCTTCATCTCCGGGCGAGAGGGATCGGTCCTCGCCTGCTTCGGGTTCCGGAGCGTCAGTCCATTCCACCACGAAGTCGGCGAGGGCGGCTCCCTTGATGACCCTGGTTGTGCTGAACTCCAGCTGGAACGCCTACAGTTCAAGTTCCACTCAGTGACTCTTCCTGCCGCATTGGGGCTCCGGAGCACCCTCTCTAGTGGATAGGCTGAGTCAACCTTAATGGGGTGGCCTTGGAAGTAGTGACGCAGCTTGCACGAGGCCACCAGGAGCGCGAGCAAGAGCTTCTGTGGCATGGGGTATCGTGCTCTCGGGTCCCGTAGCACTATGCTGACAAAGTACACCGGGTGCTCGATAAGGGTGGGAGCGTCGATGGAGCCCGAGGCCTCCGGAGTTGGGACGCCTCCTGAGGTGAGGGAACCTCAGAAGCCTGGCCGCCCATCGGGGCCTCCGCAGGCCCGGAAGCGCCATCTTGCAGGGTCTGATCATCTGCTGGCGTCGTTGTGGCTTTAGCGGCGCCGCCTTGTTGCCGCATCATCCCCGCTGAAGTTGCGGCATCGCGCGGCGGGTTCTTGGCCTGACGTTCCTCACGGACGGCCACCAGCGCCGCGCTGGCGGAGGGTGGCGTGGCGGCCAGATAGAGCACTAGAGGCTCGAGGGGGCGAGGCACTACCATCACCAGTGGGCTGGTCAGGTACCACTTCAGGTCTTGAAACGCCAGGTCGGCCTCCGGGGTCATCGAATGGGCCCTTCTTCTTCATCAGCTTGAAGAACGGCAGGGCGTGCTCCCCCAGCTTGGAGATAAAGCGCCCCAGCGAGGTCACGCAGCCCGCAAGCTTTTGCATTTCCTTGAGAGTTTGCGGCGGGCTCATGTCTTCTATTGCCTTGACCTTCTCCGGATTCGCCTCGATCCCCCTATGCGATACGAGGAAGCTCAGCAGCTTGCCCAAGGGAATGCCAAACACACACTTCTCCAGGTTGAGCCGCAGATCCACCTGGCGTAGGCTGGAAAAAGTCTCCTCCAGGTCCTGAATGAGGGTCCTTGCCTCCCGAGACTTTACCACAATGTCGTCGACGTAGGCCTCACGTTCCTCCCGAGCTGTTGGCCCAGGGCGATGTGCATTAATCGTTGGAAGGTCACCCCTGCATTACGCAATCCAAACGACATGCAGGTGTAGCAATCACCCCACACGGGGTCAGGAAGGCCATCTTTTCCACATCCTCCACCGCCATCTTGATCTGATGGTAGCCCGGGAAAGCATCTAGGAAGCATAGCAGGTCGCACTCAGTGGTTGAGTCGACGATCTGGTCGATGCACGGAAGCAGGAACGGGTCTTGAGGGCAGGCCTTGTTGAGGTTGGTGAAGTCGACGCACATGCATTCCTTCCCGCCTTTCTTGGGCATGTCGACGGGGTTTGCCAGCCACTCCGGGTACCGGAACCCGCTGCTTCTAGCTTGCGGGTTTCCTGAACGATGAAGGACTGCTTCTCCATGGACTATCGCCCCGCCTTCTGCTTCACAGGGCGCACATTGGGGCACACCCTTAAGTGATGCTCGATTACCCCCCTTGGGACCCCTACCAGTTGCTTGGGCTCCCGGGCGAATACCTCCTTGTTTGCGCGTAGGAGTTTCACCAGTGCCTCTTCTTGGCCCAGGTCGAGGTTGGCGCCTACGGTGAAGATGGCTCCTGAGGATCCATCCTCCTCGACCGGTACTTGCTTCGTTTCGGCTCGATCCTGAGTGAACAACTACTTCTTTTTCGCCGACGCGGACCCCTTAGCCCCCGGGGCGGCCTTGTCGGCTGGGTGTGCTACCGCAGCAGTCCAGAAGGCGTGCTTGAGGGCCGCCAGAGCCTCTTTGGCGTCTCCAGCCACGGTGAGGACGCCGCTGCTCCCCGGCATCTTCATGAGGTTGTAGGCCGGATGGGTTGCTACCATGAACTGAGCCAAGGCAGGATACCCGAGGATGGCATTGTACGGGAGGCCGATGTGAGCGATGTAGAAGTCGATGAGCTCGGTTCGGTAGTTGTCGCGGGTACCGAAGGTGACTGGGAGGCAGATCTGCCCTCTGGTGGAGCCGCTGCCGACCCTGGAGAAGGGCTTGGTGGGGCGAAGCCGTTCGTGCGGCACGTGGAGCAAGTTAAAAGCTTCCACCGAGAGCACGTTGAGGCCAGCCCCACCGTCGATGAGGGTCTTGGTGACCGTCACGTTGCAGATGGTGGGCGTGCAAAGCATCGGCAGAGCGCCTGAGCCTACGGTGGTTGCTGGATGGCCCCTCGAGTCGAAGGTGAGGTCGGCCTTGGGTGCAGCCAATCCCGGAGGAGCCCCCGACTGCACACGGGCGGCGCCTATTTGGCGGAAGAACTGCTTGACGTGGTGATCTGAGGGCGGCGCCTGCGATCCACCGAGGAGTGCCGTGACAGCGAGCGACGCTAGCCCCGTGAAGCGTGTGATGAAGAGGTCGCGCAGCTCCTCCCAGGAGGTCACTGAAGATCCCGGCAGGTTGAGAAGCCAGGCGCGCGGCACGCCAGTGAGGGCCATAGGGAACCAGTTGGCCATGACCTTGTCGTCACCCCCGGCCTCCAGAACGGCCTCCTCGTATGCCAGCAGGAAGGCAGCTGGATCCGCCGCGCCGTCATAGCGGGGCGGCATCTCTCGCTTGAACTTGTGCGTCCAACGTACTTGCCGCAAGGCGGGGGCAAGGGCCCGGATGCCCGAGGCGCCGCCGCGTGCGTCAGTCGATCCAGTCGGGGAAGCGGCGCCGGCCATGGGGGCCGAATGGAGAGGTGAAGTCGGTGAAGGAGCGAAGCTTCGGCACACCCCTACCTGGCGTGCCAAATGTTGGATTCTGGGTTCCGGCAAACCCGTGAGGTTCGAACACTGGGGTGCACACGAAGATCTCTCTCTCTCTCTCTAGCTCGCTCGCTCAACGATCCACGGCCTAGCTCGACGAACATGAAGAAAACGAGACACAGAGATTTATACTGGTTTGGGCCACCATCGTGGTGTAATACCCTACTCAAGTGTGGTGTGGTAGATTGCCTTGTAGGCTGAGGATGAACAAGTACACGGGAAGAACAACCTCCTGAGGAGAGGTGTTCTTGAGCTCGGTGAGCTGGTGGGCGCAAGGGTGGTCTGAATGATCCGTCCCCTTCTATGGTGGTGGCTAGTCCTATTTATAGAGGCCTGGGTCCTCTTCCCAAATATCAGGCGGGAAGGGATCCCACAACAGCCAGGTTTGAAGGGGGACAGCTAGTACAAGCTATCCTGACAAAAGTAGTCTTCTCCTGCCAAAGGCCCTGGTGGTGACGCTGCTGTGGGCTCTGCGGTGACCTCTGTCCTACCGTCCTGCTGGTCTTGGTCTCGTTGCACCGATATGGAAACCTTTGCCTGGTGCCTCGGAACTGCTCTCCTGCACTTGCCCCTTTAGCACCAAAGAGGCAACCGGTACTCTGCGCCTGCTGGCACCCGCCTAGCCTTGGTCGTCACGGCTCACGTCACGTGAACCTCGCGAGGTGCCCCTTGCGTATATATCTCCGCTCCTCGCGAGCCAGCCTAGTGAGGCCGCCCCTGAGGAGGTCTTGTGTCATCCGCCTTGCAAGGCTTGGCCCCTCGCGAGGGTCTTGAGTGGCTGCTGATGAAGATGGGCCGTACCAGGCCGCTGGCCGAGCCACGCCCTCAGCCGCAGGCAGGCAAGTCTGGGTACCCCCGTTCCCAGGACGCCGACAAAATCTCGGTTAGCTATGTTTGAGTCTAGAACTTATGAGGGCATATTTGTTGGATATGCATCAAACTCATGCTTACCGAGTTCTCAATAAATCCACCGGATGCATTGAGGAAACGGTAAATGTGGAGTTTGATGAAGATAACGGCTCCCGTGTGGAGCAAATTGTTCCTAGTGTTGTAGGTGATGAGGCTCCTTCACAAGCTATAAGGACGATGGGGATAGGCCACATTCTTCCACAAGAAACACCCCAAGTCCAAGTAGAAGAAGGAGTAATAGCCCCTCTTGTGGAATCCCCACAAGGGAAGTTATCACCGACACCTCTTGAACAAGATGCTACGGGAGATCATTTACCTATCCAAGAACAAGATCAAGTCCCTCATATTCCCGAGCAAGATCAAGAGCAAGCTCATTCAAATGGTGGAGAACCAATTATTGAGGCTCAAGATCAAGCTCAAGTTCGTGATCAAGATCAAGATCAACCCCAACCGCAAGTGTCTTCATCATCGTCACTTCCCAATGAGCAAGAACTTGTGGCTGCGAAGAGAAGGGTGTCTCCGAGGTCAAAACAATCTCAAGGTCAAGCTTCTTCATCAAGTCCAAAACCAAGTGAAGAAGAGCTTGCAATTAAGGAGCAAAAAGTGGTAGCCAAGCTAAAGCATCTTCAACATCTCACCGAGAACATCTATGGAAGCATCAAAACGGGGGTAACTACTCGTAGACATTTGGAAAAATTTTGTGAACATCACTCGTTTGTCTCTTGTGTTGAGCCCCTTAAGGAGGAAGATGCACTCGACGATCTGGATTTGATAGATGCCATGCATGAAGAACTCAACAACTTCACCCGCAACAAAGTGTGGACCCTTGTGGAAAGACCCAAAGAGCATCATAATGTGATTGGAACAAAGTGGATCTTCAAGAAAACACAAGATGAACATGGACAAGTAATAAGGAACAAGGCAAGGTTAGTGGCACAAGGTTTCACCCAAGTTGAAGGTTTGGACTTTGGGGAAACTTTTGCCCCCGTTGCCCGTCTCGAATTCATTCGCATCTTGCTTGCTTATGAATCTCATCATGATTTTAAATAATATCAAATGGATGTGAAGAGCGCATTTCTTAATGGTCCTCTTAAGGAGTTGGTGTCTGTCAAGCAACCTCCCGGTTTCAAAGACCCTGATCACCCCTCTCATGTTTATGAACTCCATAAGGCACTCTATGGTCTCAAACAAGCACCTCGTGCTTGGTATGATCACCTTACGGCGTTCCTAAGTGAGAAAGGGTTCCAGATTGGAGTAATAAATTCCACTCTCTTCACAAAGAGGGTAAAAGGAGAGTTGTTTGTTTGCCAAATATATGTTGATGATATTATCTTTGGGTCCACTAACCATGCTATTAACGTTGAGTTTGAGAATCTTATGACTAAGGAATTTGCTATGAGCATGATGGGAGAGTTGAAATTCTTCCTCGGTTTTCAAGTGAAGCAATTGAGAGGAGGAACCTTCATCAACCAATCTTGTTATATTCAAGACATGCTCAAGAGGTTCAAAATGCAATATGTCAAGCCAATGAAGACACCCATGCCCACAAATGGTCAACTTCATCTTGATCCCAATGGTAAAGAAGTGGATCAAAAGGTGTATCGCTCTATGATCGGTTCCTTGCTTTACCTTTGTGCATCTAGGCCAGGTATTATGTTGAGTGTGTGTATGTGTGCAAGATTTCAATCCGCTCCTAAGGAGAGCCACTATTTGGCAGTGAAAAGAATCCTTCGATATTTGGTTCATACCCCAAACTTGGGCCCTTGGTATCCCAAAGGATCTTCGTTTGACTTAATGGGATACTCAGATTCAGATTGGGCCAGAGACAAGGTTGACCGCAAGTCCACTTCCGGTTCGTGTCAATTCCTGGGAAGATCGTTGGTAAGTTGGTTTTCCAAGAAGCAAAATTGTATATCTCTCTTGACGGCCGAAGCCGAGTACATTGCCGCCGGAAGTTGTTGTGCTCAATTATTATGAATGAGGCAAACTTTGATGGATTATGGTGTCAAATGTGAAAAAGTGCCTCTTTGGTGTGACAATGAAAGTGCACTCAAGAACGCCAAGTATCCGGTTCAACATAGCAAGACCAAGCATATTGAGATTCGGCATCATATCATTAGGGATCATGTGGCCAAGGGAAACATTGAACTACTCCATGTCAACACAGAGAATCAACTAGTTGGCATCTCACCAAGCCTCTAGAAGAAGCAAGATTCCGCGAGTTAAGGCATGAGCTAAATATCGTGGATAGAAGTAACTTGGGTTGAAAGTCTTGCTCATGCACACATACTCTTGTAATATCTTACTTAGATGTAGGCACACGTCTAGGGGGAGCTAGCTCAACTCATGAGTTATCTTATCATAGAAGTGTATAAATCAAACAAAATCTTTCACATTAGCCACTTTAGGTGGCACTTGTGCTTCAAAGATGAGTATATGTCTTGGGCCCAAGGTTCATATCTTCGCGGTGCCATACCAAACAAAGTCAAACATGGTGGCCTCGGCCACTGCCCTCCTTTGAGGGTTCTGTCCATTTTTCGTGTGTGTCGTGTGTTGGCTTTCTTGTCTTTTCTCTCTAGTTTTTGTCTTGGTTGTGTCTCTTTCTCTTCTGGTACAAGTGCTCCACATATTCCCTTCTCGTAGTGATAGGACTTCTTTCGCAACGTATTCATAAATATAGACCGAGCTCTTCGCAAAGGCATGGTAAGAGTTTATACTCATCCGTTCCTTCAATAATTCCGTCATGTCAAAATTCCTGAATACCCCGTGCCCACGGGCTTGTACCATGCGCATGGAACCCCTGTGCCAACGGGCTCTATACCGTGCGCACGGGACCCCCGTGCGCACGGGGTTCACTTAGCCCGTGTGCACGGGGTCAGCGGTTCCTGGCCCTGATGAGGCGGGGCGTGGAGGGGCTTGGGTTCATTCCCACCCAGTCGCCCCCTCCACCCCACAGGAAACCTCCAGCGCCGCCGCCGTCGCCTCCACTCGTCGGGGCTCCATCGGGCTTCTTGCTCCGTGGCTTTTCGTCGGGATGAGTTCCTCCTCCAGTTGGTACCTTCCCCCTCCTCTTCCTTTCCTCCATGGATGCCTATAAAGTCTCTCAAGTTCTAGAGTTTCTGTTGTTTCTTAGATTCGTTTGGATGCTCCTTTGCCTTAGGTAGATTTCAGATGCATAGCTCCTCGGGTACTCCTCCCGCACTCAGTCCCAGACTTCGATCTGGAAGTGGCTGCTGCTGGGGAACCCCATGTCCACGGGATGTTTGACCCCCAAGCGCACGGGACCCCCGTGCCCACGGGGTCTAACCCCCTGTGTGCACGGGGTATCCAGGAGCTTTTCATCTGGTTGTCTGCCTTTCCCTATGCCTTCTATCAAGCACTTGTACTCATTTGCATTTCGTGCTTTGTGTTGTTGGGTGTTCGTGTGTGTTTCAGACTCCGCTGACAAGAGGGCCGAGCTTCGTCGCAAGCGCCCAAAGGGAGGATCCAAGGAGTTCACTGTTGCTCGTCGCCAGCCGTCTGAAGGCATGGGGCAGGGGTCTGAATCTGGGCAGGGCCGTGTTCGCTGTGCTGCCACCAAGAGGCCTGTTGTTGAGGCCTCCGATGATTCTGAGGAAGAGTATGACTCGCAAGATGATGCTCACTATGTCAACCCCAATGATGATGCAGAGATAGAAGATGAGGATGATCGTGTTGATGAGGATGAAGTGGAGGAAGAGGAGTCTAGTGCCGAGCAAGCCATTCCGAGCGAGCGAGACCTCCGGAATATGCCTCTTGCCAAGTGAACCAAGCCAGAGCTTTGGGCTGAGAGACAGAGTCATCCTTATGCGGCTGCCACTGGTTTGGGTGTGGATCCCCGTTTCAAGAACAAGTTTCAGCAAAGAGTTTATCATGAGCTTCTCATGACCAAGTCGAAGAAGTTTGCACCGCACAAGCAAGTGAACACTCAGAGTCTGCGCGATAATGATCATCTATATCCCGGTGTGTATTCAGCTCTTGGGAGGTTGGGCCTCATTTCGTTCGTCACTTTCAACCATCCATATAATGAGGATCTAGTGATGCAGTTCTTTGCCACCTTGTTTTTCTCCAATGACTCTGCTCGCACCCTCACTTGGATGTCCGGGACTCATCGGTGCTCTGCGTCTATGGCCAAGTTTTCTGAGATCATTCCATATCCATTCATTGATGAAGAGGCCGCCTCTGATGATTTTGCCAGGTTTCGTGAAAGTGGGCAGTGCACTAAGGATGAGATTGCATTCGATTACAAGCAGGAGAAGTCGTTTGTCACCGGGTCCATCAAAGACCTTGTGCCTCTCTATGACACTATGCGCCATATCTTGAGGTATACACTCACTCCTAAGGCCGGTGATTCCCACAACATTTGGAGTTCCATGTTGAATGTTTTTGTGTACCTACATCAGAAGAAGAGGGTGGATGTTCTGGACTTCATGTTCTATGAGCTCCGTCAGTGTGTGCAAGAGAACAAGTCCTTGATCTATCCTCCGTTCATTCAGGCTTTGATTGAGTCAGTCT
Organism: Triticum aestivum; assembly: GCF_018294505.1. Lineage (NCBI taxonomy): Eukaryota > Viridiplantae > Streptophyta > Magnoliopsida > Poales > Poaceae > Triticum > Triticum aestivum. Next base: position 36,505,612 of record NC_057805.1, read on the forward strand.
GCCCAGCCAAGTACATTGCTTCGTACAAGACTTCTATTCCCAAGCGCAACTCCAACTGGACCCCAGCTGGTCCTACTCCATATGTGCCTATCAAGAAGGGGCGCAACCCTAGGCCTGAGGATCGTGCCACATTCACTCCGGGCATGTCCTCCCACTACAAAAAAAGACACATCCGTGACATTTTGGGCCGAACAAAAATCTTTTCTGTCATACTTATGACACTTCTATGACGATAATTGTGACAAAACCCGGTATCATCATAGATGTGGTGGGGTCCTACTTCTATGACAAAAAATCATGACAGAAAATGGGCTTTTCGTCCTGGGCGGGCCGGAGACGCAGCTGCATGACATTCTTTGGGCCGTCCATGACGGAAAAAACCGTGGTAGAAGCGAGGGCGCGGAAAATATCGGGGAGTCCCCGGTTACGATGGGTGGTTGGGGGCCAAGCGATGCGCATTTCTCTCGTACGTACGCGCGTGTGTGCGAGGCGTTGGGCTCTAACTGAACCCGAGCGAGGCGTTGGGCTCTAACTGAACCAGAGCGATTGCACTGCAGGCTACGCGTTACTGAACCCGAGCGATCGATCGATGGCTGTTAACTGAACCGATCGAGCGATTCCTTCGCTACTGCTGCTAACTGAAGCCGATCGATGCTGCCTCTGGATGAACAGTCAGCGTTGCCGGGGGGGGTTGGATGAACAGTTCCCGGTGGGGGTGGATGAACAGGACCCCGTGGTGTTGCCTCTGGATGAACAAGACCCCGATCGTTCGAGCCGGTTGGGGCTGGATGAACAGGACCCCGTGGAGGGCAGGATGAACAGGACCACCCCGTGCATGGCAGGATGAACTGTAGACGGTGGAGGCCTGGATGAACAGTAGCCCGTGGAGGGGTGGTTGAAAAGGAGCCCGTGGAGAGGGCTGATTGAACAGTAGCCGGTGGAGTACCGCGCGGTGGAGGCTGGATGAACAGGAGCCCGTGGATGAACAGTCGCAGGTGGAGGCTGGTGGAGGTCGACGATGGATGAACAGCAGCCCGTGGAGGCTGGACGGGGTCGATGGTGGAGATGAACAGTATCCCGTGGAGTCCCGTTTTGCGGTACGCCACACCCCTCTGGATGAACAGGACCCCCGTTTCGACCGTAGCGCTCCAACACAAGTCCGTTTCCTCCGTTTTGCGGTATGCCACACCCTTCCCGATCAACAGGACCCCCGTTTCGACCGTAGGAGGTCCGTTTCCTCCGTTTTGCGGTACGCCAGACCCCTCTCGATGAACAGGATCCCGTTTCGGATGTGGCCGGTTGAACACAAGGCCGTTTCCTCCGTTCCGCGGTACGCCAGGCCCCGTTTCCATCGGCTGTTCCGTCCAAGCCGGTTGGCTTCCACGCGTTCTGTTTCCTCCCGATAAACACGACACATTCCATTGCCTCCCCATGAACACGACGATGACGCTATTTGTCCGTTCCGACCCAGCCATGTACACGAGCCCTGGCCGTACGTACGCGCGAGTAGGCGTTCGAGACCCTGCCCGTATGTACGTGCGTGGCCGTATTTACTTTCTTGCACCCTAGCCGTTGTACGTACGTGTACATGCTATGTGCGCGCCTCTACTACGACACGTGCGCGCCTCTACATCGAACAGTATGTACGTACACGTTCGCGACCAGAATGACAACGCTACGTACGCTTCGACCAGGTGGGTCCCGACTGTGAGGCACTTCCTTGCCTGCGAAGATGTAGCTGGTGGGTCCCAGCAGTCAGGGGGGCGAATTGTTTCTTTTTTGTTTTTTGCCCGGACGCACTTCCTTGCGTGTGAAGATGTAACTGGTGGGTCCCAGCAGTCAGGGGGAAACTTTTTTTCGCGAGGAATAATTATTTTGCGCGTAATAAGGAGGCACTTCCTTGCTGCGGTCGTGAACCCAGCTGTCAGCCTCTCCACGACAGTACTCTTCCGATGGAAGTCGTTCCTTGACCACGTTGACCATGCCGCGTCGAGAGCACCAGGGCGGTGGACGACGGCGAGGCCTAGGAAGGGGACGACGCGGAGCCGGGGAAGACACGGCAGTGGAAGCCCGCGCGGAGAGGAGTACGAGGGTTCACTGGTTCGGCTGCGGTGTGAGGCTGCCGTCGCCGCAGGGTCTGGCCAGCGGTGGGAATAGTAGGGGGCGGTGAGGCCTCCGCGATAGCACAGTCGGCCACGGGAGGCAGGAGCATGCGACACGAACGGCGCTGCTTTGGGCGGCTGGAGCAACAAGACCAGAGTTTTAAGAAGCACTACGGCTGTTGGATGGACATTGTATGGTCACTGGAGCTAGAATCGTTCATATTGACTAAGTTGACAAAGCACTCTGTCCCCGTCAACTTAGTAGGCCCACAAGTCAGCCTCCCACCAAGGTGGGTCCCAACCAGCAGGGGGAGTATTCATTTTTTTGTGCATAATAAGGAGGCACTTCCGGTGGGTCCGAGCTGACAGCGGGGGGAATGTTTTTTCGCGCAATATGGTGGCCCGTCCGGTGGGTCCCAGCAGTCAGGGGGCAAACGTTTTTTTCACAAAATACGGTGGCCTGTCTGGTGGGTCCCTGCTGTCAGGTGGAGGAATCATTATTTTTCGCGTAATAAGGAGGCACTTCCTTGCTGCCGTCGTGGACCCAGCTGTCAGCCTCTCCACGTACAGTCCACGTCCGATGGAAGCCGTTCCTTGACCACGTTGACCACACCGCGCCGAGAGCACCAGGGCGGTGGACGACGGCGAGGCCTAGGAAGGGGACGACTTGGAGCCGGGGAAGACGCGATAGTGGAAGCCCGCACGGAGAGGAGTACGAGGGTTCACTGGTTCGGCTGCGGTGTGAGGCTGCCGTCGCCGCGGAATAACAGGGGGTGTGGGTGAGTAGAGGGATGGCCTGGCCAGCGGTGGGAGTAGTAGGGGGCGGTGAGGCCTCCGCGGCATCACAGCCGGCCACGGGAGGCAGGAGCACGCGGCACGACCGGCGCTCCTTTTGGCGGCTGGAGCAAGAAGACCAGAGGTTGAAGAAGCACTACGGCCATTAGATGGACATCGTACGGCCACTGCAGCTAGAATCGTTCATATTGACTAAGTTGACAAAGCCCTTGGTACGCATCAACTTAGTAGGCCCACAGGTCAGCTTCCAAAACGGTGCGCCCCAGATGTTAGGTGGAGGAATCATTTTTTGGGCAGGTGAAGCTAGAATATCCGAGATTGAAGAAGAAGCACGGCATCCGTTGGATGGACATCCAACGGCCACTGCTGTTAGAACCGTGTGTTCACTATAATAAGTTGACAAAGCCTTGCATACGCGTCAACTTCTTTTTTTAGGGGACGCGTCAACTTAGTAGGCCCACAAGTGTGTGGGAGAGAACTTATAGCCCATTTGCGATTTGTAAGAATGTACAGCCCATTTTTGAATTCTAATGGAATTTACTACAGCCCAGTTACAGTTTGTTAAAAGTATAGCCCATTTTCTAGCTTGGACAACGATTAATAATTTCAACCAACCGTTCAAGACAGAATTCAATAAAAATTTCCCACATTTTGATGGGATCCGAAATATTTTTATCCAGAAATTTCTAGTCAGATTAAATATAAGTTTGTATTACGTAAAAATCTAACGAAACATTGCGCGTGCAACAATTAAAAATTAAGATTTTCAAAATCCATAAATAATATTTTATAAACTAATTCCGTGCTTGGTGCATTTTTTATAGTTACTGCCCAGTTTTTATAATTACATCCCATTTATTATTTTTAAAGCTCATTTTCCTGTTAAGCCTAATGCATCCCTCGTAAGAAAGATTTGCAGCCCAGCGGGGCGGAGGATAACAAGTTGACCTTGCCTGGGTATTCCACAAAAAAGGTATAGCTAGGCTAGCCCTTTTCATCTTGAAAAAAATTAATATCTGGGCTGGATATCTGTCCTGTGCTAGACGGGCCACAACCCGCCCAGTTAATATCCTGCTCTCCTCTAAACAACAATGAAAACATCGCCAAGAAAAACTCTGCAGTGCTCACGCCTCAAAAACACAAATACTGCTCGAGCTGCTTGGTCCCAGCTGTCGGCCGCACCTTGTGCAATTCTCTCATTTATTGACTATATAGGTTGACAATGGTGTGGGACCGTGATGTCAGGGAACCAGGAGGAAGCAAAAAAATATAGTTGTACATAATAAGGAGGCACTTGCTTACGTACGGCTATGGCCCTAGTGGGTCCCTACTGTCAACCAGTCAAAATAAAGTCATCTCCTAAATCCTCATGTTCAGTGACCATGTTAACAATGCTCGGCGTCACGGTGAGCACAACAACTCGAAGGACAACGAAGAGGGCCTCGCGGGCCCTACGGATGGTCTGATACAACGCCCGCTGCTCATTCAGGAAGCCATGATCATCAGAAACCTATGAGCACCTTCGAGAGACTGAGACGGCATGAAACGGTCAGGCCGCGCTTGGGAGCTCTGGTTTATTTCACAACTGTATTAAGATACAAGTGTAATTTACTCGTCATCGGAAACAACTCGTAAAATACAGGCGTAATGAAACCAAGGGCTCGAGGTCTGTAAGTAAAACCGGCGGGTTGCGCGTGTAATTTGAGAGATCGGGGTATATTTTACTAGTCGAAATCGACCAACCAAGCGCTTCGCCCGAGACCATCTGCTTTTATTTACAAGCGTCAGTTTTACAAGCGGTTTTGGTTGGAAAATGACGATCCAGTCATGGCCTAAGATGATGAGTTGGTCGGAAGATCATATGGTTTCACGTCTAACCTACCCGACTTGTCGTATAGGCTATGAATGAAACATAAGACGATGAACTTCTTAAGCACGGAAACAACAGAAGAGGATGATCTTCCTAACAAGCAAATCACTGGCATTAGATCGACATGCAAAACAATACGAAGCATTATTCTCAGGAGGCACGGTGAACAGCTCGTGATGCCGCGTGCCGCAACATTCCAAGCTCAACTTTGAAATCAAACACAAGGCCTGGCATTACATAGACAATATTCAGAACAAACTCTTAAAATATCTTACATAAGTCAACATTCATGTGACTATGCATCTCAGCAGAGTAAATATTTACTTCTGAACTGAAGACAGGAATAGGAAAAAATGATCGACGTTGCTCACAGCAAAGGGCGTCCCACTCAAAAATATCAAATGCATGTCTTAACATCAATCAGCAAAAATTGACAAGGTTTTCCAATTCCAATATATTAAACTAATGTCAACTTTGACAAGCTTTTCCCATTCAAAATATGTAATGCCTATGATTGTGGAACAGACAGGGTTTGTCATCAGTTTGTCATCTGATTGTTCAGTGGCTCAAGGTGACGACGAATGATTAGAGAACAATTCGATATATTGTGCATGATGAAGTATTATTATGGAGGTCACGAACCATCTGAATATTTTGTGCAGTTCCACTAAAATCAAGCTGAGCATCCCTCTGGATTTCGTATTTATATGCTGCCAGAAAACAAAGACACATCAGCACACACATGAATATTGGCCCCAGTGTCAACCCACCAATCGGTGGACTAACAAACTGAAAGTACGGTAAAGAGATTACCATACCCAGATGCCCCATCATTGTTGCTTAGAGTGACATTGACAGACTTGGAGTCCTGTCCTGGCTTCTTGGTACTTGTTTGGGCACTTGTTTGCCCTGTGTTCCTCCGAACCACAAGTAAAGCAGCTGTCAGAGTAAATGGCCACGGGTAGCCTAACCGACTCCCCCTGGCTCTTTAAAAAATTATCAGGCCTTTCGAGCCTTCAAGCATCCAGAGCATAGGACCGCCTTCCCCCGGCTGGCTATCCCCAGGGCCGACTACCAGAAGGCGACCCGGCCTCAGAAACCTTCCCAAAGAAAGCTCCGAGATGGCCGACTCCAGGAAGCCAGCCCCAAGAGGACCGACTCCCAGAAGCCGGCCATGAAGAAAGCCGAGTCCCAGAAGCAGGCCAAGACTGCACCCACCAAGACTGCACCCACCAAGACTGCACCCACCAAGACTGCATCCACGTAACGGTGATAAGACGGGGTGTGGCCGCAGTACAGCCCACTACCCCCGAATCCCGGAACAGGCATGGCCACAGAGCGCCGTACGGGTCAGCCATCTCCCGTCCGGCGCGGCACTGTAGCCATGTTGACGTCGATGTCACCCATGACATGCGCTAGTACTGCCCGCGGGCGGCGGGCCCCTTTAGCCAGAGAGATGCTCGAAGGAGGCCCGACCTCCCCTAGTCGGCCGGGGGCGTAGCCGGCTCCCAATAGCCGGCTACCTCCCTCCCTCGAAACATGTGCCTCATTAAGGAGACAAGACGAGGTGAGGCTACAATGAGAGCCGGCAAGGCGGCGGCACTGTAGCCACGCTTACCTCGACAAAGCCCTTGTCATCAGAGGCGAGGCAACAGTAACCAGCCGCCGACAAGGCCCCCAAGCGGTGGGGCCGGCCTGTCGGCCAAGAGGCCGGCAGCAGGCGGGACCCACCAGTCGGCGGGCCCCAATGGCCGGCGGAGAAGCCGGTGAGCGCAGACACTGACGGCTGGGACCTGCGCCCAGCCGGATTACCATTGTACCCCTGGGGGGTAGGCCTATATAAGCCCCCCGGGACACCCATGCAAAGGGTTGATCTCATAGAGTTTCACACACCACATAGAGAGAAAAGGAGAGCTAGCCTTGCCCTTCTTCTTCCCCTAGCCAAACAGCTCAAGGAGCACTTGTAGCTACTTGTATTGATCTAGTGATCATGCGGAGACCCCGCAGAGCAGGACTAGGGGTGTTATCTCCACGGAGAGCCCCGAACCTGGGTAAGATCCGCCAGCGTGCATGTCTTCGCCTTATCCCGTTTCCGGGCACCAGCGATGTCTTACTGGCTCCCACAATGATAAGCCACCCGTTGGCATATGTCGCACCTACCACCCGACAGCAGCCATCTCTGCAGACTAGTCATGTCACCAGCGTCTACTAATACTCTGTAAAGCTTCTCGATCATTCCTTGTGTAATGTAGTGCAAAAAGTGACTACTTCTTTCTGCAAAGTGGTAAGACCAACTGGACCCACTAATGCAGCAGTTTGCCTTAGACACATTGGATCCTTTTGTGCAGTTCAACTAAAATCAAAGTCGGAATAAAACCGAGCTTTAATTTTGATATCCCTGTAAGCAACAAAAGGTATAAGGGAAACAATTACTGAGAAATAACGGTTGATGACTTGTACTCCCAGAAGAAAACCATCTACTGATCTACCTTATCTTAATGGGAAACAAAGCAGGAGAGTAGCAATTTTCAATCAGTGTGATTCATTCATAGTAACTGAGACATTATCTTAACAATGCCTTGTTTCAACATGTATAAAGAACGACAAAGCAGAAAAGTATCATTCCTAAAACAATGCGACCGATTCATTTTAACAGAGACATTATCTTAACAATACCTTAGTTAAACATGTAGAAAGAACTACAAAGCAGGATGGTACCATTTGTAAAACACTGTAACTGATATATAATAACAGAGACAGTATCTAAACAATACATTTCTTAAACATGTACTCCGGCCGATCCCTAACAGAAATGGTACTCCCGCCGATCCCTAACAAGTGTTGCAGTTTTGAACTAAGATTCAGTAGTTAATTCTGAGGACAGTCAGTACTGACCTTTCAAGACCAAGATTTGAAATAACTCGTGAGGAAGACCTCAAAGAGATCTCAACACATATATGGAAATGCGGTCACATTTTGTGCAGTTCCACCAAAATTAAACGAAGCAAAATGTCGCAATAGCAACAAGTTGAATAGATATCCCTGTTTTAACAGAGGCATAAAAGGAATCAATTACTGGCCAAGGAAGGAGGATGAAACATGCGGCCACAAAAATGGTAATACCTCCAATCCCTAACAAGTGTTGCAGTTTTGAAATAAGATTCGGTAGTTAATTCTGAGAGTGGCATTGCTTAATTTTACCAGCTGTCGGTGTCAAAACCGGCGGATCTCGGGTAGGGGGTCCCGAACTGTGCGTCTAAGGTGGATGGTAATAGGAGGCGGGGGACACAATGTTTACCCAGGTTTGGGCCCTCTCGATGGAGGTAATACCCTACTTCCTCCTTGATTGATCTTGATAATATGAGTATTACAAGAGTTGATCTACCACGAGATCGTAGAGGCTAAACCCTAAAAGCTAGCCTATGATTATGATTGTTGTCATCCTATGGACTAAACCCTCCGGTTTATATAGACACAGGAGGGGGCTAGGGTTACACAGAGTCGGTTACAAGGGAGGAGATCTACATATCCGAATTGCCAAGCCTGCCTTCTACGCAAAGGAGAGTCCCACCCGGACACGGGACGAAGTCTTGAATCTTGTATCTTCATAGTCCAACAGTCCGGCCAAAGCATATAGTCCGGCTGCCCGAGGACCCCTTAATCCAGGACTCCCTCAGTAGCCCCGGAACCAGGCTTCAATGACGATGAGTCCGGCGCGCAGATTGCCTTGGGCATTGCAAGGCGGGTTCCTCCTCCAAATACTCCATAGAAGATTTCGAACACAAGGATCGTGTCCGGCTCTACAAAACAAATTCCACATACCACCGTAGAGAGTATAATATTTCCACAAATCTAATCTTTTGACAACTTTTCATAATGTGACGTCCTGCCATGGTCCGGCCATTACGAACCATTTTTCCCAGCCTGCCACTGCACATGTTGCGAGGCGGTTTTATTGGCACGTCTTGTCGAAGCAGAGATCGTGTTCCCGTTATCACGGGATTCTCATCAATACGGGTATGGGTAACCCAATCGTGCCTGCTGGTATGACTCCTCAATTTTAGGCAAGTTCCAAACGGCCACGCGGAGGACACGTGATATTCACCCTCTTTATAAAGGGGCCAAGGCATGTCCTTTTCTTCTCGCGCTCGATCCTTCCCTTCCCTCACCTCGAATTCCAACACCCAAGGCTCAGGCTAAGCGCTTCGGACCTTCAATCATGTACGAATCCAACCTTCAAGGCCGGTGGATGGCCTCCTCTGTCACAGAGGAGGACATCAAGAAGCTAAGAGAAGCCAGGTATCTGACCGCCGAAATCTCGCATAGGCTGCCCGCTCAAGGGCAGGTCATCCCCACTCCCAAACCCAACGAGAGTGTCGTATTTGTTTCCCACTTCCTCCGAGAGCTAGGCTTTAGTCTTGATCCCTTTGTTAGAGGGCTTATGTTCTATTACGGGCTCGATTTCCATGATCTGGCTCCGGATTCCATCCTTCACATCTCGTCGTTCATCGTCGTGTGTGAGGCCTTCCTCCGCATCACCCCACACTTCGGCTTATGGCTCAAGACCTTCAATGTGAAGCCAAAGATGATCGATGGGCGACACGCAGAATGCGGAGGTTCTATAATAAGCAAAGGCGCCGATGCTCCATGGCCACAGGGTTCCTTCCCGGAGATGTCTGACTGATGGCAGTGAGAGTGGTTTTACATCACAGCTCCCCGAAGTACTAACTGGGTAGCTGCCCCCCGCTGCAACTGGTGTCATGGGTCAACAAGGGGCTGAACTGGGGGCCAGTTAATGACATGCCGACATTGCAGAGTCGTATCCGAGATCTCCTCAAGAGAGATGTCGGCCTTGTCAAGGTAATGCAAGTCATGCTAGTTCGTCGGGTCCTGCCATGTCAACGTCGACCTCTCCGTATGTGGGAGTTCAACCCAGAAGGACCGCAAATTATTCAGCAATTCTTCGGCGTGACGCTCGAAGGGATGTATGGATTGTTCTTTGGATCACGAATAAAGTGTCCGGACACCACCGAGGATGCGAGTCTAAACTGCAATCGTCCAGATACCCACGTAAGTAATTATGCGGCCGAACACGCTGTCTTTTGATTGGTCCTAACATCATTCTGAAAAATCGCCCTTTGACCAGGACTGTATAAAAAAGGTGAAGATGATCAGGTGTTCGGCCCCCCTTCCCGAAGGCTCACTGAATCCTGTACTAGCCAGGATGCTCGAGCATGCATCTTATCCAGCGCCATCATAGGAAGATAAAGGGAGGAATAAAGAAGCCGAAAGCGGGCCTCACGCATTACTCATCCAGACCGAGGGAATTAGTGTCTCCGCGAAGGAGGATGATCGGGGAGAAGAATCTGAAATTCCCTCTCCCCAAGGAAGGAAGAGGACCGCCTCTGAAGACTTGGAAACAAGGGTTTCCAAACGAGGGAAGAAACCTTCGCCAGGGGGCCCTGCCCCGGAGGGCATTCTTACCGCACAGTGCGCGCAAGGGGATCAGCCCTCCACTGAGCTGTAAGTGAACAAGAGTATTTTCGGTAAATATATCCTGCTTCATCTCTGAGGGCAATAACCGAGACGTATGTCTTGTAGTTTGGATCGTAGCCCTTCTCGACAGAGTTCATCTTCGGGGGATCTTCTTCCGGAGATGATGGAGAGCGAAACGCCTCCCCGTGCCTCCCCGCCTCATGAGGCGGATGACCCTGAGGTGTCGTCACGGAGGATTTCTCCTGATCCTCCAAGGCCAGAAGGTAACCCTTCGGCCACCCGAAGTCCGGAGTATTCGGCTCCCAAGGAGAGCAACAGAAAGAGTCCTGGACTGTCTGGTGCACGACCGGATGCACTGATGGGTCTTCTGGAGCAAGCGGCTATCTCAGAGGCTCATCGTACTTTAATGGGTACGGTGGTTGAGAGGATTTCATCCGCCAAAAGTGGGTTGCATGAAGCTTTTATGAGCCTGCTAAGAGGCTTTGAGGTACGCAAAGTAATATATATATTGACGGTACCGCACACGCTAGGTGTGCCCTATGCAGATAGTAGCCCCTGAGACCCTGGTTGCTGTCCAAAGGCGGCAAACAGAGGATCATAGTCCCAGGTAATGATCATGCTGCCTTCATGTGCAGGCGGCTGAGGGTCCGGTGGCTGGCCAGACTGGTGAGTTTGCCGAACTGAGGCGGCAACTTGATGCGGCAGATGCCGACATCGTGCTTGTAAACAAGCGGCTTGACGAGGCACAGGGTACGTATTCTCCGATGGTCAACAAATATTAAGAGGAGTATGATGCTAGTATTTGTAATATGCAGTGACTGCAGATGGAGCTGCCGCCGTGGAGCCCCTTCGGGCGGAGCTTGCCCAAGCCAAGGAACAAGCCAGAAGAAGCGATGCGGCCGCCCTAAAGGCGGCCGAAGAGTTAAGAGCCGAAAAAGCTACTCATCGCCAGAGCGAAGATAAAATAGCCAAGATGGCTGTTGAGCTGAAGGATGCTGCCGACCGGTATGAGCTTCTTGAAAAGGAAACCCAAGCGAAGGCGGCGAACCTGAAGAAAGCCATGGTAGCAGCCAAGGAAACCCGCTGTGAAATCAGAGCGGCGAAGGAGGAGCTTCGTCAAGCCGGAAATATCATGGCTGGGAAGCCCTTTTTGTTGCGGACGAAGTTTGGAGATCCGAAGTATGCCCCTCTGGATAAATTATGGAGTGCTGCAGACGCGTACTTGGACTTGGCAACGAGTGCTGCTGATGCGACTGAGTTTTTCAAAGATCAAAAAGTTCACGAAGTGGAAAAGTTGTTCTGGTCGCAGTTCAGTGCTCCAACGCGTCCGCTGCTGTTAAATGAACAAATTGCCGAGTGGGCTGAACTCCATCGATTGTCTGGACTTGCCATGAGGTCTGTCGTGCATCATCTTTGGCCGGAAGGACCAAGGCCGAACAGTTATTTTGGTTTAGTGCAACGATTCCTTGGTGCTGTGCCGCATATCGATGCTGTAAAGAGGTCGGCGTGCATAGAGGGTGCGCGGATGGCTCTTGCCTGTGTTAAGACATATTGGGCAGAGATGGAGGCCACCGCTATTGCGACCCAGGGTCCGGCCGTAGGCCAGGTCTCAGCCGAGCACTATTTGGAGGAAGTCCGAGAAGGTGCTCGTTTAATAGAGGCCCAGTGCTCGAAGAGTATCATGTTTGAGTGACATGTATCCCGATTGTCAAAACAATGCTATTTAGATTATAAAGGCTGTGTTTATACTCTTGCCTGAAAGTATTATGATGCCTCCTGTGCGGCCGTTTATGTATGTATATAACCTGAAAGTTTGCAGTCGTCGGCTTCAGCCCCCACGCATATAATGCGGGGGTGTTCGGAAAAGCGCGTATTCACACTTGATCCAACGTCTTGGTCCATTAAGGAGGTGATAGCGCAGCGAACAAGGCAATCGGACTATATTGCTTTAACACTTTCACATAGCCATAGGACTTTGACAGTGGGGCTACTATATAGCCCCTGGTACTTCCGTGCTTATCCGAATACGGTGCGCGTACATACATGACCGGGAAACCGGTCCTTCGTTAATGCGGAGGAATCATAAAGATTCCGCTGAGTCCTTGAGTGGTTGACCAGTCTCGCGCTTTATCATGACAGACAGTTTTCGGCTTTCTCTACTGAGGTGCTCGTCCAGATGAACCAGGGCACAATCGCAGTAGTTCTCCCGGTGCCACCTTAGCCGATAGAGCGGAACTTAAGGTAGCAAAACACGGCAGCCGGGCAAACCCAACTATTGACCAAAGACATGATTCGGAGCTGATGCATATAAGGCCAAACTCACGAGCCGAACACTCCCTAAGGTATTCGGTCTTTTCAACGTATACTGGGCTGAGTAACGCCCTCGATAATAAGCCCTGAATTTCCAGGTACGTGCATTAGTCTGACGTGGCAAAATGCCAATAACGCCAGCATCCCTCTCGGTTGTGTTGAGTATCCGGAGGGTGTGAGGCAACAAGAGCCAGTAAAAAAGGTTTACACAGGGTCTTAATCTAAAAAGAAACCTTTGAACGGGGCCCTGCTGCATGTCCGCGCCTGTGTAAAAGAGAAAAATTGGTTATTCTTAATAAACCTTTAAAATTCAATCTAAATAAGGTCAAGCCAAACTGTAGCCCTTTATACATGCGGGAAGCCCCTAGCACCACCTATGGGGGTATATCCCTCGACCCAATCTCAGGTTTATCTGAGCTGTTACAGCTAGGGGTGCGCCGGACTCATCTAGCTGTGTCCGCGGTCTTGACGACCGATCATTTATTCTGGTTGGATAGGCCGTTCAGTGTTCGGCTGCTAAAGCTGACACATATTCTTCCACACGTAAGGAACGTTCTGTGTTTCCGCTAATTATGATGATGCCGCGTGGACCGGGCATCTTAAGCTTAAGATAAGCGTAATGCAGTACTGCGTTAAAACGAGCGAAGACCGTTCTTCCGAGTAGTGCTTGATAGCCGTTTCGGAATGGAGCGATGTCGAAGGTTAACTTTTCACTTCGGAAGTTGTCGGGAGAACCGAATACAACCTCTAATACTAGAGAGCCCGTGCAGCGGGCCTCTTGGCCTGGTATTACTCCTTTAAAGGTAGTATTGCTTTGGTGGATTCTTGTCGGGTCTATCCCCATTTTACAGACTGTGTCCTGATATATCAGATTAAGACTACTGCCGCCGTCCATAAGGACTCGGGTGAGATGGTATCCGTCAATTATTGGGTCTAGTACCAAGGCAGCCGATCCTCCGTGCCGGGTACTGGTCGGGTGATCCCTGGGATCGAAAGTGATCGGGCAGGCCGGCCAAGGGTTGAACTTGGGGGTGACGGGTTCTATGGCGCATATGTCTCGGAGTGCGCATTTGCTCCTCCTTTTTGTTACGTGAATCATGTTCACTGTTTTGACCTCTGGTGGGAATTTTTTCTGTCCCCCAGTGTTTTGCTGGCGAGGCTCATCCTCGTCTTCACTTGGTGTCTCCCTCCCCTTGTGTTCGGCGTTTAGCTTGGTGGCCTGCTTGAAGACCCAACATTCTCTATTGGTGTGATTTGCAGGTTTGTCGGAGGTGCCATCAATCTGAAATAATCTGTCTAGGATCTTGTTTTGGCCGGACGGTCCCTCTCTGCTGCCTTTAAATGGCTTTTTCCGTTGACCAGGTCGAGAGCCCCTGAATGCGGCGTTTACCGCCGTGTTGTCTGGGCTGTCTTCATTGTTTCGACGCTTGCTTTTATTGCGTCGTGGTTTTCCATTGCCATCCCTGACTTCGGATGTGCCTGGGTCGCTGGTGCCGCTACGGGCCAGCCAAGTATCTTTGCCCGCGCAAAAGCGGGTCATAAGGCTTCTTACGTCTGCCATTGTCCGCGGTTTTTCCTGGCCGAGGTGTCTGGCGAGCCATTCGTCCCGAACACTGTGTTTGAAAGCCGCTAAGGCTTCGGCGTCCGGGCAGTCGACAATTTGATTCTTCTTAGTGAGGAATCTGTTCCAAAGCTTTCGGGCTGACTCTCCGGGCAGTTGAATTATATGACTTAAATCGTCTGCATCCGGAGGTCGGACATAGGTCCCTTGAAAATTAGCCCTAAAAGCATCCTCAAGCTCCTCCCAACTTCCAATTGAGTTTTCGGGGAGGCTCTTCAGCCAGTGCCGAGCTGGTCCTTTCAACTTGAGGGGCAAGTATTTGATGGCGTGGAGATCATCTCCGCGAGCCATGTGGATATGAAGGATAAAGTCTTCAATCCAGACCCCAGGGTCTGTCGTTCCGTCGTATGCCTCTATGTTCACGGGTTTGAATCCCTCTGGAAATTCGTGGTCCAGCACCTCATCGGTGAAGCATAGGGGGTGCGTGACACCCCTGTATTTGGATGTGTCATGGCATTCTGACGGTTGTAGTGTTCGGTTTTGATTCTGTGCCGGAGTGCGCCTCCTAGATCCGTAGATGGACCTGGTCATACCGGCTTTTATGTGCAAGTCCTCATGTAAATCGTGTGTTGACTTATGTGCAACATTGTTAGCCGCCCTATCGCGGCCACGGGGTGGTCGATCTGGCTGATCCTCCGTTTTATTTTTCGGCTATATAGGCTCTAAAGCCTCGTCATTGAATTCAGGCAGCAGCTTGCGCTTTGGATAGCTCTTTGTGTGGCGACTACCGCTGTACTTTTCTTCAGTATCGAGCACTTTGTTCCATCTACTGTTGAGTGTATTTTGCGCGGCCTTAAGCCTTTGCTTCTGCTTCTTTAGACTCCTTGCGGTGGCAATAAGCCTTCTATGGAGGTTCTCTTGCTCCAATTGCCTTTCCGAGATGATGTATGCATCGTCGTCCGGACTGTTCTCCTCTCCGGAGACAGGTTGATTAGATTTACCCTCGGCGTTGCCATGATCGGACAGCGGCTCCGTACTATGTTCACCGTCCGCTGGTTCATCCTGCTCTGTCGCTGGGTCCATGTGGTCGTCGTTTCCTTTGGAGTCGACCGGGGTATTATTCTTTCTTGCGCTGTTATCGCTATTTTTGCCGAGGCGGGGTTTGGAGCGGCGCCTACGCTGTAACACCCCGGTTGTAACTTGCCATATTTGTATCTCCGACTCTTGCCATTTTCGGCTATGTGCTATGTTATTTCCTCCGTGGTCGGGTTTTGTCTTTCGTTTTGTATTTTGTCATGTCATGCATTTCATATCATGTCATCATGTGCATTGTATTTGCATACGTGTTCGTCTCCTGCATCCGAACATTTTCCCCGTTGTCCGTTTTGCAATCCGGCGCTCCTATCTCCTCCGGTGCACCCCTCTTGTTTTCTTTCGTGTGCGGGTGTCAAACTTTCTCGGAATGGACCGGGGCTTGTCAAGTGGCCTTATCATACCACCCGGAGACCACCGTTCAAGTTTCGTTCCATTTGGAGGTCGTTTGGTACTACAACGGTTAACCAGGCATCCACAAAGTCCATTTCATTGTCCAGCAAAAACCCCCCTCAAAACCAGCCCAAAACCCACCAAACTCTCTTCCATGTCCTAGGTCGTTCGATCACGATCGTGTGGGCGAAAACCGCACCTCATTTGGACTCTCTTAGCTTCCTCTACCTATAAATATGTGGGCATCCCGAAATACATTCGCAGTCTCCGGAAACCCTAAAATCCCTCCGCGCCGCGCCGGACGCGTCCGCTCCGGCCGGACGCGTATGCTCCGGCCGGACGAAATCGCAGCCGCCCCCGCGGCCAATCCC